>NC_059076.1:5466152-5829039 GCF_020497125.1 Mauremys mutica | reverse complement strand
CTGGAGTCATACTCGTGCTTTTTAACAGAGCCAGGAAGAATAGCCCCTGATATGTATGCACCACTATAAAATATATTAGGCAATAGCTTATCTGAATAGAGGGGAGTTTTATCTGAGGCCGGAGGAAATAGAACAGATTTTCATCTGACATCTGTGCCTTTCCCTAGAAAGGAAGGGGCAGTGCACCATCTTGTGGGCATATACGACATGTCAGTTTTCATTCCTAGAGATGTTTGCTATATGCATGGAAGAAATAAAAGATGTGAATCAAAGCAGAGCTAACTCCTCACCAGTAACCCCCACAAAAATTTACTGGTATGCAGACTTCTGCAGCAGCTAAGGTAGTTACAGACATGCACAGACTTCACTCTACTACTACAGCTTCCCTCTGCCTTTTGGTAGAAAATCCCTCCCAGGTGCCATGCACAGATAAAGGCAGCATTGGAGGAGATGTTTCAGCCATGAGTCAGTACCATGTAAGGGTGTGGACTCACCCCTGTGGCGCCTTTTGCTGGTCACCATGGGAATTAGCTCTTCCAGCATCCTGGAGCACCCCCTGCAGGCTGGTGATCCTCCTTACCGCTGGCCCCTGTGTCCCTCCCAGGGGCCCTTTCTCTGGGTTGCTGCCCCCCGGCAGTACCCCCACACTCTGGGTCTCCCCACCGACTATCCCCACCTTGCCTCAGTATACAGCTACTGCAAGCTATTATCTAGCCCCTGCACCCTAGGGCAGACTGCAGTATCAGCCTACTCATCAGGGACCTGCTGCCTTTGCCTACCCCTGGGCTGCCCTCTGCAACCCCCAGTACTTATTTGCCTTCTGCTAGGCCACAGCCTGGGGCTTTCCAGGCTGGAGCTCCCCAGCTCCTCTGCCTTTCCCCAGCCCTGCTCCACTCAGGTACCCTGTGTCCAGCTCCCTGCAGCCAGGCCCTTCTCCCTCTACAGGCAGAGAGAGGGACTCTCTGTCTGGTCCTGGCTTCTCTGCCTTTATAAGGCCAGCTGAGTCTGTTTGGGGAATGGCCCCAGCTGCAGCCACTTCCCCCAATCAGCCCAGCCTAAAAGCTGCTTTCTCCAGCCACAGCCCCCTCCCAGGGCTCTTTTTAAGCCCTTCAGGGCAGGAGTGGGGTAACCATCCTGCTACATACCAAAGGAGTTGTTGTACAAGATAAAATTGGATCTAAATAAAAGCCCCTTTTCCCTTATGCTTCTCTCTGGGAACTCGTCCCAGGACTCCCACAAATCCACTTTAAATAGCCTTCTTTTTAACATGAGGTATCGATAGGTATTGTGGTAATTATACACACTGAGTAGCAATGAGATCAGAGATAACTGAACTGAAGGATTTTCTTGTCAAGTCCAAGCATTATTGGTTCCCACTTTCTTTGAACACTGGGTCTTCTTGCACCTCCTGAGGCATCATGCAAATTTAAACAGGTCTTTTGTCTGCTCAAGTTCTTACGTGCCGCCAATATTTATTTACTGTGTCTCAGCTTCTGGCAATGCTAGAAGCAAGTAGATTACCCTGCTATTTCTTACCTCTGCTCAGCATTCCCCCCACACACACAGCACCCAGAAAAGGCCTCAGCACCATTTCAATACCCCTTCTGCCCTCAAAATAGAATTCACAGGGGTGAACGGCCTCCAATAGGAGTTGCTTACACCACCCTGGTTTTGGTATCAGCTGGTACTGAAGGACTTGTCTGCCATCTCAGAATATGTTGTTTACACTGACATATCAACACTCAGGGATGCCATGAACTGATTAGCTAATACAGAAAGCGCTAAGTAACACAACTAATCCTGAAAAGTTTGCTTGGTTATATTTTAAATAAATATGGGTCATGTCCCCATATTTGAAGCTCCAGCAGCAGCATGGGCTGTACATGGGAACCTGAGTATGTCCTCAAGCAGCTAGTCCATGCTGCTGAGACTTCACTGCTACTGTTATTCAAGGTAGCTAGATCAAAGCTAGTTCAGTTATGTCTACAGATGCTGTCGTCACATCTCTGACTGCAGGGGAGACATACCCTTAAAGGTGCCAAATACTAACCAAGTAAATGCCCTTCTCTAGTGCTTGTACAGCACCCACAGGGCACTAGGTGCATGGACCATGCCAAAACAGAAGGTAATAGCCAAATATAAGTGAAACAAACTTGTTCAAACCTCCAAGGAAATTCCACTCAGGTTTAGTTGGTGTCTGAGGTAAAAGTTCAGGTTAGTTATTTTATAGAACTGGTTTGCCAGTCCCCATGATTAAGTAACCATCAAAATCTAATCCAGGGATTTGCTAAATTTGAACAGCAAAGACTACACTGGTGTGAAATGGTTAAAGTCATTTTTCAATCTTTAAATTCACCCAGAAGAGGGAAATACTATATGATGAACTGAATGTAATTAGGTGTCTCTGTAATGGACAGTGGGGCATCCCTATGCATATATATCCAGATGCCTACCTTTTTGCTTCTATTGTATGTCAGTATTAGTTAAATACGTTCATTTGCCTCCATGTGATTTAAAGAATATGCTCCTCAAGGCTGGACTATAGTAGCTGAAAGAAGATGGCAGGGTTAGATTTAGATTACAGATGATTTATGGTGGGAGTCGTGAATTTTAAGCTATAGATCATTTTCCTTTTAGTCTCATCTTTTTAATATAGCTTTGGAGCAGCTTTTCTAGTTCAGAATTAACACAGCCTAGAGAATCAGCAAGTTCACACTTTTCATAGTTAATATAAACTCCTCTGTATGCAGTGTGGAACCCTACCTTTTACTATTTAAAAGATAAAGCCTCGGAGTTAAATTTTCCAATTATTACCTGTCTAGTACAGTTGCAACAGGACCATATCAAGTATTTGAGTTTTACTGAGGAAACGTAATTACAGTTTGAAAAATAGTGGTGAATGCATTCCTATCACATCCTGACTAGCAGTTTATATGCTAAAGAGAAAGACGCTTAGGGCCCAGTTCATAAGAGCTTTATGCTTCATTTACATTTTTCTGTACAGTTTGCTTGGAAAAGCGCATAATGCATGTTTTTCAAGAAATATATATATTTTGGTGATTCATTCATTTCCCACTATACGCAGAGAAAGCCAAATCCTGCTCACTTGACTCACATGGTATCTGCTTGTATTCAGTAATCTCTTGTGGGAGAAATTCACTGTGTGCAGATCAGGACTATGCACCACTGAAGCCCTAATTTGTCCACGGATGTTGTATCAACCTAAACTTCCTTCTAGAATTGTATTTGCATGATCCTGATGTTTCCTAAGCCCTGAGTTGTCAAAGGAGGCTAACGGAATTAGCCATCCAAAGGCCAGTGCGATTCAGGTACCTAACCAAATCTTGGGGTATGTCTACACTACCAGAGTAGTTCGATTTAACTTAACTCGAATTTGTGGAATCGACCTTACAAAGTCTAACGTGTGTATTCACACTAAGGACAGTAATTCGACTTTGTGAGTCCACACTAACGGGGCAAGCGTCGACATTGGAAGCGGTGCACTGTGGGCAGCTATCCCACAGTTCCCGCAGTCCTCGCTGCCCATTGGAATTCTGGGGCGAGCCCCCAATGCCTGCTGGGGGAAAAAAATGTATCGAGGGTGGTTTTGGGTAACTGTCGTCATTCAACCGTCACTCCCGCCCTCCCTCCCTGAAAGCACCGCCGGGAAATCTGTTCGCGCACTTTTCTGGTCAGTGACAGCGCGGACACCACAGCACTGCGAGCATGGAGCCCGCTGCAATCATCACTGCACTTATGGCCGTTGTCAACTCCTCGCACCTTATCGTCCACCTCTTCCACAGTCAGATGCTGAGAAATCGGGCGAGGAGGCTCTGGCAGCGCGGTGAGGACATGAAGTGTGAGAGTGGAACAGACCTCTCACAAAGCACGGGACCCCGCACCGTGGACATCATGGTGGCAATGGGTCATGTTCATGCTCTGGAACGGCGATTCTGGGCCCGGGAAACAAGCACGGACTGGTGGGACCGCATAGTGCTGCAGGTCTGGGATGAATCACAGTGGCTGCGAAACTTTCGCATGCGTAAGGGCACTTTCCTTGAACTCTGTGAGTTGCTGTCCCCTGCCCTGAAGCACAAGGACATGGATGCGAGCAGCCCTGACTGTGCAGAAGCGAGTGGCCATAGCCCTCTAGAAACTTGCAACGCCAGACAGATACCGGTCTGTAGCGAACCACTTTGGCGTGGGTAAATCTACCGTGGGGGTTGCTGTGATGCAAGTAGCCCACGCACTCGTTGAGCTACTGCTCTCAAAGGTAGTGACCCTGGGAAACGTCCAGGTCGTCGTAGATGGCTTCGCCGCAATGGGATTCCCAAACTGCGGTGGGGCTATAGATGGAACTCACATCCCTATCCTGGGACCGGACCACCAGGCCAGCCAGTATATTAACCAAAAGGGCTACTTTTCAATGGTGCTGCAAGCACTGGTGGACCATAGGGGACGCTTTACCAACATCAACGTCGGGTGGCCGGGCAAGGTTCATGACGCGTGTGTTTTCAGGAACTCTGGTCTGTTTCGACGCCTGCAGGAAGGTAGTTTCTTCCCGGAACACAAAATAACTGTTGGGGATGTGCAGATGCCTATAGTGATCCTTGGGGACCCAGCCTACCCGCTAATGCCCTGGCTCATGAAGCCCTATACAGGCGCCCTGGACAGTGACAAGGAACTCTTCAACTACCGGCTGAGCAAGTGCAGAATGGTGGTGGAGTGTGCTTTCGGGCGTCTCAAGGGGAGATGGAGGAGCTTACTGACTCGCTCGGATCTCAGCGAAACCAATATCCCCATTGTTATTGCAGCTTGCTGTGTGCTCCACAATCTCTGTGAGAGCAAGGGGGAGACCTTTATGGCGGGATGGGAGGTTGAGGCAAATCGCCTGGCTGCTGATTACGCTCAGCCAGACAGCCGTGCGATTAGAAGAGCCCAGCGGGAAGCGCTGTGCATCCGGGAGGCTTTGAAAGCTAGGTTCCTCAGCGAGCAGGGTAACCTGTGACTGTTCTGTTTCTTTACAGAGAAGCTGAATCTGCCCCTGTTTCTTTACCCAGTTACTGTTGACTATCCTCTGCAGTTACATACCCCGTTCACCCCGTTTCCCCCCTTCCAACACACGTTTAAAAATAAAATACATGGAACATTGTTAATTAACAACGTTTTCTGTATTAATGACTTAGCGTTGAAGGGTTGAAACTGGGACGCAGACTGTGCTGGGTAGGGTGTGTAGTGATGTAAAGACTGCTTCTAAACTCGAGGAATGAAAGGCTCCTGCTCCTAGAGCGGTCTGCAGTGCCGGACTGGTTGTTTCAACGGAGCCTGCCATCCCTCCTTTTCGGGACTCTGTGTGCGGGGGCTATGTGACCTTGTGGCGGGGGAGGACGGTTACAGATTCCCCTGCTGTGTGGCTCTGTGGTCCAGGACAAGGACCGCTGATAAGATCTGTAACCGCCCTCCCCCGCTACAAAGTCACGTACCCCCCACCCACACAGAACATGGAAACCGCCTCCCATACCGACCAGGGTGCCTACTGACTGCACTGTGTGTGTGACCTGCTGCTGATCCTGCCCCCGTGTCTGTACCCTGGTAAAGGTGACTGTCCTATGCAATTACCAACCCCCTTCCCCACCCCTCCCTTCAAACACAGTCTTCTGTACAAGAACATGACGGAAACAGTAATTAACAGCAAAGTATTTTTAATAATCAACTAGACAGTTAGGGGATGAAACTGGGATTGGGGCTTGGGTGAGTCAGGAAGGGAAGGACTTCTCAAAATTTAGGGAATGAGAGCTTTTGGGTAATTGAGCACTCTGCAGGGGTGGAGTGACAGTTTTCACGGCCCCTGGCGCCCCTCCTTCTTGTTACTTTGGGTGAGGGGGGTATGGGACTTTGTGGCGGGGGAGGGCGGTTGCAGATACACTGCAGGGGGGCTCTGTCCTCCTGCCTGCGGTCCTGCAGAACATCCACAAGGCGCCGGAGCGTGTCCGTTTGCTCCCTCATTAGTCCAAGCAGCGTTTGAGTCGCCTGCTGGTCCTCTTGATGCCACCTGTCCTCCCGTTCGCTGTGTGAGCGCTGGTACTGAGAGAGGTTCTCCCTCCACTGGCTCTGCTTGGCCGCCTCGGCTCGGGAGCAGCCCATAAGTTCAGCGAACATCTCGTCCCGTGTCCTTTTCTTTCGCTGCCTAATCTGCGCCAGCCTCTGTGAGGGGGATGCCGAGGCAGGTCGGGAAACAGTCGCAGCTGTGTGATGGGAAAAAGGGAGTGAATTCCTTACAAAGATACATTTTTGCAAACAATGAACATAGTCTAGTCTGTCTCTGTGAACAAGACCATACACAGCACCTGTCTCATGCGCACTCAAGACAAGTTCGAATTTTCGGCCTTCGCATTCAGTGCCTGGGGACTTGCACTGGAGATCAGACAAGCGGGGCAGGACAGCAGAATCCGTGGAGCAGGCAGGCATGGTAAGCTGTAGACTTTTGGCTGCTTAAAACTTAATGTATAGCAGTGCCCTCCTGCTGCAGGCAATCCGGAAAGCATGAACTCTGCCCCTGTTCCACCCCCTCGCGGCTTTCCCCGGGAAAGATCCCTGTATGCTGCCCCTCTGCAGCCTCCACCATGTGGCTGTAAACTGATGCTTATTGTTATGCAAAGGAAGAGTGAAGCATTCCCAATACTAACATTACCCTAATTACCCTAATTCAATGCAGGAGTCGCCGAGCGAGATCATCCTGAGGAGGATCACTGACAGAGACAGAGACCGCATGCTGCGTGAAAGCCAGCACAAACCAGGGGCCTATGCTGCCATGCTCGTGGAGGCAATGCTCCCAGAGTACCTGATGATAGCCTGGCGCGGAAAAGTGTCCTACCACGAAGCACCCGATAAGGCAGCTCTCCCCAGGAACCTCATGCGGAGGCTTTTCGATTACCTCCAGGAGAGCTTCGTGGAGATCTCCCAAGAGGATTTCTGTTCTATCCCCATATATATTGACCTTCTTTTCACATAGTTCAGATTCCTGTTCCATTAAAAATAAATGTTTACATGTTTAAAGCACTTACCGACTGATCCTTCCCCTGATTCAGGGTCCGGGTTAACGGCCGGGGAGGGTTGGTAGGGGATCTCCGTGAGGGTGATGAAGAGATCCTGGCTGTCGGGGAAATCAGCGTTGTAAGCGCTGTCGACTGACTCGTCCTCATCTCCTTCCTCATCTTCCCCGTCCGCGAACATCGCCGAGGAACCGGCCGTCGACACTATCCCATCGTCAGAGTCCACGCACACTGGTGGGGCAGTGGTGGCAGACCCACCGAGAATGGCATGCAGTGCCTCGTAGAAGCGGCATGTCTGGGGCTGGTATCCGGAGCGTCCGTTTGCCGCTTTGATTTTTTGGTAGCCTTGTCTCAGGTCCTTGATTTTCACGCGGCACTGCGTTGTATCCCGGCTGTATCCTCTGAGTGCCATGGCTTTGGAGACCTTCTCGTAGGTCTTTGCATTCCGTTTTTTGGAGTGCAGCCCTGAAAGCACAGACTCATTGCCCCACACAGTGATCAGATCCAAGACTTCCCGGTCAGTCCATGCTGGGGCCCTCTTTCTATTCTGAGATTGCATGGACACCTCTGCTGGAGAGCTCTGCATCGCTGCCAGTGCTGCTGAGCTCGCCTGTCCAAACAGGAAATGAGATTCAAACTGGCCAGACAGGAAAAGGAATTCAAATTTTCCCGGGGCTTTTCCTGTGTGGCTGGTCAGAGCATCCGAGCTCGGACTGCTGTCCAGAGCGTCAACGGAGTGGTGCACTGTGGGATAGCTCCCGGAGCTATTAGCGTCGAACTCCATCCACACCTAGCCTAATTCGACATGGCCATGTCGAATTTAGCGCTACTCCCCTCGTCGGGGAGGAGTACAGAAATCGAACTAAAGAGACCTCTATGTTGAACTAAATAGCTTCGTTGTGTGGACGGGTGCAGGGTTAATTCGAATTAACGCTGTTAAATTCGACATAAACTCCTAGTGTAGACCAGGCCTTGGTGAAACCCTTCTTGAAGGGGTTAACGTATATATCAAGTGAACCTGGGCAATGTTCACATTACTGTAAAGGCATTTTTTTTTCCAGCATATGCACGTTACTGTGTCACCAGTCCCAAAAGTTCAGAAACCCTGGCCTCAAAAAGTCATGAGATAAAAATCCTGAGTTTAAGCCAAAAAATAATAAATTCACATTTTTTTTATTTGCCTTCTGAGCAGTTAGGATACACTCAGGTCACATTTTCAACTTTTTTCTCTGAACCCAGGATGGCTAGAAACTCATGTTTTGTTTTTTTAATGACAGCTGAGATTCTCATGAAATACTCTGACTCCAGTAGCTGGGACTTTAAGAAAATCATCAACTATCATGAGACACATGATAAAACTGCAAGAATTGGTAACACTGCCGTTATTTTTGGTGGGTTGCGTAACTCAGACACCTGCTGGGTGTGGTGCTCTGTCCCATCTAGTGGCGCCGAGGCCACTTAAAGAGAGAGATAAAATGAGTCTACTCTACAGCCTTAGCTAACAGGCAGCTGGCTTTTCGCTCATGCTGTAGATGCTCAGGCACTAAGCTCCAGAGATCCCAAGTTCAATCCTGTCCGCTGATGACTGGGGTCTGTCTGCATTACAGTTGCTCCGTTATTAGGTTTTTATTTGATACTTTTAAAGCTTTTTCCTAGCTGTCCATAGACTATGAAGTGATAAAGAGAACCTTCTATCCTGCAGAATTCAAGGCATCTCCCAGCTTTAAAAAAAGCCAGCTAAGAAAAAGAACATTTAATTCACATCACATTTTTTAAAACGGTGTGTTCTCACTTGGGAGAGTGCTAGCCATTTAAGTAGACAAAACACACAAGACACACTGAGGGCTAGTTACATCCCTGTAACAGGTTACAGGTGTTTCTTTTGACCCTTCCTGTGGCATTGGAAGCCTGTTAGTTGATTGCAGGTGAATCATTGTGGGAGGTGTGGCTCATTAACTCCACCATGGAGATACAGGCTTTGTGGGGTGGAGGGTGATTCTTTGGTTAGACGTCTCTGGACAGAGAGGTGTCTTCAGGGAACCCCTAGGTACAGGCAAGGTTAAGGCTTTGTTATTTGAGTTGCCAGTAAAAATTAATCCCAGGATGGGGGTAAATTTGAACTAAACACTGGGGCTTTGATCTTCCACTGCCTTGCACCTTCATGTTTCATCAGCAATGTGCTGTGGCACAGGCAGAGTTGTAAGAGTATGCTGAGTAGCCAGTGTTATATGCTGGGAACCTAGAGTTTGTGTTCCTGAGCCCCCAGTGCCACGTGGAACTCAGGCCCCTCCTAAAACTTGATCCTCTCCCTCCAGTTCCACTCTTCAGACTATATTTGTGGATGTACAACACTGCCAGGTCGGAATGGTAGCACTTTACCCCAGAGGCAAGGGAGTGGAGAATCAGCCTAGTGCATATAGATGCTGTTCAGAGTAGAATAGGAACTCCACATGCTCACAGACCCCCTCCTAGCACCATGAATCTGAAACAACGGAATAATGAATTGGGATGGGGAAACCAAGCTGGGTCTTTGTCAGCCTTGGCCATCTGAGTTGCTAACCTTTACTAATCTGGCTGTCCTTATATAGCTCACATTCTTACATCACTGACTTGTACTTGTCCCTTTCTCACATCTCTTTGTAACTCACTAACTTCTTTCTCACTGTGAAATAGATCAGATTTTTTTGTGGTAAGAATTCATTAATCTATAATCCCACTGATGGGAAAAGGTTAATAAGGATTTTAATAAAGGCACAACTCATTGCCCTTGCTATAGACAGAAAAAACATGACTCGCAGTGAGATCTAGAATGTAACAGACACTAATTCCTTAGGTGTCAGTTTGTCCTATGCAGTCTTGCCTCCTGAGTATTGGAAGAGCCTTTCTTTTCGTCCAGCCTCCGGAAACATCTAAGTGAGGAATATGAATCATTGCAAGCACTGCTGCTGAATTTGTCAAGGTACAGGAAATGTCATTTCTCTTAGTCATAGTTTTCAGTAATCTACAGCTGCCCAGACAAAACAGCACTCAAATACTTTGCAAAGTTCTCCTTTGGGGACAAACCTTCCCAACAGGGAGCCTAACGTCAGGCTCCTAAATCAATATTTAAGCCCCTAAATAAGTGAAGCCTGATTTTTCAACAGTGCCCAGGACCTGGTACCTCCCATTGACTTCAGTGGGTCCTGTTCAGTGCTCAGCACTCTTGAAGATCAGGTGCTAAATTCTTTCTCACTATAACTACAGTACACTCCCATTTATCAGAAACCTTATTATCCAGACCTCTGCATTATCCAGCTCCCTTCCTTGTCCCCCAGCATGACAGACATGTGAGGAGGAGGAGATGACTGGCCACAGAGGAAGCCATTTAGCAGTGAGGTGGCCAAAAGGCCCTCTTGCTTACCCAAACTCCTGATTAGCCAAATAAAATTCAGAGTCCCTTGCGCACGTTCACACACACACCCTCACCCCAGCTATTTGGATAACCAGGAGTATACTGTATATGGAAGAGCTTGTCTTCCCTGCCAAGCTAAGGGATGTTATAACTGGGGTGTTGCCCCTACCTAGCATCCCATTCACACACAAAACTCCTTTACTTGAGTGTGGTGATGCTTTTACCTGCCAGGGGATATGTGCTAACTTGAGTTATAGACACATGCCTCAGCTGCTAACACGATCACTCTGCAGTGTGGATACAATCTAGCACCATTCAAGTGCCATGAGTCCTCCCATGCCGTCCCACATTCCTGCTGCACACCCAGAGAGAACAGGCACTCTCCCAAGTCACTGGGCAGGATTTCCTGGCGCACCGCAGCTCACTGCAGTGCAAAGGACCCTTGGATGTGGCCCCAGGAGCCTTAGCACCACCCGCAAGCAAGTGCAGTGCCACACGGACACAGCAGCAAGTTCAGTTTCACAGTGTGGCCACTCTCACACCAGAGGAGTAAAGCGAGTGCAGAAGCTGGAGTGAAGACAGACCCCTGTCAGTGGAGTGACAACAGCCGTTAATCTGAGGCCTGAAGAAGGACGGTGGTGCCTAAGAATAGGTGCGGTGGTTTGAAAGCCTGGGCCTGGCACACTTTGCAAAAATGGAAGCTACACCTGGACTTTCCTTGGCAGTCTCCCACCCACGTCCTGACCAACCCTGCTCAAGATGGGAGCAAGGGGTACTATGAACAAGATCAACTTTGATTTTTAAAAGAAAGAGGTTTGTGAACAACCAAACTATCAGAAACCAAAAATCATTGTAATCAAATAAACAAGGAGATGAAAACAGACTATTAGACTCTGGCGGGGCTCACTCCCCGCAGGTGCACTTCCTGTGGCTAGGTCTGGTAATTAGCTCTCGCTCTGTCTGGTGACCCCTTACAGCAGCTGCTCCCATGCTGAGTGCTCTCTCTCTCTCCCCCCCGGAGGTGGGCTGCTCCTCTGTTTGACTCAGTTTTGGCCAGCTCACTATATAGCCCCCCCTTTTTCAGTGTAACAAAGCCCCACCAGACAAGCGGTCTCAGACTGTCTTTTGTTCCAAGTCTCCAGTCCTGTGCCACTTTCCCAGTGGCTGGTAGGGGAGCCTGGGCCCACTTGCTATGCTGGGTTCCAGCGCAGGGACCCTACAACTAGCAACCTAGGTCTGCTCAGTCTCAGACCTGGTTGCTGTTTCCCTGGGCTCCTTCCTCCCCCGCCTCTCTTTCTCCTTGCCTAGCTCTGAGTTTAGTCCCAGAGCTTCCTCAGCTCCCAATAGCTACTTCACCCCTCTAGGCCTCTTGAAAGGCTCCCTACTCCAGTGCAGGGCTGGGCCGAACCCCAGAGCCTCCTATTCCCTAGCCAACTCCCTTTCCCTGCAGGGAGAGCGTGCAGACCTCCTGCTTGCTTCCATGTCCTGGCTTTATAACACTGTCCCAGCTCTCCCCCAGCTGGGCTTCAGCTTCAGCTAGTGTTATTAATACCTGGGAGCCCGCCAGGCGCAGTATACAAGGTTGATTGGCCTCTTCTGGCCCACATTAGTCTTCTCAGGGCTTGCGTGAGGTGGGCACCCAACACATAGACTAATTCACTCTTCATCAAGAATACATTAATTAGAGCACTCTGCTATTGTCTAAGTGCAACAATTATAATGTTATAAGTCATAACAAGTAGCAGTGGAGCGCACCTCTGAGAACTTCTAGTCCATCCATTGCCAATGCAGATACTAATAACAGGATTTATCAGATAATACCATAATAATAGATACCACACTGGATCATAGTCAGGGCTGCTAGCATCACATATCAAGGTTGCCCAAAATGTTCCTTATAAGACTCTGTTTTCAATTGCTTATAACTTTGCCAAATGTCAACAGTTTAGACTGAAATTTTCCAGTCTGGGTAACTGCCTCAGACTGAATGATTCTGGAAAGTTTCAGCCAAAACCATTCAGCCATTTCCAAGAGGTGAGGGGTAATATGTTATTTTCCCATGTTAAAAAATTCTGCTGAACTTTTCTTTGAGAAACATTTCCATGTCTTAGAGCAAGGAGTTGAAATTTGGCAGGGGAGTGGCTTTTGTGTCAGATATGTGCCTTTTGCCATCCCCATAAAAATCCGCCAAAATTTAGCCAAGTTACGAGCTGTTTTACAATCTCAGTTCTCACATGCTCAGTAGACACTTGCTAGAGCTTAACAGCCAAATTCTGTCCACACTGATCACGCTCCAGCCCGGGGCTGAGCAGATCTGTGCCTGCAGTTGTAGCTCTGGCCTGCTGCAAGCTATGCTGGAGCTGGGTATCGGAATGGAGGGCAGGGAGCCTGCCTCTACTGTGCTCTTAGTACTCCCGCCCTGCTGTGTCCAGGCAGCGTGGAGAAGAAAGCTGCCCGGTTTGAATACAGAGGGGACAGGAGTCAGGCTGGGGTGTGGGACGCAGATGGGGACAAGAAGCCTGCAGGGAGGGACTGGAGGTTAGTGGTGGGAGGGAGATGGGACTGGCTGGACTAGGCAATTGGGGCAAAGGGGACTGGCTGGACTAGGCAATTGGGGCAAAGGGGACTGGCTGGACTAGGCAATTGGGGCAAAGGAGACTGTCTGTCCCGGCAAGGAAACTGGTATTGGCTACACAAGGAGACTGAAACAGGGAACCTGGGAGAGCCATGCGTTGGGGGGGAACTCAGAGACAGTAGGAGACTGTGATGGAATGAGGAACCAGGGAGGAGACCAAGACTGGGAACCACTAGGACAGGGAAAAGAGGTGGGAGAGGAGGGTGGAGGGATCTGATGAGGAGCCAGCATGTGGAAGAAGAACTGGCACTGGGTGGGCACCACCACCACATCCTCCTTTGCCTTTGTTAAAATGCTTGAAATCTAAATGAAAACTTTCAAGACAGGTGGAATGAAACTTTTCATTTGATCTATTTTTTTCCAAATTTCCAATTTGCCAAATAAAAAAAAAATCCCTTTTGGTGTGATCTGAAGCAAAATTGTTTTTGATTTTTCAGATTGCCAGCTAACCCAAACTCCATCATTTGCCCAGCGCCACAAAGTACTCAGAAAAGCAAGGTCGTAGGGGTCTCAAGCTGGGCGCCAAATATGAGTGGGTATTTTTTACCTTAATCTCTGTGCCTCAATTCTCCGTCTGTAACATGGAGATAATACAGAGGGGTTGTAAAAATAATTTCATTCATATTTCTGAAGCACTCAAGTACTACAGCGAAGATCATAGTAAAGCCCATAGTAACTATGTCTTCAGAGCAGGATTTGAATAGTGTGCAGTAAATAAGGCCTGGGGCCGTACATGGAACAATGAGGAGAAAACAAAATATTGACTAGTTGCTTATTAAGCGAGCACTGTCCATTCTGTGTATTGAATGAAGCAGCCGTCCTGCGGAGGGAAAAATACTGTGTGATCACGTTTGGCCTCCGCCTGTTCCTGGCCCTGCTAGGTGCTGGAGGACCAACTCTCGCTGGTTCTGCCTACATGTGATCATGGGAGTCTGCTCGAGGTAACCCCTGTAGAGCTGAATTTACTGTTCTTCCCTTCCAGCAGGACTCATTCCTAGGGTGGCGTGCGCCAAGCAATGAGGGTGTTAGGCCTCTGG
Organism: Mauremys mutica; assembly: GCF_020497125.1. Classification (NCBI taxonomy): domain Eukaryota; kingdom Metazoa; phylum Chordata; order Testudines; family Geoemydidae; genus Mauremys; species Mauremys mutica. Next base: position 5,814,924 of record NC_059076.1, on the reverse strand, counting down.
CAGGGGGCAGCGAATGCCTGACACCCATCATAGTGTCAAAAAATGGATGGTCTAAAAACAAAATATTTTGATTTATATAGGCTGCCACAGAGCCTCATGGGAGTTGTATTTTGGATTTCTCATGACCCCATTCTCCTCTCTGGGCCAGTCTCCCAGGTGGGCTATATCTCCCAGGATGCACCACGGCCAGGGATTCCCATGGTAAAACTGCTTTCCCTCTCCAGGAGAGCAAAAGAACCAATTTTTTGACAAGGTGTAGTTCCACTGCTCCTGATACCATCCAAACCTGAAAGTGCCCGCCCTTCCTTAGCTCACATTGACACACCTTCCAGATACAAAGAGACAGGCAGGCAGCTTTGAGCTGGCTGTGTCCCACCATCTCTATGGGACTGGAATGGATCTTACCTTTTGTTTAATCACTCCTTTTGGAACTAGGGACACCACAAAAAGCTGTGACATAAAAGTCGGCAGCAAAACCAGGTTAGCACCTGGCCTCAAGCCCTGGGCTGTTAGGTAGTATCCTGCTGGTATTAGTGTCCTGTCCAGTTGGAATATACCCCAGGCATCCGTATGCAGAGTCTGATGATGCACATTCCACTTATCACTAATTTCTGGCATTTTATCCATTTCCAGGGTCTCCAGCTGGGTCGGAGTGGAGGGCAAACCTAGTTAGGTTCCACAGTTTTGTTCTTGGCCTGCTCCTGTCCTAGCTCCTGCTCTCATCAGAAGCAAACCTGCCTGCTCTGCAGAGGCAGGGGGCTGATTTCCCAGAAGTTCACCAGGATTGTTTGGGTTGCAGGTGTCCCAAAGCTCCTTCAGCTCTGGCGAATCCCCACTTGATCTCAGCAGGTTGCTGCTTTCTCGCACCTAGCGATGGCGTAACCTTGCTCTGGGCAGGAGCATGGCTGGGTATCGCTGTAAATGTGGGAAACAAACCCAACAAATTACTCCTTTTAACACTCAGCTCCAGGAACTTCCCCAGCCTTTGTACTTCAATGGGCCAATTAGGTGATGTGATATAAACATGCTGCCTGAAAATGAGACATTTCTATTCAGATGTGCCTGTGAATCAAACAGGGCTTTATTCCAACCGGTACCGGAGACAGTTACCCTGTGTAGTATGCATTGTTGACATCTCTCTGACCTTCGCGACTCCAGGTGAAATTGCTCTCTCAATAACTTCTCCCTCTCTCTTGCTAGTTATTTCTCTTCAAACAAATCAACTCTCTGATGCAGTCTCTCTGACTTTCATGAGGCAGTCAGCTGAAGTAACACTTGAAAGAAAAGGGGGGAGAAAGGAGGTGGTACTGTATTTTCTGCTAATCACCAGTTCAATCAGAAATCTGGCAGCCTGGAAATGTCATGCATTTCCCGTAATATGTGTAGAAAGTACATTTCAAAATGGATTAGGGGGATTTTTTTCAGAAACTGGCAGATGAAGTAATCCTTTCTTCGCTCCAGCTCTGTGTATACTTTCCACACCATTTGTCTTCTGTGTGGGATTCTGTTCCCCTCCCAAACGCCTGCCACTGCCCTTCCCCCACATATATATATATAAATTGATTTTAATGCTGCCATTTGCACTGATGTTGTTAGGATTCTGTCAGTTCCTGTTATAAACCTCTCCTTTGGAGGGCTTGTAATGCAGCTATGAAACTCAATGTCCAAGAGATCAGCCAGAGAACACATTTTATTTGTAACTCTGTATATAATGTGGAGGTTACAGAAAAGAGATCCAGAAGTAGTTGCAGAGTTTTATTTTCTTTAAACAATCCCATAATTCAATAATGGCAGGTGCTGGCGCAGAGGGAATATTTCACTACAATTATCTTGGCCTCTGGGTATGTGGGGGTGTGCAAGGGGAATAATTTCTTGTGCACACTCCCCCATTGTAATAATAATCTCCTAAGAAGAGTTAACATGAAAAACAGTCCAGCACTTATCTGACAGAGAATACAGTGGGGCCAGATTTACAAGAGAGTTCAGCCCCAAGCAGCTCCCATTGTTCTCAGTAGGGGGCAGGAATGGAGGGGGATTCTCCTTTGTTCTACTAGGGAGCTACCTGGTGCTGAATCCTTCTAAAAATCTGCCAGCAACTGGTAGATAACTGCACCAATAATCTCTTAACTAAACCAGAAGCAGCCAGAGTGGGTGCCGCTCCCAGGTAAATTTGTGCACATTGGAGGGAGGGAGGGGAAGGCGAGAGCAGGACCCAGAGGGGTTGGAGCAGTTGCTGAGGCACCAGGGACTGGGAGGGGATGACAAAGAGGGGCTGGAATGGCACCTAGGAGCAAGTAAGAACCTACAGGACCTTCTTTCTTAACCTGTAGCTAGCTGCCTCCCAGCTAACTCTCAGTACCTTCCCTACTCCCCGCTCCAAATCTGCTCCCCCATTTGCAGGGAGCTTCCACACAGAGAGACACAACTAAAATTGTCTACGTCAGCTGTAATAATTGCAAAGGAAACACATTGCGGAAGCTCCTGAATCTCCCCTCAACATGACAGGAATAAAGACTACACTACAGCTTAGCAAACCAAGGCTTCTCCCTAGTGGGCTGGTGAGGGGCCCACACACAGCAGGTGCCGGGAGACATTTCCTTAATAGCTGGGCTGACACAGCAATTTACCTCCCACTTGGGTAACACAATGTTACCTGAGCCTAGTGTTTTTGTTTCCTGCCCTTTATCTCATCCTTGCATAGACATGGGCTCTGGGTTTAACAGACTTCTAAAGCCAGAAAGGACTATTAGTCCGGCCTCCTGCATGTCACACAGTGACTCCTGCATGAAGCCCATAACTTCTGTGTGAGGTAGAGCGTAGTTTTAGAAAGACATCCAGTTTTGATTTAAAGACTGCAAATGATGGAGAAACTACCTCATCCCTAGGCACATTGTTCCAATTGTTAATTGCCCACACTGTTAAAATACCACCCTTTATTTCTAGTCTGAATTTGTCTGGCTACATTAATTTTTATTTCTATTGCCCTGTGTGACATTACCTGATTAAAATATGACCATATAGAGCAGGGATTGGCAACCTTTGGCAATCGGCCCATCAGGGAAATCCACTGATGGGCCGGAATGGTTTGTTTACCTGCAGCGTCAGCAGGTTTGGCCGATCGCAGCTCTCACTGGCCGCGGTTCACCGTTCCAGGCCAATGGGGGCTGTGGGAAGTGGCGGCTGTTCTTTAAAACCTGTAAATTAAACTACATTCAAAACTTCTTGATTTAAACAAAACCCTTTCATTAACTAGGTAGTTGCAGGAGACAATGCAGGAAGAAGCCTAGAAGCAGAGTGGGGGCTACCCAGTTTATTGCGCTGAGTGCAGCATGTATGATTACCTGCCCTGTGGGCGGGTGGCGTGTGTGTGCATTTGGTGCAAGGAGCTCCTGGCCCTCAGAGATCACGTACAGGCTTTGGAGGCCAGGGTGACAGAACTGGAGGAGCTGAGAGAGACAGAGAAGTATGTTGATGAGGCTTTCCGGGACACTGTAGAATTGTCCCACCTCCGCTCAGACAGCCCCTGCACTGTTGAGGAAGATGAAAGGCCCAGGGAAGCAGAGCAGTCAATGGGAGCAGAGGGAAACCTTCCCATAGTTGGGACCCTCCTTTCAGATGGTGTTGGAGTATCCTCTCGCACTGAGGTTACCTCTCCAGAGGAGGGAACCCCAGTCACTAGGAAAAGGCAGGTGTTAGTAATGTGAGATTCGATCATTAGAAACATAGATAGCTGGGTTTGTGATGACCGGGAGAACCATATGGTGACTTCCCCACCTGGTGCAAAGGTTGTGGATCTCTCAAGGCATCTGGACAGACTTATGTGTAGTGCTGGGGAGGAGCCGGTGGTCATGGTACATGTAGGTACCAATGACAGAGGGAAGGGTAGGAGAGATGTCCTGGAGGCCAAATTTAGGCTGCTAGGGAAGAGACTGAAATCCAGGACCTCTATGGTGGCATTCTCAGAAATGCTCCCAGTTCCACGCGCAGGGCCAGGTAGGCAAGCAGAGCTTCAGAGTCTCAATGTGTGGATGAGACGATGGTGTAGAGAGGAGGGGTTTAGATTCATTAGGAACTGGGGAAACTTTTGAGATGGAGGGAGCCTATACAGGAGAGATGGGCTCCACCTAAACCAAAGTGGAACCAGACTGCTGGCACTTAACATTAAAAAGGTTGCAGAGCAGTTTTTAAACTAGATGGGGGAAAGCCGACTGCTGCAGAGGAGCACGTGGATCAGAGAGAGACTTCTCTTAGAGGAGAGTCTATTGATAGAGATTCTCTAGGTTATAGTCAGGAGGAGAGGATGGAAGAGGATAATGTAAGGGCCAGATCAGATGAGAAACATTCATATAAAGAATCGGACACATCAGAACAGGGCAGACAAATAAATAGTGACAAATTTTAAGTGCTTGTACACAAATGCTAGAAGTCTAAATAATAAGATGGGTGAACTAGGGTGCCTTGTGATAAAGGAGGATATTGATATAATAGGCATCACAGAAACCTGGTGGACTGATAACAATCAATGGGACACAATCATTCCGGGGTACAAAATATATCAGAAGGACAGAAAAGGTTGTGCGGGGCAGGGCTGGGGAAGTGGCACTATATGTGAAAGCAAATGTAGAATCAAATGAAGTAAAAATCTTAAGTGAATCCACATGTTCCATAGAATCTCTATGGATAGTAATTTCATGCTCTAATAAGAATATAACATTAGGGATCTATTATCGACCACCTGACCAGGACAGTGATAGTGATGATGAAATACTAAGGAAAATTAGAGAGGCTATCAAAACTAAGAACCCAATAATCGTGGGGGATTTCAATTATCCCCATATTGACTGGGAACTTGTCACCTCAGGATGAAATGCAGAGACAAAATTTCTCGATACTTTAAATGACTGCTTCATGGAGCAGCTGGTACAGGAACCCACAAGAAGAGAGGCAATTCTCGATTTAGTCCTGAGTGGAGTGCAGGAGCTGGTCCAAGAGGTAACTATAACAGGACCGTTTGGAAATAGTGACCATAATATAACAACATCATCATCCCTGTGGTGGGAAGAACATCTCAACAGCCCAACACTGTGGCATTTAATTTCAAAATGGGGTACTATGCAAAAATGAGGGGGTTAGTTAAACAGAAATTAAAAGGTACAGTGACTAAAGTGAAATCCCTGCAAGCTGCATGGATGCTCTTTAAAGACACCATAATACAGTAAAAGAACTAAAAAAATGCCACCCGTGGCTTAACAACCATGTAAAAGAAGCAGTGAGAGATAAAAAGGCATCTTTTAAAAAATGGAAGTCAAATCCTAGTGAGGTAAATAGAAAGGAGCATAAGCACTGCCAAATTAAGTGTAAAAATGTAATAAGAAAAGCCAAAGAGGAGTTTGAAGAACGGCTAGCCAAAAACTCAAAAGGTAATAACAAAATGTTTTTTAAGTACATCAGAAGCAGGAAGCCTGCTAAACAACCAGTAGGACCCCTGGATGATCAAGATACAAAAGGAGCACTTAAAGACGATAGAATCATTGCGGAGAAACTAAATGGATTCTTTGCTTCAGTCTTCACGGATGACGATGTTAGGGAGATTCCCAAACCTGAGCTGGCTTTGGTAGGTGACAAATCTGAGGAACTGTCACAGATTGAAGTGTCACTAGAGAAGGTTTTGGAATTAATTGATAAACTTAACAGTAACAAGTCACTGGGACCAGATGGCATTCACCCAAGAGTTTTGAAAGAACTCAAATGTGAAGTTGCGGAACTATTAACTATGGTTTGTAACCTGTCCTTTAAATCGGCTTCTGTATCCAATGACTGGAAGTTAGCTAGTGTAACACTAATATTTAAAAAGAGCTCTAGAGGTGATCCCGGCAATTACAGACCAGTAAGTCTAACGTCAGTACCAGGCAAATTAGTTGAAACAATAGTAAAGAATAAAATTGTCAGACACATAGAAGAACATAAATTGTTGGGCAAAAGTCAACATGGTTTCTGTAAAGGGAAATCGTGTCTTACTAATCTATTAGAGTTCTTTGAAGGGGTCAACAAGCATGTGGACAAGGGGGATCCAGTGGACATAGTGTACTTAGATTTCCAGAAAGCCTTTGACAAGGTCCCTCACCAAAGGCTCTTGCGTAAATTAAGTTGTCATGGGATAAAAGGGACAGTCTTTTCATGGATTGAGAACTGGTTAAAAGACAGGGAACAAAAGGTAGGAATAAATGGTAAATTCTCAGAATGGATAGGGATAACTAGTGGTGTTCCCCAAGGGTCAATCCTAGGACCAATCCTATTCAACTTATTCATAAATGATCTGGAGAAAGGGGTAAAAAGTGAGGTGGCAAAGTTTGCAGATGATACTAAACTGCTCAAGATAGTTAACACCAAAGCAGATTGTGAAGAACTTCAAAAAGATCTCACAAAACTAAGTGATTGGGCAACAAAATGGCAAATGAAATTTAATGTGGATAAATGTAAAGTAATGCCTATTGGAAAAAATAACCCCAACTATACATACAATATTATGGGGGCTAATTTAGCTACTACGAGTCAGGAAAAAGATCTTGGAGTCATTGTGGATAGTTCTCTAAAGATGTCCAAGCAGTGTGCAGAGGCAGTGAAAAAAGCAAACAGGATGTTATGAATCATTAAAAAGGGTGTAGAGAATAAGATGGAGAATATATTATTGCCCTTATATAAATTGATGGTACTCCCACATCTTGAATACTGCATACAGATCTCAAAAAACATATATTGGCACTAGAAAAGGTTCAGAGAAGGGCAACTAAAATTATTAGGGCTTTGGAACGGGTTCCATATGAGGAGAGATAAAAGAGGCTAGGACTCTTCAGCTTGGGAAAGAGGAGAGCTAAGGGGGGCTATGATAGAGGTATATAAAATCATGAGTGATGTGGAGAAAGTAGATAAGGAAAAGTTATTTACTTATTCCCATAATACAAAAACTAGGGGCCATCAAATGAAATTAATGGGCAGCAGGTTTAAAACAAATAAAAGGAAGTTCTTCACACAGCGCACAGTCAACTTGTGGAACTCCTTACCTGAGGAGGTTGTGAAGGCTAGGACTATAACAGGGTTTAAGAGAGAGCTAAATAAATTCATGGAGGTTAAGTCCATTAATGGCTATTAGCCAGGATGGGTAAGGAATGGTGTCCCTCTGTTTGTCAGATGGGTGGAGATGGATGGCAGGAGAGAGATCACTTGATCATTACCTGTTAGGTTCACTCCCTCTGGGGCACCTGGCATTGGCCACTGTCGGTAGACAGGATACTGGGCTAGATGGACCTTTGGTCTGACCCAGTATAGCCATCCTTATGTTCTTGTGTTCCCTCAGCCCGCGCCACTTCCCGCAGCCCCCATTGGCCAGGAAGAGCAAACCACAGCTAGTGGGACTGTGATCAGCCAAAACTGTGGACGCTGCAGGTAAACAAACCATCCCGGCCTGTCAATGGATTTCCCTGATGGGCTGCGTGCCAAAGATTGCCAATCTCTGATATAGATCGTTGTTGCAAACACTGCTATATATTTGCAACAAATCTTGTACAAAGGTTGTCAAGTAAGGTGTCTATGGAAATGTTATGATTTGCTGAATATGATTATGCTATTTGTATGCATGTATTATTTTTGTATTTGAACTATGAGTATTGGCTCTATACCTGGACTTCAAATATTTTCTCCTGGAGTACCACCCACAAGGTATTTAGCCTGCACATCTCGAAGGGACTATTCAAATTAAGTGGCTCATCAAGCAGCATTTAACTCACAATGGAAGACGCCCATCTACACTGAATGGACTGTCCTGTAAATGTGCTGTTTGAGGTATAGATAATGACTTCTATTGTGACTAAGCGGAATCATGCATGGACATGTAACTTGCCCATGTAACTCCAAACACCATCTTGTCACTATCAGAGGGGTAGCTGTGTTATTCTGTATCCACAAAAACAACGAGAAGTCCAGTGGCACCTGAAAGACTTAACAGATTTATTTGGGCATAAGCTTTTGTGGGTTAAAAGCCCACTTTTTCAGATGCATCTTTTTACCCATGAAAGCTTATGCCCAGATAAATCTATTAGTCTTTAAGGTGCCTCCTTCATCTTGTCACCTGCTATTTTCCACTAGCTGTGCTGAGGGCTTTGTTTGAAATAATGGGTTTCCCTCCACATGGCAGAAGCTATAAAAGGCCCTGAAAACATCTCCATTTTGCCTCTTTCCTGCTCAAACCTCTGGACTATGGACTTATACTAATGGGAGCATCTAACCAAGGGATCGATGATCTTCCAATAATTTGAAAGCAACCAGAGACTTGACTTAAGCCAGCAATTTATTCCATCACTGCTCCAAGCCTGATTCAAGAACTTTGCCATTGTTGTATGTATTTGATTCCTTTAACCAATTTTAACTCTCACCTTTCTTTCTTTTTATAAATACACCTTTAGATTTTAGATGCTAAAAGACTGGCAGCAGCATGATTTTGGGGTAAGATCTGAGTTGTATATTGACCTGGAGCTGGGGCTGGTCCTTTGGGATCAGAAGAATCTTTTATTTGATGAAACTGGTTTTAAAGAACCACTCATCTCTCAGTCTAAGACTGGAATGCCTAAGGAAACTGCTGTTTTGACTTCTTCTTAGCCAGTGTGGTGAAATAGAAGTTTACTTTTGTTGCTGGTTTCGTATATCTCATGGGAGAATAACCTCTAGTTTTGGGGTGTATCTACCCTATTTCTCAGCAGTTTGTCCTGAATTTGGTATTCTCAATTGTGATCCATGAAGGCACAATTTGAATCCAGATCTGCTGGCATCATAAGCTATATCCCTAGGCCAACAAGTCACTTGCCCAGGCCATCTCCCTGAACCTTAAGGTTTTAATATGTATTTCCCAACTCAACTTTCTGTGATTCTTTGAACCTACCATCTTCACAGCCACCACAGGATTTTCTACAAAAGTTTCTTTTTTTTTCTTTTTTTTAAGGAAGCAAAGAGTCTATTACCTGGAAATTATCTCTGTGAATGCTGTGCAGCATTAGCCTGAGAATTATCCAAGCCCAGATGCAGTGATACCATGCATCCAACTTGTATAATGCTTGTACTGGGTATATTAGCAGTGAACTTCACAGTCTGTTACCAAATGAAAGGCATCCATTTCCAGACACATGTATACATCTTCCTAGCAAACATGCCCTTCCTCTGGGAAAAGAGGATGCATTTTTAAAGCAGCTCAAGGCAAACTGAATGGGACGGATAACATGCAAGGCAGATAAGCAGGTAGCAGTAACTGTAGCTGTCCCCAATGCTAGCCCAGTGATAGCAGTGCTGCTAGCTCACTAAACTCCGGAGACCAATCACATCACTTGCACCAGTTCTTAATTGACTGGGCTCTGCTGCTTTGAAGAAACCAGAGTCCAAAGTTATTCTGAACACAAATCACCCTTGTACTGCCTCAGTAGCCTTGGATCAGACTGCATCCTTGTGTTTACTTCAGTCCTGAGAAGGGCAGCCCACAGACAGCTGGACCTTTATGGCAAAATCCTATAGAATTCAATAAGGATGAAATCAACATAATTAAATACGTAATCAAGTTCTATGGAAATTATTCCAAACAACTACACTCTGAGGGAATAACCTCCTTTCTCTACTTTTAAACCATCCTTTGGAATGCCATAGGAGGGATAGAATCCTCTATTACATTTTATAAGATGGTTAGAAAACATATAGAAAGACTATAATTTTCTGTTAAGTTCTATGGGACATTTCCATGCAACCAGGATAGGAGGAGCAGGGGTGTGTGTGGAAATTAACTATCTTTGATCTAAGTTGATCAGTTTTTCATTTTGCCAGCACTAATTGAAAGACACTAGAAGAATATGAATTATCCACTTAAAGCTACAGGATGTCTGCAAACCAACTCTATTACCTACTTCAGTTGCAATGCTGACTTCGCAACACTTTTCAAACAGACTTTTTTGGACATCACATAAAACAGTCTCTTACCCCTACCATTTACATTTAAATATCACAGCAAATAAATTATGGAAGTAATTGGAGCGGAATTTACTGTTTCAATCAAAAATTCTCTTTTCGTGCAATGCTCATTATGCATCTTGCATGCTGGCATTACCGAGTCAGAAAATTCCAGACAATGGTTTTGTTTCACTGTGTTGTCTGCTCTGCCTATTGCATGTTTTGAAGCAGAAAGCTCAGTCCTTATCCAAAATGAAAGTTAGCTACTGATTAGAATTCAAAGAATTATTTTGATCATGTAAATTTGGGCAGAGCTGCTACTCTTTACAGAAGTTCCTTCTGCATCTAAGCTGCAGTGGGTAAATGCATCTTTTGAGCAACATTATTAGCAAATCGATGACTATTTTGAGATTTTTTTTGGCAATATTTATTAGAGCTGAGCTAATCCTTTGTAGCAATTAATTTATAGGATACGTTTTTCTTTTTTCTGCTCAGGAATTGTCCACAAGCCACTTACAATTTTTCAAAATTAATTATTAATTGGACATATTTTCCCGATAGTTCCACAAATAATTCTTGCTCTATAGAGCATCTGCTACAGTTTGCGATATCTGAATATCAAGATCTGAGGTCTGTTGGTTAGACTGCACACTTAAGTCACTGACATTGTTTGTCATCTTGAATAGATGAGCACAGCTCCAAGGTCTACACGGGGGGGCGGGAGGGGGAATCGATCTAAGTTATACAACTTCAGCTACGTAAATAACGTAGCTGAAGTCGACGTAGTTAGATCTACTCACGGCATTCACTGCGGTGAGTCGACTGCCGATGCTTCCCCATTGAGTTCACCTGCACCTCTCGCTCCGGTGGAGTACAGGAGTCGACAGGAGAGCACTCGGCGATCAATTTATCGTGTCTATATTAGACATGATAAATCTACCCCTGCTGGATCGATCACTCCCCGTCGATCCAGCAGGTAATGTAGACAAGCCCTTAGTATCACAAAGATGTATTTGTATTGCAATATCACCCAGAAGCCCCAGTTAGGAACAAAGAGCTGGGTGCTATACAAACACACAGGAAGACACAGTCCCTGCCCAGGAAATTTTGCAGCTGTAAGAAGCACCTTACAATTTTTTTCCAGTGTGAATACTCAAATCTAAGAGTGCAGGATTTTTCTTATGTGGCATATCTGTTACTAGAGGTTTGCAGCCATGGTCACCCATTCTCTATGATCCTGTGCTAAGTTCTTTGTGGATAAAAAGTCCTTTTGATCCACCCATATAACCATATTGTCCATCCATGTTTTTTTTCCTTCAATGTTCTGCCATTAACGTTTCCTTCCAGTGCACATAAATATGCATCGCCCATTGACCTATTTAAAATATGCCCTGCAAATCAAATCTTTCTTTTCATAAGATCTCTAACTAGCATGTGCTGAGTTCCAGTTATCGCCATTATTTTTTGTTGGTTATCTTGTCTATACATGATACTTTCAGAATTCTTCTATAAAACCATAAGTCAAAGGATGGTATTTCTTTACTATTGCTTGTTTTAATGTCAATATTTCATAGCCATAAACTTAGCACAAATCAAATAGCTGTGCAAGATTCACCTTCAACCTAAATTCTGCAGACATTCCTACCAGTCCCCTTGTTTTTATATAAGTGAACAAATATTCATGGAGTATTTTTAATTATTCACACAGTTCTGATATTTTTAAATCAAATTATTAAGAAATAGCTTGGGAACTTTGGATGCAGTCAGAACTTGGTGATTGGCTGTCAGTGTGTTAAAAGCATGTCTACAATCCAAATTCTATTTCAGAGTAACAGCTTCCAAGATGATCAGTCATCATTCATCTTTCAGATTTGTGCCTCCTTAACAACATCACAATCCTAGCTCTGCTGTAATCACCTGTGGTCCTGTGCTGTGGTCCTTTCAATTCTTATTACTTAAATTACCAGCTTATAAAACATATGTCAGATATTAATACAGTTCTAGGTTGACATTTTAATCCCAGCAGCTTTTCTATGAAAGTGAAGTGTTGGGGGGTGGGGGAGGGAAATACATTTTTATTCTTTTAAAACTCATGCGAGTAAAATATTCTATGAAAAGCCAAATCATAGACCATGCAATTAAGTTATAAATTGATGATTAAAGTAAAGACATTTCACTAAGTTTTTCAGTCCTGCCAACCGTCACTGAAATGCAGCCACTTCTGGGGCAGAGGACACTTGGCAGGTGCATACTGCACAGTTGTCTACTGCCTTAAGTCTATGTCTGCCCTAGTGGTTCTCAACCAGAGGTACGTGTCCCCCCGGGGGTACGCAGGTCTTCCAGGGGGTACATCAGCTCATCTAGATATTTGCCTAGTTTTACAACAGGCTACATAAAAAGCACTAGCAAAGTCAGTACAAACTACAATTTCATACAATGACTTGTTTATACTGCTCTATATCCCATACACTGAAATGGAAGTACAAAATTTATATTCCAATTGATTTATTTTAGAATTATATGGTAGAAGTAAGCAATTTTTCAGTAGTTTTGTGCTGTACCACATTTGTTTTCTTATGTCTGATTCCGTAGGTAAGTAGTTTTTAAGTGATGTGAAACTTGGGGGTACTCAAGAGAAATCAGACTCCTGAAAGAGGCACAGTAGTTTGGAAAGGTTGAGAGCCACTGGTCTACATTATGGAGCCTGTGTTGGCATAGCTCTGCCAGTGTAGTCCCCTAGTGAGGACGCAGCATATGCTGATAGAAGGAGTTTTTCTGTCAGTGTAGGACCACCATCTCCTGAACATTAGCTATGTTGACAGAAGCCCTCTTCTCGGGAGTTTGTCGGCATACCTATGTCGGTCAGGCAGGTGGTTTTTCACACCACTGACCAAGGTAGCTGTGCCGATGTAACTTTTAAGTGTAGACCAAGCTTTAGTTTGATGGAGATTGTCCCCATAATGTGTCTCAGAAAGTTCCACACGAAAAAGAGACTGCAGTGCAGGGTGCTTGAGCAATTGGTGCTAAGGATGTGCAGAGGTATAGCCAAGCCAAAGCTGCTGGAAGGCACTGAGCAGCGAAGAGCAGCCCTGTGCCTCGTATCATAGCTTGGTAGGGCTATCTAGTGAGGGGCAGCACCGGGGGACAAGGGACGGGTCACTGCTCAATGAATTTTTAAACACGAGGCTGGTGCCGTTGTTTGCTTCTTCCTGAGGAATAGAGTAGGCCTGAGAGGTGGGTTGGGCGGCAGGGTTAAAAAGGTTGTTTTATACCCAAGAGATGGGAATGTTAGAGCTGTTCATCCATGACGTTGCTGCGTATCCTGCTGGCGCTCCGAGAGCTCACATAGATAATGGGCTCTCAGAATGGAGAGGGGTAACTAGTGGTGTTCCCCAAGGGTCAGTCCTAGGACCAATCCTATTCAATTTATTCATAAATGATCTGGAGAAAGGGGTAAACAGTGAGGTGGCAAAGTTTGCAGATGATACTAAACTGCTCAAGATAGTTAACACCAAAGCAGATTGTGAAGAACTTCAAAAAGATCTCACAAAACTAAGTGATTGGGCAACAAAATGGCAAATGAAATTTAATGTGGATAAATGTAAAGTAATGCACATTGGAAAAAATAACCCCAACTATACATACAACATGATGGGGGCTAATTTAGTTACAACGAGTCAGGAAAAAGATCTTGAAGTTATCGTGGATAGTTCTCTGAAGATGTCCACGCAGTGTGCAGAGGCGATCAAAAAAGCAAACAGGATGTTAGGAATCATTAAAAAGGGGATAGAGAATAAGACTGAGAATATATTATTGCCCTTATATAAATCCATGGTACGCCCACATCTCGAATACTGTGTACAGATGTGGTCTCCTCACCTCAAAAAAGATATTCTAGCACTAGAAAAGGTTCAGAAAAGAGCAACTAAAATGATTAGGGGTTTAGAGAGGGTCTCATATGAGGAAAGATTAAAGAGGCTAGGACTCTTCAGTTTGGAAAAGAGAAGACTAAGGGGGGACATGATAGAGGTATATAAAATCATGAGTGATGTTGAGAAAGTGGATAAGGAAAAGTTATTTACTTATTCCCATAATACAAGAACTAGGGGTCACCAAATGAAATTAATAGGCAGCAGGTTTAAAACAAATAAAAGGAAGTTCTTCTTCACGCAGCACACAGTCAACTTGTGGAACTCCTTACCTGAGGAGGTTGTGAAGGCTAGGACTATAACAATGTTTAAAAGGGGACTGGATAAATTCATGGTGGCTAAGTCCATAAATGGCTATTAGCCAGGATGGGTAAGAATGGTGTCCCTAGCCTCTGTTTGTCAGAGGATGGAGATGGATGGCAGGAGGAAGATCACTTGATCATTGCCTGTTAGGTTCACTCCCTCTGGGGCACCTGGCATTGGCCACTGTCGGTAGACAGATACTGGGCTAGATGGACCTTTGGTCTGACCCGGTATGGCCGTTCTTATGTTCTTATGTCCTTATGTTCTCTCACACCTTCACTGAAGATGTGGGGGAGCTTTTTGCACCTAGCGCATTTGGACACGTCCAGAAACAAATAATACACTGTGGGGAAGGGAGAAGCACTCTGCGGCAGCTGGCAAAAATGTGACTCCCTCTAGCACTCAGGCATGCACAGGGTTATCCAGCGGCAGGCATCTAGCAGCCCCGTTGGCTCCCTGTGTGTCTAGAAGAAACACAGTTGGTACTGGAGCTTGTCTGCAGGCAGCCCCTCTGCATCTCCCCCCTGCCACCCTGACTGCTCCCCTGCAGTAGCTCAGCTGGGGAAGAAGCAGGTGAGAGGAGCAGGCGGTGGCGGCACGGAAAGAAGGAGAGCAAACGCCATGCTGGCCACAGCAGCGAGACACAAGATTCCCGGAGATCCCAGACCCAGCCAATCACCTATCCCAGCTAGGCCCCTACCCACCCCAACAATCTCGGCACCCTCCAGCACCTGTCCATCTGCCTGGCAGGCCCACTTCTGTCCAGCACCCCCACCCCCACGCCAATCACTGCTGGGAAGTGTTGTGCAGCTCCATGCCCTGCCCCCATTACTGCTCAGCGCTCGCTGCATTGGCCATAAGCTGAACTTTAAGCACATATGCAAATCATTTGCAGATATGTAAATTAGCTCACTAAATAAGACCATCAGATGCCACACCTTGAGTTGTGCAAAAGTCCTAGGAGGAGACAGCCAGAGCATCAGCCACCGAATGACCTCCATCTGGTCCCATCCCTATCTGGACCCACACCACCACAATCCCAGTGGGACTCCAGGGGGAAGCAGCACTCAGAGCTGAGGGATAGTAAATACTAGTTTAAGAAGTAACCATGACTTTTCTCCCTGGAGTGGGGTGGATGGAGCTAAGGGACGCCTCTGTGCTGGGTAGTAAGACCCAACAACCTCAATCTCCAAAAAGAACGCACTGCGCTCTGGCGGCTGGGGCATGAGAGGCCCCATAGCTTTGAGTTATTGGGATATATGCCCCTGGAAAATGGTTTCATATGGGGAAATGTTTGCTTTCTGCACTGCAGCAGGGACTGGGGGAAACCACAGGCAAGGGCACAACCCTACTGTCAGGAATGGTGTCATGGGTATCAACTCAGACAAAAAGTCCTGTTTGTAAGGTGTTATCTGAAAGACACACATTACATGAACTGAATTGTCCCCGCTATGATTTGAAGCTGAGGCATTCGGACTGCCAGCTAGTCCAAGCCTGATGCTTAGATGGCCAACCCATCCTCTGCAAGTCAGCATGATGACCTTGAATGGGTCACTGAAGACTACGTGGCTCTGGGAAGAAGGATAAAGGAGTTTGAGGCACAAGTAGTGTTCTCGTCCATCCTCCCTGTTGAAGGAAAAGGCCCAGGTAGGGACCATCAAATTGTGGAGGTAATGTGTAGTTATGCAGGTGGTGTCGGAGAGAGGGTTTTGGATTCTTCAACCATGGGGTGTTGTTCCAGGAAGAAGGATTGCGAGGAAGAGATGGGATCCACCTAATGAAGAGAGGGAAGAGCATCTTCACAGTCAGGCTTGCTAACCTAGTGAGGAGGGCTTTAAACTAGGTATGTCAGGGGATGGGGACCTAAGCCAGGAGGTAAGTGGGGAAATGGGATACCGGGAGGAAATACAAGGGGGAGGGTGCAACAGGGGAGGCCTCCTGATTCATATTGAGAAAGTAGGGCAATCGGCTAGTTATCTTAGGTGCATGTACATGAATGCAAGAAGCCTGGGAAACAAGCAGGAAGAATTGGAAGTCCTGGCACAGTCAAGGAACTGTGATGTGATTGGAATAACAGAGACTTGGTGGGGGAACTCACATGACTGGAGCACTGTCATGGATGGATATAAACTGTTCAGGAAGGACAGGAGAGGGAGAAAAGGTGGAGGAATTGCACTGTATGTAAGGGAGCAGTATGACTGCTCAGAGCTCCAGTATGAAACTGGATAAAAGCCTGTTGAGAGTCTTTGGGTTAAGTTTAGAGACAAGAGCAACAAGGGTGATGTCGTTGTGGGTGTCTACAATAGACCACCAGACCAGGAGGATGAGGTAGATGAGGCTGTCTTAGGACAACTAACAGAAGTTTCCCAGATCACAGGCCCTGGTTCTTATGGGGGACTTCAATCACCTTGATATCTGCTGGGAGAGCAATAGAGCAGTGCACAGAAAATCCAGGACGTTTTTGGAGAGCGCTGGGGGCAACTTCCTGGTGCAAGTGCTGGAGGAACCAAGTCGGGCCGTGCTCCTCTTGACCTGCTGCTCACAAACAGGGAAGAATTAGTAGGGGAAGCAATAGTAGATGGGAACCTGGGAGGCAGTGACCATGAGATGGTCGAGTTCAGGATCCTGACACAAGGAAGAAAGGAGAGCAGCAGAATACGGACCTTGGACTTCAGAGAAGCAGACTGACTCCCTCAGGGAACTGATGGGCAGGATCCCCTGGGAGGCTAATATGAGGAGGAAAGGAGTCCAGGAGAGTTGGCTGTATTTTAAAGAATCCTTATTGAGGGTGCAGGAACAAACCATCCCAATGTGCAGAAAGAATAGGAGTCTGTCCTGGGGCTGGTTTTGTTCAACATCTTCATTAATGATCTGAATAATGGGATGGATTGCACTCTCAGCAAGTTCGCGAATGACACTAAGATGAGGGGAGAGACAGATACACTGGAAGACAGGGATAGGGTCCAGAGGGATCTAGATAAATTAGAGGATTGGGTCAAAAGAAATCTGATGAGGTTCAACAAGGACAAGTGCAGAGTCCTGTACTTAGGACGGAAGAATCCCATGCACTGCTACAGGCTGGGGACCAACTGGCTAAACAGCAGTTCTGCAGAAAAGGACCTGGGGATTACAGTAGACGAGAAGCTGGATATGAGTCAACAGTGTGCCCTTCTTGCCAAGAAGGCTAACGGCATATTGGGCTGCATTAGTAGGAGCATTGCCAGCAGATCAATGGACGTGATCATTCCCCTTTATTCAGCATTGGTGAGGCCTCATCTGGAGTACTGTGTCCAGTTTTGGGCTCCGCACTACAAGAAGGATGTGGAAAAAATTGGAAAGAGTCCAGCGGAAGGCAACAAAAATGATTATGGGGCTGGAGTACATGACTTATGAGGAGAGGCTGAGGGAACTGGGATTATTTAGTCTGCAGAAGAGAAGAATGAGGGGGGATTTGATAGCTGCTTTCAACTACCTGAAAGGGGATTCCAAAGAGGATGGATCTAGACTGTTCTCAGTGGTAGCAGATGACAGAACAAGGAGTAATGGTCTCAAGTTACAGTGGGGGAGGTTTAGGTTGGATATTAGGAAAAACTTTTTCACTCAGAGAGTGGTGAAACACTGGAATGGGTTACCTAGGGAGGTGGTGGAATCTCCATCCTTAGAGGTTTTTAAGGTCAGGCTTGACAAAGCCCTGGCTGGGATGATTTAGTTGGGAATTAAGTCCTGCTTTGAGCAGGGGGTTGGACTAGATGACCTCCTGAGGTCCCTTCCAATCCTGATATTCTAATTGAGAGTCCAGAGGAGGGCAACGAAAATTATTAGGGGGCTGGGGCACATGACTTATGAGGAGAAGCTCAAGGAACTGGGATTATTTAGTCTGCAGAAGAGAAGAGTGAGGGGGGATTTAATAGTAGCCTCAAGGGGGGGTTCCAAAGAGGATGGATCTAGACTGTTCTCAGTGGTGGCAGATGACAGAACAAAGAGCAGTGATCTCAAGTTGCAGTGGGGGAGGTTTAGGTTGGATATTAGGAAACACTATTTCACTAGTAGGGTGGTGAAGCACTGGAATGGGTTACCTAGGGAGGTGGTGGAATCTCCTTCCTTAGAGGTTTTTAAGGTCAGGCTTGACAAAGCCCTGGCTGGGATGATTTAGTTGGGGTTGGTCCTGCTTTGAGCAGGGGGTTGGACTAGATGACCTCCAGAGGTCCCTTCCAATCCTGATATTCTATGATTTTTAGAACCATAGAATCCCTGAGTGGGACTTTATCTGGCTGAAGACACTCTAAGGAAGGAGTGTGCTTAAAGCACAAGGCTCTAGAACAGCCACCTGGGGTGTCTGGCTCCTCCTCTACTGAAGAAATTGGTCTATCCTTTCTGAACTGCCCAATGACGACAAGCAAGGGCTGCTACAGCTCTGCATCATTCCCTTGTGGTGAATTGAGGCCACTCTGAATATGGAGGGCCGGTAAAGAAATTTCTTCCCTAAGATATAGATCTCTTGTGCCATTAAATGTTATTTTAGTGAATCAAAGACAAATTAACCACGGGTGTCTGATGCTAACTGGGGAAGCAACAATGCTGCAGTCAGGCTCTAACAGATCTTTTGCTTAGAATTTCACAGATTTGCATTTTCACTTGATTAGCTGTATATGTCAGCAGAGGATCAGCAGGAGTTTTCATGTTTTGAAAACTCTGATCCAGGCACATTTAATCCTCTTACCTATGGACACAATTAGTTGTTTTCTGACATGCAAAGAAAGAGCATAAACATTTCCTCCTAAAGGCAAATTTATCATTTAGTTCAACTATATGCAAATCATTTAATCTGTTCTTTTAATTTGCTTGGTTCTCAAAGGCAATGCTCTCTTTGTAGATTAGCCAGAATTTAGTGATGGCTTAATTCACATTTACTTACATGCATGGCTTAACATCCAACTCAAGCTGCTCTCTCACTGCACATCCTGAAAACAACTCCTTTTGTTGAATAAATGTGTGTGAACTCAAAGAGGCCCCTGTAAACTGCGGACTGTAGGTGTCATGGGATTGGTAATGAGACCTAATCCCCAATCCCTGGAACTATTTACCTATACCAGCACTCTGTGGTAATGGGTTTTTCTTGCCTCATGATCCAGCAGGACAGCTAGAGTTGCAGGGACTTTAGAAGCCTAGAACCGTGTCCTCTTCTTTCCTTCTCTGCTTGGATTGAAGGTGACAATATCTGCCATAGTTTAAGAGATTTTGCTTTTTTTAAATCTCAATATAAACTGGGTTTAAGGGATGAAATCTTGGCTCCAATGAAGTGGATGGGAGTTTGCCATTGACTTCACTGGGGTCAGGATTTTGACCAAATTAGGAGAAATTAGTGATTTGGGAGGCAGGGACAGGCCCACAACATTTTGGCA
This sequence comes from Mauremys mutica, assembly GCF_020497125.1. NCBI lineage: Eukaryota > Metazoa > Chordata > Testudines > Geoemydidae > Mauremys > Mauremys mutica. The sequence goes on along the minus strand of NC_059076.1, from coordinate 5,795,309 downwards.
CCTGAGGCGGGGAGCTCAAATGACACCTTCATGCCCCCTCACTTGGGCCAAAACTTTGAAAGGTCTCAATTCTGCCTTCTTCCTCTTCTACTCCTCTCATGGTACTGCTCTGCTACCTCCCCCAATAAAGGAGAACTAACAACTTAAAATGCCTTGTTCCAAAATTTTCAGTAACACTTAACTTTCAAATGCCTGAACAGCAAATGTAACTTTTGTTGTCTGCATAGTAGACACTGCCATTTTTATCTGTTTGAATAATCAAAGTGATGCTTTCTGTGCCTTCTTGGCTGCAAAGATTTGAACTGCTTCCTGCTGAAGGTCCACAGTCTGGGCCAGCTCATGCTCTATTGAGATGACCAGCCTCTCCTGTCTCATTGTGGAGTGTACATGTGTTTTTATTAACTTCAGCTTGGAGAAGCTGTGTTTTCCACTGTCAACTGTTACAGGAAGCGTTAGCAGTATGTGCAGAGCAACAAAGGCATTTGGAAAGAGGGTGGTCATCTTATTTGTGCACATATATTCCAGAACAGCCTTTGGAGTTGATCCTGCTGAAATGTATCTTGAAATGGGCTTTCAGTTATTCACCTAAATCACTCATATCAATATCGCATGTCATCAATATTGCAAATTGTCATTTGTCAGCACTGTCTCTAGTGCCCTGCATTGCTGGCGTAGGTCTTCTTCAGGTAGAGTGAGGAGTTTTGGAATATCATACAACATCCCAAATATACTGCTGTGGTCCTTGAGCTGCAAGAAACGTTCTTCAACTGACTATATTGCACAATCTAGCAACTGGTTAAATAATTCAACTTTGAATTGTTGTTTGGGTCCCTTATGGGATTATCCCGTGCCTTGTAATCAAAATGTCTTTTTCTTCGGTGACTCTTCTATTCCTGAATAGGTTGGAAAATAGCTTCAGTGTGAAGTTCCTCTGCCAACTTCTGTGCACTCTTCAGAACGTTTTGGAATCCCTCATCTGACCGGTAAGACTGTAGGTATGACTTTGCTTTGTCCAGTTGTTCTATTGCTCCAGATTTATCAAGGTCAACACCTTGGAGTCTCTTGCTTACAACCTTTATTTCAAACAGTATGTTATGCCACAACACTAAGCCACACAGAAATTTGAAGTTATGTATGTTTCTGGTGATTCCATTTCCCTCTGCCACTGTTCTCCCACGAACAGTTCCTGTCAAAGCATTATCCTCCATAATGGCAACTATGGCATCATCCATCTTCCCAACCCAATTTGGTGTTTGATAGGCTTTATCGCCTCCACTTGACTTTCCCATCGTGTGGCACTCAGTGGTTTCAGTGTCAGAGAGGATGTTCCCAGATGTTGCTTCAAAATTTGCCATCAATGAGTTGATGGAGAGAAAAATACATAGATGCTTTGAATTACATTAAAAAATTCAGCACTAGAAGCTCACTAGAAGCTGATGCTGCATCACTGACCACCAAGTTCAGTCAATGAGAACTGCATGGGACAAAAAAATCTTGAGGGTTTAACTCTCGGATCTGTGTCTGCACTCCTCTGTTCTTTCCTCTCATTTTGGCACTACTATCGTAGCCCTGACCTCTCATATCAGCTGCCACAATTCCCATATCTTCCAGCTTTTAAGAAGCACATTTGTCATACCAGCTCCTGTAGTATCATCAATGTCAATTAATTCTAGAAAATGCTCTCTGACAGTCACCACTGCAGGGACATTTTCACTAGGTTCTGTTGTTGTTACAAAACACACCATTAAAATCATTTGTTCCATATGGCTGATGTCAAGTGTGCAGTCCAGAATAACAGAGTCATATCTTGCTGACTTCAAATCTGCCACAATCTTCTGTTTGACTTTTGTTGCCAGTAACTGTCTGATCTCATTTTGAATTGTTTTTTCAAGGTCATGGGGTGTGTCCATTTCTTGGGTGGTGACTCTTCTTAGATGCTCCTGGAGTATAGCATCAAACTCAGCCATCAGCTCCACAATTTTAAGGAAGTTTCCATTGTTTGGCACATACAGCTGGTCTGAAGTGCCACGCAGTGCTAGGTTTTGGGTAGCAAGCATTCTCACAATGGCAATGAGCCTTTTCAGAAAATTTTGCCAGTAAAAAGCGACAAAGAGTCCTGTGGCACCTTATAGACTAACAGACGTATTGGAGCATAAGCTTTCGTGGGTGAATACCCACTTTGTCAGATGCATGCTCCAATACTTCTGTTAGTCTATAAGGTGCCACAGGACTCTTTGTCGCTTTTTACAGATCCATACTAACACGGCTACCCCTCTGATACTTGCCAGTAAAGAGACTCTGATGCAATCTTCCCTTGATGCTGATCATCTATGGTAGCCTTTAACCTTAGTCTCATCTGAAGCTCTTTCAACCTATGGAATACTCTCTGGTGATTTGCTGCCTTCTCATGGCATGCCAGATTTCTAGCCAGATTTTTCCAGTCCTTTGTCCCTGTAGAACCCAATGTGGCTGGAACATTAGATTGGAAGAGTTTGCAACAAAAACGGTATGCAGCATTCTGGGTTTTTGAGTACATATGCCATGGCCCCTCCACTTTGTCACCATTGGGGATTTCACACAAGTAATATGTTGGATGGAAACTTCTATTTTCATTGTCTTTGGGGAACATGAAGTTTTTCACTTGCTGTGGCCCATGCAGTACAAGGAAGTCCCTCAGGCTACTGCTCAAGTGGGTCCACAGTCCTGGATCATCCAGACTTAAGGAACTAAACTCAGCAGCAGCTGTTTCTTGTGCCTCTACCACACTCATCTTCAGGAATGTGCATGGTTACATCCATTTGAGATGGAGATATGGATGCTGCAGTAGCTGCCAGGTCACCAGCACTCTGACTAACTGGAAGATCAGGCATCTCCTCACCACTCACATCCCCATGTGGGCCAGAAGGCTCACCGTGAATATTTGTGTCTCTGTATCTCAGGAGAGCTCCTTCCTGCTTAGATAGAAAAGCTTCCTTTGCTTTCTTTCTTTTTCTGAATGCTGCCCCAGAGGGGTGTTTTCTTCTTTCACTCATGACTGCTGTTCTGTGCCAGCTAGAGTGGCTCTCAACACTCAGTTGAAGGGGACAAATAAGCAGGCTGGTAGCAGGGCCTGAGTGAGGGAAGATATCAGCGTCTTAAGGGCCTAACTGGCTCCCACTACTTCAGTTGACTGCCTGTTCTCCTCAAGTGGGTTCAGGGAAGCAGCAGGAAACAGGAAGCTCCCTGAGAAGCTGGTGTCAATCAGTCCAGGCTCCTGGGGGTGCTGAAGAGGTACATAAGAGGCTCCTCCTCCTCTCTCTCCCTGCAGCTCCTGCTGCTTTCTGTTATTCCCTCTCACCTTTTCTCCTGCCTGCCTGTTATGTCTCTTGTGCCCTCCTTCCTCCAGCACAGCACTCCACCATCTCTGTGCATCTAGAGCAGAGAGAATACATATGCACTAGCAGCAGACACCATTTTCTACACTCTGGGTCCTAGTGCTCCCGCTCCCCAGTCTGGCACCTGAGGCAGCCACCTCAGTTCACCTCATGGTAAGGCCAGCCCTGTTGGGTTGGGCTTGTTTTGTCAAGTTCAACTATTTGCCTGGCCCTCCATTGGCACTTCTGGCCTGCCATAATGTTCATTGGCAAAGAAACAGTGTCTCGATCCTAACTGGGTTCAATGTGGCACTGTGAACAATTGCACTGGATTTAAAGAGTGTTTTGGATATTAAAGGAAGTCATAATCAAACAGCTAGTCACGGAAACACTATTATCTACATTCTCCTATCACAACACATCAATGGCCATTCATAATGAGTTTTCCTTAAACATGTCTGGAGGACCATTTTTTAGTAATTCATACCAGCACTGACACATGTAACCAAAGCTTGTTTGGTGCAAGGATCTAGGCTCCCTGTCTGGCTGCCACACAGAAAATAACAGTTCCACTATAAAAGAGCTGGTACCTAAAAGAATTAAGTGTTAAGTAGTCTAGTGCTGTCATATTAGTAGTCTAGTGCTGTCATATTAGGGATAGGTCACAACAGAGCCGCCAACAGTCACTGTTTCTGTTGTCTCTTCCCTAGATCAACCACACAACATTGCAGCAAGGCAAGCTACTCCTGTTGAAACAAAGACCCATTAAACTCTGCCTCAGACCATTTAAATTTTCATCATCACAATCACTTTGAGCCCCTCCTTTGACGAGAGTATTACATTGGGAAATAGGAATCTGGGAGATTAACATCTTGCTTCTTTCTTTTTTCTTGGTTAGAAAGTACAGCCCTCAGTTTACTTTGCAGAGAAACAGAGGACAATCTCAATGAGTAATATTTATACTTATTGCTTTCAAAGGGCTACTTTCCCAAAGCTAAGGAAAATTATGAGTGAAATGATTGGAAGGAAAAATTTAACTGAAAAACCTGAGTGAAAACTGGGACTATTTTAAGGAGAGTTTATTAGATGGCCTAAAAGCTAAGATTCCACAATGAAAAAAAAGTGCAACTTTGAGTGAAAGACAATCCTGGTTCAGTGGGGAAATGAAGGCAACAATTAGAAACAACCAACACATTGAAAAAAGAAAAAGACAGTGATCAGTATAAATTAGCAGTTGTGAAGTGTAGCAAATTGATAAGGGAAGTTAAGTGCATCAGGGGAAACTCCATATCTGCCAGGGTAAAAGTAATAAGAAGTTTTTTAAGTATATTAAGAAAAGAAGAAATCCTAACAATGGCATAGACCCCTTATTAGCTGGAAGTGGTAAGACTATTAATCATGATGCATAAAAATCAGAAGTGTTGAATAAATATTGGAAAGAAGCAGGATGTTGTACTCAGATCGCATCATGATGATGAACTACTTTTCAGTCCATTAGTTACTAAGGAGGATGTTAGAGGGTGTCTACTAGAGACAAACATTTTGCACCCAAAAGTCCTAAAATATGCTAGTTTTTAAACAAAACTTGGAATATCAGAGAAATTCCAGAAGACTGAAAAAGTATTAATGTTGTGCCAATATTTTTAAAAGAACAAGTAGGATGACACAAGTAACTACAGGCTGGTTAGTCTGATCTCAGTCCCAGACAAAATAATGGAAAAGCGGAGATGGGATTCAATTGATAAAGAATAGGAACATAACTAATACCAGTTCAAATGGTTTTATTGAATATAGGTCTGGTCAAACAAACCTGATTTCATTTGTTGATAAGATTACACATTTGGTTGATTAAATTAACTGAGTAGCTGGCTTTTTTAAGGTATTTTACTTTGTACCACTTGACATTCTAATGGAAAAATTAGCACTATATAATATAAATAAACCACATGTTAAATGTATTAAGACCTGGCCAGTTGACAGATCTCAAAAAGTAGTCACCAATGGGGAATCATCACTGAATTGGCTGTTTCTAGTAGGATACAGAGTGATCTGGATTCACTGGGTAAGGTGGGCCCATTCAAACAAAAAGTGTTTCATTACAGCCAAATGCAAGGTCATGCCTACAGAATGGAGGACTGTATTCTGGAAAGCAGTGGTTTTGAAAGAGATCTAGGGGTCACAGTGTGATAGAGTGTTTTTCATCTTATAGCATTTTTTCTGTGAGTTCATGCAAGAGCGTAGTGATTGTCTGGTTTCACCACATAGTTGTTACTGGAGCATTTAGTGCACTGGATGAGGTACACCACCTGTTGTGATAGGCATGTGTAGGATCCATGGATCTTGAAAGGTGTGTTGTGGGGGTGTTGAGCATCGTAGCAGTGGAGATATGTCTGCAGGTTTTGCATCTGTTGTTCTGGCAGGGTCTAGTGCCACTTTGAGTTGGTGTGTCCTGGTCTGTGGGGAGCTTGCTTCTGATGATGAGTTTAGAGAGATTGGGGGGTTGCTTGAAGGCCAGAAGAGGTGGCTGAGGAAAGATTTATTTTAGAATGGGGTCCCCATTGAGAATGGGTTGTAGTTGTTTGATGATACCCTATATGGGTTCCAGTGAGGAGAGGTAGGTGACAACTAAAGGTATGCAATTGGAGGGAGTGCTATTTCTGCATTGAAGCAGGTTCTCTCTGGGTATTTGGGTGGCCCATTCCATGATGCGATCTACTTCTCTAGTGGAATGTCTTTCTCTGGTGAAGGCAGTTTTAAGTGTGTTACGGTATATATCCTGGACTTTCTCCTCAAAGCATATTCTGTGGTATCTGAGTGCCTGGCTGTAGAGAACAGATTTCTTGATGTGTTTGGGGTGATTACTGGATCTGTGAAGGTAAGTGTAGTGATCCATGGGTTTCTTGTTTATGGCTGTCTGTAGGGTTCCATCGCTGAAGCTGATTGTGGTGTCCAGGAAGCTGATGTTAGTGTGCGAGTGTTCTAGAAAGAGTTTAATGGATGGGTGGCGGTTGTTGAAGTTGTGGTAGAAATCAATGAGGGAATGTAGGGCATCTTTCCAGACGATGAAAATACCATCAATGTGTCTCAGGTATATCATTGGTTTTGTGGTGCACTGGTCCATGAAGAGGCTGGCATATTGGGGATAGTAGTACCCAGGGCTGTTCCCTTGGTTTGAACAAAGTGTTTGTTATTGAGTGTAAAATTGTTATTGATGAGGATGAAATGGACAAACAACAGATGCAAAACCTGCACACATATCTCCATTTGTACAACAATACTTCCCCCCACAACACACCTTTCAAGATCCATGGATCCTACACATGCCAGTCATCACATGTGATGTACCTCATCTAGGGCACTAAATGCCCCCAACAACAACTAGGTGGGTGAAACCACACACTCACTGTGCTCTTGAATGAGCTCATAGGAAAATGACAAAAGATAAAAACACCATATTACCTATGGGTGAACACTTTTCACAAAGCGATCACTCTATATCTGACCTATCAGCCCTTATCCTCAAAGGAAACCTGCACAACACTGTCAAAAGATGAGCCTGGGAGCATAAATTCATTACTCTGCTAGACACTGAAATCATGGAATAGAGGCACTGGATTTATGATTTACAAGAATAATCTGTAACCCACTAACCCCCTCTTTTTGTTCTATGACTGCAGAGGTGTTAACGGCCCACTCTACCTTAAATGGTCCCTTACCATAAGTAGTTATCACATACTGTAAACAATCTTGCATTTTGCATCTTGCATTTTGCTGTGATGCAGGGTGTGATCAGAGAAGGTGCAGGTTGCTCCTACCTAGTGGTTATAATCCAATATGGCAGCAGCCCCACCTAGTGGTTGCAGCCTCAAGCAGGCGTAGGGGAACCCCGGCCACCCTACTCCAGGGCCCTGTGAGGCTGACTGGGCTGCTCACCTGGCTCCGTATGGTATTCAGCCTCCCATCAGCTTCCATGAGCCACTTCCAAATCCTTTCCACATCTCATCTGGCCACTGCCCAACTCTGGGGAACATCACTTTCAGGGCTCCCAGCCCTCATCCCATCCTCCAGATGCTGTGTTTCTCCTGCTTACCAGCCCAGTGCAGCCCAACTCTGGTCCACCCTGGGACCTCCCAGGGTATGTCCTGGCTGGTCAGCCGCAGACTGAGCTGTCTGGATGCTTTAAAACCCTGCCTCCAATCCAAGCATGCTTGGGAAGGGCATAGAGGTGGGGCTTCCTTAACCCATAACTATTCCTTAACCCCCTTTTGGCCAATGAGGGGTCTAAACACCTCGTCACACATGGAGTACCTTTCCCAGAGCTGAAGAAGAGCTCTGTATGGCTCAAAAGCTTGTCTCTCTCACCAACGGAAGTTGGTGCAATTAAATATATTACCTCACCTACCTTGACTCTGTAAAAGGCTTTTTAGTCTAGTGGAGAAAGACAGAAAAAGAACCAATAACTGTCAGTTGAAGCCAGACAAACTGAACATTAGAAATCAGGCACACATTTCTAATAGTGATGGTGATTAACCATTGGAACAAACTGTTCCAGGAGGAAAGACTGCTAAGCAGAGAGGAGATCCACCTACTGCGGAAGGGGAAGAGCATATATGGACACAGACTGGCTGACCTAGTGAGGAGAGCTTTAAACTAGGTTCGAAAGGGGCAGGTAACCAAAGCCCACAGGTAAGTCAAAAACATGGAGACGTGGGAGAAGGGTTGGCGTCTGGGGGGAGCCTGGGCTCTTATCGTCGGTATAAGGTAAAGACAATACAGATCATAGGGTGGAAAATCAAATCAGTGTCTTTGATGTCTGTATACTAATGCGAGAAGTATGGGGAATAAGCAGGAAGAACTTGAAATGCTAGTTAATAACACAACTATGACATAGTTGGCATCACAGGAACTTGGTGGGATAATACGCATGACTGGAATATTGGTATAGAAGGGTACAGGTTGCTCAGGAAGGACAGGTAGGGAAAAAGGGATGAGGTGTTGCCTTATATATTAAAAATGGATACACTTGGACAGGGCCAGCTCCAGCATTTTTGCCGCACCAAGCGGCAGGGGGAAAAAAAAGCCACGATCAAGGGCATTTCGGCGGCAGCTGTACCACTGCCGCTTTGGTCTTCGGCAGCAATTCAGCGGCAGGTCCTTCTTTCTGAGAGGGAGAAAGGAACCAGCTGCCGAATTGCTGCTGAAGAGCCAGACATACTGCCCATCTCCGTTGGCCCCCCCAAGCACCTGCTTGCTGCGCTGGTGCCTGGAGCCGACCCTGCACTTGGACTGAGGTTGAGATGGAAATAGGAGACAGATTTGTTGAAAGTCTCTGAGTAAAGATAAAAGGGTTAAAAAACAAGGGTGATTTCATGATAGGGGTCTACTAAAGACCACCTAGCCAGGAAGGAGAGGTGAATGAGGTTTTATTTAAACAACTAGGAAAATCATTCAAAACACATGACTTGGTGGTGATAGGGGACTTCAACTACCCAGATGTCTGTTGGGAAAATAACACAGCAGGGCACAGATTATCCAACAAGCTCTTGGAATGTATTAGAGACTTTTTTTTTATTTCAGAAGGTGGAGAAAGCTACTAGGATAGAGACTGTTCTAGATTTGATTTTTGGCAAATAGGGAGGAACTGGTTGAGAATTTGAAAGTGGAAGGCAGCTTGGGTGAAAGTGATCATGAAATAGTAGAGTTCATTATTCTAAGGAATGGTAGGAGGGAAAATGGCATAATAAAGATAATGGATTTCAAGGCAGACTTTAGCAAACTCAGGGAGTTGGTAGGTAAGATCCCATGGGAAGCAAGTCTAAGGGGAAAAAACAGTTCAAGAGAGTTGGCAGTTTTTAAACAGACATTATTAAGAGCACAAGAACAAACTATCCCACTCCGTAGGAAAGATAGGAAGTATGGCAACAGAACACCCCTGGCTGAACCAGGAGATCTTCAGTGATCTGAAACTCAAAAGAGAGTCCTGAAAAAAGTGGAAACTAGGTCAAATTACAAAGGATGAACATAAACAAATAACACAAGTATGTAAGGACAAAATTAGAAAGGCCAATGCACAAAATGAGATTAAACAAGCTAGAGACATAAAGGGTAACAAGGAAACATTCTACAGATACATTAGAAGCAAGAGTCAGAGGGGTAGCCGTGTTAGTCTGGATCTGTAAATAAGTGATGGTCACATTAACACCACCCTATACAAAAAACCTACTGACCGCTATGCCTACCTTCATGCCTTCAGCTTCCATCCCGGGCACACCACAAGATCCATTGTCTACAGCCAAGCACTGAGGTACAACCGCATCTGCTCTAACCCCGCAGACAGAGACCAACACCTACAAAATCTCCACCAAGCATTCTCTCAACTACAGTACCCGCACGAGGAAATAAGGAAACAGATCAACAGAGTCAGACGTGTACCCAGAAGCCTCCTACTGCAAGACAAACCCAAGAAAGAAACCAACAGGACTCCACTGGCCATTACATACAGTCCCCAGCTAAAACCCCTCCAATGCATCATCAGGGATCTACAACCCATCCTGGACAATGATCCAACACTTTCACAGGCCTTGGGTGGCAGGCCACAGACAACCTGCCAACCTGAAGCATATTCTCACCAGTAACTGCACACTGCACCATAGTAACTCTAGCTCAGGAACCAATCCAGGCAACAAACCTCGATGCCAACTCTGCCCACATATCTACACCAGCGACACCATCACAGGACCTAACCAGATCAGCCACACCATCACCGGTTCATTCACCGGCACGTCCACCAATGTAATATACGCCATCATATGCCAGCAATGCCCCTCTGCTATGTACATCGGCCAAACTGGACAGTCTCTAAGGAAAAGGATAAATGGACACAAATCAGATATTAAGAATGGCAATATACAAAAACCTGTAGGAGAACACTTCAACCTCCCTGGCCACACAATAGCAGATCTTAAAGTGGCCATCCTGCAGCAAAAAAACTTCAGGACCAGACTTCAAAGAGAAAATGCTGAGCTTCAGTTCATCTGCAAATTTGACACCATCAGTTCAGGATTAAACAAAGACTGTGAATGGCTTGCCAATTACAGAACCAGTTTCTCCTCCCTTGGTTTTCACACCTCAACTGCTAGAACAGGGCCTCATCCTCCCTGATTGAACTAACCTCGTTGTCTCTAGCTTGCTTCTTGCTTGCATATATATACCTGCCCCTGGAAATTTCCACTACTTGCATCCGACGAAGTGGGTATTTACCCACAAAAGCTCATGCTGCAAAACGTTTGTTAGTCTATAAGGTGCCACAGGATTCTTTGCTGCTTTTATAGAAGCAAGAGGAAGACCAAGGACAGGGTAGCCTGATATTCAATGAGAGGGGAAAAACAATAACAGAAAATGTGGAAATGGCAGAAGTGCTAAAGAACTTTTTTGTTTCGGTTTTCACCAAAAATGTTGGTGGCGACTGGAAGTCTAACATAGTGAATGCCAATGAAAATGAGGTAGGATCAGAGACTAAAATAGGGAAAGAACAAGTTAAACATTACTTAGACAAGTTAGATGTCTTCAAGTCACCAGGGCCTGATGAAATACATCCTAGAATACTCAAGGAGCTGACTGAGGACCTATCTGAGCCATTAGCAATTTTCTTTGAAAAGTCATGGAAGAGGGGAGAGATTCCAGAGGCCTGGAAAAGGGCAAATATAGTGTCAATCTATAAAATGGGGAATAACAACAACCTGGGGAATTACAGACCAGTCAGCTTAACTTCAGTACCCAGAAAGGTAATGGAGCAAATAATCAAGCAATCAATTTGCAAACACCTAGAAGATAATAAGGTGGTATGTAACAGTCAGCAGGGATTTGTCAAGAACAAATCATGTCAAACCAACCTGATAGCTTTCTTTAACAGGGTAACAACAAGCCTTCTGGATGGGAGGAAGCAGTAAATATGGTATATCTTGACTTTAGTAAAGCCTTTGATACTGTCTCACATGACCTTCTCATAAACAAACTAGGGAAATACAACCTAGATGGAGCTACTATAAGGTGGGTATATAACTGGTTGGAAAACCATTTCCAGAGAGTAGTTATCAGTGGTTCACAGCCATGCTGGAAGGGCATAACAAGAGGGGTCCTGCAGGGATCAGTTCTGGGTCTGGTTCTGTTCAATATCTTCATCAATGATTTAGATAATGGCATAGAGAGTACACTTATGATGTTTGCAGATGATACCAAGCTGGGAGGGGTTGCAAGTGCTTTGGAGGATAGGACTAAAATTCAAAATGATCTGGACAAACTGGTGAAATGATCTGAAGTAAATAGGATGAAATTCAATAAGCACAAATGCAAAGTACTTCACTTAGGAAGGAACAATCAGTTGCACACATACAAAATAGGAAATGACTGCCTAGGAAGGAGTACTGCAGAAAGGGATCTGGGGGGTTAATCTGGAGAAGAGAAGACTGAGGGGGAATGTCAAAGGGGGGTTTTGAGTCTGAGGCTGGCAGTACCACCTAGTGGCGATACTCCAGACAGGAGCCTGTGGCTGTGTCCTCCAATGGTGAAGTCAGTGGCCAAGGGTAGGGGAACCTGGGCACTCCCTGCTCCACCAGGTTCCAGCCCAGGGCCCAAAGAAACAACCATTCATCTAGTCCTACCTCCTGTGTAAGACAGGACAGAGAACCTCGCCCAGCAACTCCTGCATCAAGCCCATACATTCTGCTTGAGCTAGAATGTACCTTTTGGAAAGGTATTCGGTCCTCAGTTAAAAGAGAATCCACCACAACCCCTGGCAAGTTGTTCCACTGGTCCATCACCTTTTCTGTTAAAAAAATGCCTTATTTCTAGTCTGAATTTGTCTTCCTTTAGTTTCTAGCCATTGGCTGTCGTGCCTTTTTCTGCTAGATTAATAAACCATCTACAATCAGAAATCTCTTCCCCTTGTAGGTGCTTGTAGACGGTGGTCCTATAACCTCTTAACCTTCTCTTGGACAAACTAAAATGATTGAGCTTCTTAACTCTTTCGTTTCAAAGCATGTTTTCCAGAACTCAAATCATCGTGCTAAGCATTGTATAAACTGAGCAAGAGAGAACCTGCCTGAGAGAGGTTGGGAAACAGCCACTGCATAAGATGTAACGTATTCCTCTTTGGAAGAGGCGGAAATGCCACACAAGACTGAGCAGCAACAGCTTATATTAGATCCTTTGTAACACTCCCGCTAGAGGGTTAACATCCATGCTGCTGCTGACAGGTAGCCAGTGGCAGTATGGCACAGAAGCTGGCCATGCAGAGAGGAGAAGGCATGGAAGAGTGGAGGAGATCGACAGCTTTCCTGATGTCATGCTCTGCTGCGCTCTGGCCTCCATGTAGATTGAAGGCTAAGCCCCATATCCGTTTGGATCTGCCCGCCTCCCCACCTCACCCAGGAGAGCATGCAGTGTGGCTCTTCACAACAGGAGAGAGAGGTTGGCCCAGTGCTTAGGTCAGTAAGCTAAGATTTAAGGGACCAGAGTTCAATTCTATGCTGCACCAAAGACTTCCTGCGTGACCATGGGCAAGTCACTTAAGGAACGTCTGTAATGCAATCAGGAGGTAGCTAGCTTGAGTTTGGCTACACAGCAAATCATACCTCCTGACTGTAGTGTAGACAGACTCTTAGTCTCTTTGTGCCTCTCTTCCCCATATATAGAATCAGAGTTTGCTCACTGACCTCAAGGGATCCAGGATTTCACCATTAGACTGTAAGGCCGGAAGAGCTCATTAAGATTTCTATGTCTGACTTCTTGCATGACACAGCCCAGAGAACTCCACCCAGCAATTCCTGTATCACACCCATGAACACCAGCACAAAGCAGGTATAAACAGCTGCAATGGGTGGAAAATGGAAATTCCCCCCTGAAAATTTTGGGTTTTTTTCTGAAAAAAGGACAATTTTTAAAAAAAATTTTGGCTGAAAACCAAAAAATTTGTCCCTAAACTGAAAAATTTGGTTTTCTAATAAACATTTGAAACTTTTCTTAGAAAGCAGAAACTTTCTTCAAAAATGTTCCACCAGAAAAAAATATGGATGGGAGATTTTTAACCAGCCCCAGTAAATGCACACTTTGTCATCTGGTAGAGCGTTACAGCTCCTTTGCACAGTGCAAATAACCACACTCTGAAAGGCTGTGGAGAACCACATAGAATTGCTGCTCATAGCTATCCAACCCTTCATTAACAGACTTTCAATGATAGCCTCAACCCAGCTGGAAGCATCCCACTGTCATGTTATATAGGGTAACATGGGATGCATGAATGAGCTATGAAGAATTCTCACAATTCCTTATCTGGTAACGAGCTTTCAATTTTCATTTCAATACTGCTGTATCCTATGGGGTATACTTTGGTCTCTCCATTACACTTTTTAGGGAAATAATTACAACTCTTGCACTGATAGAAAATTTATTTGTAATTTATTTGTAATTTATTCCTTCCGACGCAAAAGGAACAATTAAAAGAAACATTCAAAACATCTACTGTGCTACTCACATTACAAGCCAATTGAGAAATTCTGCAATTTCAGAACACAAAAAGCCTGTTTCTGGACCATCAGAGTTATAACCATGATTTGTAAGGGGTATGGAAAGAGATTCAGAAACATTACACTACCGCGCAGCGTGTGCAGTTACAGCTGGGTCAGGGTATCCATGTTAAATCCCTGTTTTCAGAGGATACTTGCACAGGCATAAACAATTACTGGAGGTTGGAATGTTGCACAGAAGATCTCAACCTGGCAGGGATTTGTAAAGAAGGTGGATTGTAGACTAGAGGAAGGGGCTGAAACCAGCTGAATCTCCGAAGATTACTAGAGGGTCATGAAGAAGGAACTGGGAGTAAATGAATATTGGTGAGCTGTGTGGTTTGACCCAGCAAGGTGCTAAGTGCCCTTAATTTCCATTGGCTTCAGTGGATAGAAAGGTCCAAGGGAAAATCTCTGACCCATTTTTCACAGAGCTCTGATACACCTCCTGTGTTATCACTGTGGCATTGGGAAGGTGCTGTTGTGCTGTTGCACTGGCATAGTTCATAGACTCATAGAATATCAGGTTTGGAAGGGACTGCAGGAGGTCATCTAGTCCAATCCACTGCTCAAAGCAGGACCAGTTCCCAACTAAATCATCCCAGCCAGGGCTTTGTCAAACCTGACCTTAAAAACCTCTAAGGAAGGAGATTCCACCACCTCCCTAGGGAACCCATTCCAGTGCTTCACCACCCTCCTAGTGAAAAAGCTTTTCCTAATATCCAACCTAAACCTCCCCCACTGCAACTTGAGATCATTACTCCTTGTTCTGTCATCTGCTACCACTGAGAACAGTCTAGATCCATCCTCTTTGGAACCCCCTTTCAGGTAGTTGAAAGCAGCTATCAAATCCCCCCTCATTCTTCTCTTCCACAGACTAAACAATCCCAGTTCCCTCAGCCTCTCTTCATAAGTCATGTGCTCCAGCCCCATCATCATTTTCGTTACCCTCCACTGGACTCTCCAATTTTTCCACATCCTTCTTGTAGTGCAGGGCCCAAAACTGGACACAGTACTCCAGATGAGGCCCACCAATGTCAAATAGAGGGGAATGATCACGTCCCTCGATCTGCTGGCAATGCCCCTACTTATAGAGCCCAAAATACCATTAGCAACAAGGGCACATTGTCGACTCATATCCAGCTTCTCGTCCACTGCAACCCCTAGGTCCTTTTCTGCAGAACTGCTGCCTAGCCATTCGCTCCTTAGTCTATAGCAGTGTATGGGATTCTTCCATCCTAAGTGCAGGACTCTGTACTTGTCCTTGTTGAACCTCATCAGATTTCTTTTGGCCCAATCTTCTAATTTGTCTAGGTCCCTCTGTATCCTATCCCTACCCTCCAGCGTATCTACCACTCCTCCCAGTTTAATGTCATCTGCAAACTTGCTGAGGGTGCAGTTCACGCCATCCTCCAGATCACTGATGAAGATATTGAACAAAACTGGCCCGAGGACCGACCCTTGGGGCACTCCGCTTGATACCAGCTGCCAACTAAACATGGAATCATTGATCACTCCCATTGAGCCCGACGATCTAGACAGCTTTCTATCCACCTTATAGTCCAATCATCCAGCCCATACTTCTTTAACTTGCCAGCAAGAATACTGGGGAGACCGTATCAAAAGCTTTGCTAAAGTCAAGGAATAACACATCCACTGCTTTCTCCTCATCCACAAGCCAATTATCTCATCATAGAAGGCAATTAGGTTAGTCAGGTCTGACTTGCCTTTGGTGAATCCATGCTGACTGTTCCTGATCAGTTTCCTCTTTTCTAAGTGCTTCAGAATTGATTCCTTGAGGACCTGCTCCATGATTTCTCCAGGGACTGAGGTGAGGCATTCAGTTAAAGTAGCATTCAATTTTGCACTTAAAACAGAAGTTCAAACTCCTTGTTTTATATGAAAAACACAGTGGAACTGCCCCAAATATTCAGCACATACTAGCTGAGCAAAGATTGAATTTTCGGAAGAGTTTCAAGAATATTGGTTAATTAGTTTGAGTTCAAATCAATTAAAAATAGGCCTCAACAAAATTCACATTCTGCAGCTCATCAATTTTTTGGTCTCCTCTAGCTTAAAAACTGCAAACTGTAGAAAGTCAAAAATTAAGGTCTCTGGAATTATAAAATTATGTTGTTAATTTAACACAAAGAAAAAACGTTAGGGTTTTGTATCACAACTGTTGGTTTATGTCATGCTTCTTAGCTGAGGGACACTATGATTTGTGACGATTAGTATCTTGTGTGTTGCTCTTGGCCCATCATAGCCGAGGAGCTTGGGCTGTGTAGCTGGTTTAGGACTGCACCTCAACTGGCTAAATAGATTAGAATCCTAGAAAGGTAGGGCTGGAAGGGATCTCAAGAGGTCTTCAAGCCCAGCCTCCTGTTCTGAGGCAGAACCAAGGACACCTAGACCTGCCCTGGCATCCCCAACCTCCCTTTGAAGTTTAATCCACGAAGATCAGCACAGCTGCTGTGGCTCTGTTGAAGTCCAGGATGTGTGTAAAACTGTGCAGCTGGTTCAGAAGCTGTGCCAACCACACAAGTGTGATTTTCTAGAACTGTGCAGAACAGTTGGTGGGAGGTGGAGGATGGTGGGAGGAGTTCGTGGTGGTGGGTAGCTGGGGAAAGAGGGTGCAGGAAGGCTGGAGCAGAGCTAAGGTGGTGGGCTATTGTCTCTATTGCATGGCAGTTTCCGTGTCTCTCTCTTAAGGTAGAGCATCAGTTAAAGGGTGTAACTGCTCCTTACCGTGGTTTGTTAGATATGTTATGTACAGAGCAGCCTTAACTCACATATCATATAGTGTGTTTGTGTACTAATATAGAAAACTCATTTAACTCTCATGCCCCATGCCAGTTGTTGCTAGTTTCACTTGTATAAAGCCAAATTCTCTTCTAGGCTACACTGATGCATCTCCAACTGACTTCAGTGAGAGGTGCATTTGTTTAACTGCAAGCAGTATCAGGCCTGTGGTCTGTGTTTGATTTGGTCTGGTTTGGTTATTTGTTCTTAATAAAAATGTGAGTGTTTGGTTTTTAGTCCAAAATTAGCTGTTGGAAGTGGTCTATTTCCTGTGAGGCAAAATAGCAATTGGTTGTGTCTTACTAATATGGGATGCCTTGTTATTTGGATGCCCAGCTGAGACATCTAGGGCCTGCTTTTCAGACCAGCTTAACCGAGACAGTTGGCTGGCAATGAGAGACCTGGGAAGAGAAAGCAGATTTGAATGCTATGCATGTTCCTTAGATACTGTTCTAGGGAAGGCAAACAGGTTTCAATCCACATTTAAGCTCCAAATGTGCTCTCTCTGACTGTCTAACATGGATGTTGATTTTCATCTTTAAATCTCCTGTGTTATGTTCAATATTCAGAAAAAAAGCTCACCTACTTAGTGACCTCCAGGCTGTAGATGAAGCACAATGTCCAAGCAAATTATAAATATTGGCTGGTAAGACACAGCAGCAGTTTAAATGCAACATTCTTTGATTTACATGATTTTTCTTTTTCACCTGCTTCATCATGCCAGGATGACTCTGCCTCCCAAAAGCAGCATGTTTTTTTACCAGCTGTGAATCTTTCCCTGGCATCTCTGCCCTGGTTTTGCTATACACCTCCCTGAAAGAGTTCCTTATAATTTTACTTATTTACTGGCTTAAATGAAGCGATATGCTTACTCCCCAGGGATCCGCTTTGAGATCTATGATGTAAAGTGCTATAAAAGAACTAAGAATTATCCTTAGATGAACAATTTATCAACTTCACTGAAAAACAGAAAGTTATCTATCACCAGATTGTAAGCTCTGTGGAGCAAGGCCTGCCATTTTGTTCTGTGTTTGTACAGACCCTAGCTCTGATCCGTGACTGAGGGCCCTTTGGCACTGTACAAATAATAGATAATAATACTATACCTAGCATAACAGTTTGATAATGTCTACACACCAATATGGCCTATAACAGATTGTAAATTAGAGCATAGATCTTGACAAACACAGCACTCATCATGATGGCTGTTATACATAAACACTTTCCCTGAATCACCCATGCCCAGAGACATTAGTGTGTTGTACAAATGTGCATACAGGGGGCATCTGGCACATAAATCAGAGTACTCCCAAAACAAGACACTCCTTTGAAAACCAACTGATGGTGCTAATTAGAAGCACCAGGAATCCAGTTTAGGCGAGCACTTTGCTGACAGGCTGTTTCTCAATTTGCTCCTGACAGATTGATCTGGCCTCTCATTGAGAAGTGGCTTGATGAGGGGAGTATGAGTCTTGCAAGCTTGTGGACACAATCCTTACCCAGTCCTTGCTCAGACAAGACTCCCATGAAGTCAGCAAGAGTTTTGCTCAAGTAAAGACCAAATAAAATGGAATAAATCTGAGAAATGACCTCAGGTTTAAGCTCTTTGTTTTTTCCAATGAGGTCAATAAAAGCAACATCTGCAACTTATTCCTGTTTATTATTATTTACACCCTCTATACAGATAATAGGCTCAATCTAACTCCTGTTAAAGTCAATGGCAACATTTCCATTGACTTCAATTGGAGCAGGATGGAGAGCCTGATTCTCCACAGCCTTGCACCTGTTCAAAAATTAATTGTATTCCATATTGGAAAAAAACCACAATGTGACTGAGCTGGCCAATCAAAACCAGCAACCAAAAACCCTGAAAAGTGACACATTCCCCAAAACAGCCAGCTGGTACATTGTTCATATAAAGTTTTCCCCCCAAAAAATGTGAAAGCCAGAAAATGCTACTGAAAATTAGAAACCCTGCTTTAGACCCCACTTATCCTTCTTTGTAAACCTATTTACACTCAGGCCCTGTCTATGTTACAAAATTATGTTGACCTAACTTACATCAGCATACAGCCACCGCAGTTATTAAATCGCTTGTGTGTCGCACACTTGGCTTCTTGTGTCAGTGGTGCACGTCCTCACCAGGAGCGCTTGTATTGATTGCATTGTCAATGTGGGACATTATGGGATAGCTCCTGAAAGAAAGTAACAGTTGAAGTAAGCAAAGTGGAGGGGGAGGGATAGCTCAGCAGCTTGAGTATTAGCCTGCTAAACCCAGGGTTATGAGCTCAATCCTTGAGGAGGCCATTTAGGGAATTGGGGCAAAAAAAAAATCTGGGGATTGGTCCTGCTTTGAGGAGGGGATTAGACTAGATGACCTCCTGAGATCCTTTCCAACCCTGATATTCTGTGATATATCTACACTGCATTGACCTAATTACATCAGCTATGACTCTCAGGGAGGTGGTGTTACTAAATCAGCATGGAGAGGCACTTATGTCAGTGGGAGCCAAATTTATGTGTAGGCAGTGCCACAGCTAGGTCAATGCAAGGCAGCTTACATTGACCTAACAGTGTAGTACAGACCAGGCCTCAAAATCTCTTGTGACTAGTGGCACATAAAAGAACCCATTTTTCCCCACTGCTATCTGTCCAGAGCAAGATGTTTGACTCGACTGTAAGCTGTCTCCATGATGGCAACATCCTTTTCAATCATTCTGCAATAAATTATTCCTTGCCCTCCATGCTTTCTCTTTCCTCCAAGTGGAATCCAGCCTAAGACATTCCTTGTGCTTCTGCCCTGGGGTAGCCTAGCAACATGGGCAAACCACCATGGCCATCTCTCTAATTATTGAGTCCACAGTCTGCTGACCCATGCAGCTCAACACTTCCTCATTGGTCACAATATTGCCGATGAATTCCCAAGATTTTTCTTAAAGTTCGTGAAATGCATTCAGCTCCTATTGGGTACTTCCATCACCTGCCATGTTTCTGAGGTGTACAGCAGTGTTGGGAGGACAATAGCATTGTATAATCTCATTTTAATGTGTAGATGTATCTTCTTACTCCTCCAGATGTTTGACGAATGGGAAAATGTTCCACTGCCTTTGCCATTTCTTGTCTTCACTTCTTTACTGAGCTAGTCATTAGTAGATATTGTACTTCCAAGACAGACAAAGTGCTCAACTCCATCATGATTTTCTCCATCAACTGTATGTCCACCAGTGCTCAAAGCATTCTCTATCTCCATGACCTTGGTCTTCTGTGTAGTGAAGTACCACTTTGACAGCTTCTGCTTTTATTCTCAAAGATTCACTTCATTCTATCCTTATTCTTCTTCCCACACCCCTGAATCTGTAGCCACTCTGCATCCCCACACAAGTTGGAGCCTCTTGAAGGCTGCTCTCACTTATGCCAGTTGTCAACAATCCTAAAGGACCACTTGGCAGCCAGAGATTGCCAGGGTATTGGGACATCCTAGCTACACTCCTTTACCCAGCTATGCCCCCTGTGCAGAAACCTGCATAGAACTTTGAAGGAGGAGCACAGGTGGGAAGAGTTTGAAGGAGACACTAGCAAGTCAATCTGTGTGCACATGGCTGGAATGCTAGCTACAATTGCAGCACCTCTGCAAATAGTTCTCTTAATAAAGAGTCAGTTTAATTTTAGAAACATGGAGTCTTCTTATGTTACGACTCATCATGCAGTATATGAAATATCCAGCACTGGCCACAGGGAGGAGTTAGGGAATAGGAGCTCAATGCCACCCAAGGACCCCTCTGCACTGGAGTGATCCCCTGGCTAATCTGGCTTCAGAGCAGTGTTGCAGCTGCAGTGAATTCAAGGAGAATTCAAGGAGAAATGTAATGTGTGTACAGCTAGCATTAGACACTTGAAATATGGCACAGTGAGTTAATTGCTTCGCTATGCAGCAAAGGAAGTCTTCCATGCTGCCCCATGCAGCACACCTTTCTGCTTTGAAATAATACTCACGGCAAATTTCATATGGCTCCATGGTTTATCGCATGGATGGCACCATCTTGTGAGCAAGAAGGTGTAGATAAATAGACACGTGTGTTGGTGAGGTCCATGCAATGAACTGCAGAACTTTGCAATGAAGGGCATTTATCCTGAACCCTGACCCTGCATTCTGCCCACCAATCCGTACCCCCAGGACTGATCAGAACATTCCAAAGCTATGAGCAGCTTCAGGCATCTCCTTTGGAAATAAGACAACAGCCACCCACCAGAGAAATGCATCCTCGTCTCCTCCCAAGGGTGGAATTTCTCCCACAAACTCATGCAGGTCTGAGGCCCAGGATGGGCATTACTAAATCCAGCATGACTGACAGATTTAAGGTCTGTTATCTCAGGACACATTTCAGCTTAGAAATGAGAGCTGAATAGAGAGAGACACAACTAATCCTAGACTTTGACATGGAGATACCATCTGACATTACCCAGGGTACAAACTGGACTGTTGAACAGCTGTATCCCTTTAATTCTCTACCTTGGGGTGCCTTTGAAACTGCTTTGCTGTCAGAACATCCACTCCTGACCTGTTCACACAGCCTTCAGCATGCACATTCACTCCCAGCTAAATGCATGAGCACTCTGGCCAGTCATTCATGAATTACATACAAGGTGACACCGGCAAATTCCTAGTCCCGGCCTTGTCTCCCCAGAAATGTGCAAGCTCATAGAAAGTCTGTCATTTCATCAAAGCAAATTATATGCACCTACCTTGTTATCCCAACTGGAGTTTCCTATACACCTTAATCCAAACATAGTCCAAACAATAAGATATGTTTATTAACTACAGAAAGATAGATTTTAAGTGATTACAGCTGACGATGCATAAAAGTCAAGATGGGTTACAAAAGAAATAAAAGAAAATGCAAACTAATGGCTAACTTAGCAAACTAACAGAATCCAAAGACAAAGTTTTCCTCACCCTACACTGCAGTAAATATCAGAGTGTGCATCTCCTTTCAGACTGGGACCCCTCTTCCTTAGTTCAGTGCCCTTCAGGTATTCATTGATGTCATGAAGACAGGGGGAGGGATATCTCAGTGGTTTAAACGTTGGCCTGCTAAACCCAGCATTGTGAGCTTAATCCTTGAGGAGGCCATTTAGGGATCTGGGGCAAAAAAAAATAGTTGGGTTTGGTCCTGCTTTGAGCAGGGGGTTGGACTAGATACCTCCTGAGGTCCCTTCCAACCCTGATAGTCTATAAACAGAGAGATGGGAGGAGGAGTGAAAGTGTTTTCCTCCTCCCCTCTTTATAATTCAATTTCTTGTGCTAGACAAATTCTTGCTACTTTATCATGACATGCAGTTTGTTGTGGACATAAGGTTTGAATCATCCCTGTGATGGAATGTAAATTTTTTTTGACATCTTCCCCCCTACTGGAGAATGGCTGCTTAAGCAGCTTAAGCTTTTTAACACCTGGCTGGTTGTTGGTCTGTTCTTTGCTCCTGGGAAACTGGTTTGGGCCTACTTTCTTAACCATGGAGCATGTTATAACAATGTTATGCAGTAGAATCTTGTAACTTTACATACAATATTGATACACATATTGTACCAGGACAATGATATTCAGCAGATTATGACTGTTCAAATAATACCTCACAAGGCATACTTTGTACAAAATGTATCAGACTCTTGTAAAAATGGTGAACATAATAATATGCAGGCCATCACAATGCCATTTACAGAAATGATTTTTCATGCACATATTTTAAAAGGAATTTTAGCTATGATTTCGCTATCTGAGCTATGTCCAGCTTGATATGTGGCCTGCTTCGGACACACTGTCTCCCCAAGTATGAAGAAATCTTCAGTGGGTAGAGAAAAGACAGCTGAAGTTCCCTTTCAAATTTCAAGCAATATTCATGGACAATTACCACTCCCCTTTTATGGGTTTGTGCCTGGAAATATTCTTAAAGAAACAATCGAGAAATATCAGACTAAAGATAAACGCTCCCTGATTTGCAGTATCTCCCAGGATCTGCTACCTCAGCCAGCATCAAGCTGCCAAACCCCCTGGAGACTCCACCAGATGAAGAGATTCCCATGCAGTATTGCCAGTCTTACGCATGCAAACACCATGAGTCATGCCCTCAAAGTCATGAAATTGGCTTAAAAACATCTTGTAACTTTTTAAAAATAAAAAATGTGAGGTTCCCTCTGTTTGGCGTTTGGGTTGTGAGTCTTTTGGATGCACTTTGGTCAAGTTTTCAAGCTTTTCTCTGCAACAATTAGGGCTAGAAACTTTTTTAGTACTGAAAGCTAAGATTCTGACCTCATCACTTTTCTCCAGGGGCTGGGACTTTACGAAAAATGCCATATGTCACGAGATTGATGATAAAATTGTACAAGTTAGCAACACTGTCTTGGTCCATCCAAGCTGCCGAGGGGCTGGCCCAAAGAACTTATCTATATCGTTGCTCTGGTCTAGTGTGGCTTCTCTTCCCAAACAATTCCAATCTGTGCCTGCTCTTCCCCAGGCTTTCTGCTTAATGCAGCTCTTTCCTCATAGAAAAAACCCTGTCTGGCTTTTCCTAGCCCAGCTCCATTCTGTTCTGGTTTCTCTTGCTGCAGCATCTCTGCTCTCACACAAAATCAACATCACCAGCACTTCTTACCTCGGAACCTCTCCTCCAGGTTCATATTCGAAGAACTCCAGCTTCTTTCCATCCTTTGGGTGGCATAAATTCTTCCCAAACACACATGCAGTAAATTAAACAAAGAAACCTAGATACAAACACTGCTGTCACCAGACCAACAGTAACTTCTGCAGAGGCTTCCTTATACAAATCAGCCAACATTCTCCAGCAATACAAAAAACCTGGGGTGAAATCCTGACTCCATTGAAGTCAATGGCAAACCCCCTCATACATCCCCCTCCACCCAGCTTGCACCAACGATTTCTTCCTTGTAGGGTCTTTAGTGCTTTCCTTAAGGATCCTTTAACTCTGCCTATAAGCAAGAAGAATGACACCACCACCACCATCCCCATCCTCTCATTACTGGACTGCAGGAGGAGGACAATTGAAGCTATCACTAAGAGTATGTCTAGATGGGGATAAAAAACCTGCAGCTGGCCTGGCTCAGCTGACTCAGGCTTGTGGGGCTCAGGCTCCAGGGCTGAAAACCTGTGGTGTAGACATTTGGACTCAGGTTGGAATAGCAGCTCTGGGCTCCCATGTCTACACTGCAATTTTTAGCCCTGCAGCCGGAGCCTGCTGTCCCAGGCTAGCCGCGGCCATGCCACATAGCTTTTAGCCCTGTGTAGACGTACCCTAAGAGGCCCCAATGGCCCTCACACTGTTAATGATTCTATGTTATCTTCTCATGGGAATATTATTAATATGCATCACCCCTTAGGCAGTAAACAGCGATTGGTAAGATAAAGGTAACGTATTTGTGATGGGGTGTCCACCCCATGCAAAGTCTGAATAGGTAAAATAGGCCAATTAACCTATAGGCTGCAAGTGGAAGGAAGTCGGGGACTGGTGAGGTCTAATAGCTGATGAAGCCCAGCTGTGGGAGGAGCTGGGATACGTATAAAAAGAGGAAGTTGGTGGTAAGCTCTCCAGTTGCTCCCTAGAGACGGTGGGAGTCAGCTTGGTACATGGAGAAGCCCTAGAGGAAGAGTAAGCCCAGGGATTCTGCCTTGAACTATAGACTCTGGCAAGAACCCTGAGAAGAGGTCAAATAGCCACAGGGAGCAGAAGAAGCTCCAGTAGTGACCCGGGGTGGACCAGAACACAGGAGGGAAAAGCACTGGTGTAGTGGGGCCAGATGGTGGTGGAATGGCAAAACAGCACTTTTGCCACATGGAGGGAGCCATTTTGAGAATATATGTCCTCAACACAGCACAGGATTTCTCAAACAGGGGTCACCACTTGTGTAGGGAAAGTGGCGGCCAGTAAGTCCCTCGGCCCACGCAGCTTCCAGCAGCTCCCATTGGCCCGGGGCTTTCCCTACACAAGCGGCGACCCCTGTTTGAGAAACCCTGACATAGCATAACCTCACCTGCAGCATGTATGTAAGGTCACACCGCAGGGAGCACACCATTTGGTAGAGCAAAGTGCTGTTCTCTGCACAGCGTGGTGCATGTGAGGTCAAAGTGGAGAGGGTGTTCTGGCAGATGGCCATTCAAGACTGAACAACTGAAAAAAAAAGTAAGAAAGAGCCTAGGGAAAGAGCAACAAGGTCATAGCTGAGCATAGGAACCCTTAGCTGGAACCGAGAAGAGTTGGTGGGCCCAGGTTCCCCTACGGGCCACTGGGAAATTGTCATACACTGGGCAATGGATCACTCTGTCCAGTGGGACTTTGATACCCCAGAAAGGGAGCACTATAGTGACCTGGCCAGAAGTCTGAGTCAGGAACAGAGAAAGGCCATGGGGCAAGCGACTGAGGGAGGGGTGGCAGACCCAAGGAAAGATAATCCTAAAATGAGCCACAAGGAGACGCCGCAGCAGTGAGTAGTAGACCCAGGGACAGTAATCCATTGCCAGACAAACACATCACTAGAAATTTAAAACAGAAAGTAAGATACCAGACTGAAATTAGCCAAGAAGATGGAGAAGTTTATGATGTTTGTCAGCTCCCTCCTTCCAGTCTAAACATAATATTCAGCATATCCCATGACAGCCACTGCTTCTGCCAAATCACTAGCTTTTATGGAGACCGTAATGAACATAAGACATTACTTATGTTGCCTTAGTAAGAGTCATAAAATTGTAAACATTTCTAGCACTAAAACACAAGTGGAAATACTTTGTAAACAGAAAACATTCAGATAACTCTGGGAAATGGGGATGCTTCAACACTGGCTATAAAGAGCGGCTGGTTTATGAATATAGTATTTCCTCTGAACTTACAATAAATTCACCTTTCCTGATTCTGAGTTCTTTAAAAATAGTTTTGAAGACACAAATCCCAACTGATTTAAGGACAACGGCAACAACAAAATCAATCCATACAGCAAAGGCCTAGGGAAGTAGATAAAAATCCCATTGAAACTCAAGATGCATTTTAGATTTTTTTCCCTTTGTGTGAAAGGTCCTCAGTGTGTCCTTGCAGAGAATGAGTTTTATTCACATGCTTCAGGCATAAAAGTCAAAATGTAACATCTTTGTTACTATTCTACATTGCAGGGATTAAGACATTTCAGATTCCTCTGAGCTACAGTGTGTGAAACCCCCATGGCAGTTCAGGTATTAATATGGATTGCATTGATGTGACTTTAATAACCTTTTTATCTAATCTGTAATACTACGCTTATTTACTGTTCCTTGACAAGTACAGAACCTGACTGAAGAGGGCTCTGGCAAACATTAAGGATTCTGAACAAACAGGTAAAGATAAGAAAAAAGTATTAAGGGATTAAGGGCAAAGACAAAATGGAAATAGGTATAAAAAGAAAAATTGAAATAACTCTGAAGGGAGGTTTTTGAAAAATTGGCATTTGTTGAGACAGATTAAATTAACCAAATTTAATTCTATTTGTCCTGTTGTACATATTCCATAGTATTAAAGGAAATGTGTTTTACCTTCTTGTGACTGATGATGTTCAGTAAGATATACTTCAAAGTAAAGTTTCAGGACATAATGATCTTTGACGATAGTAGTTATTTTAAAGAACCACTGCACCTTCCTTTGGAAAGAATGTCATTCCTCACATGCTGACTTGACAGAACCACAGAGAAATTGCTGCTGCTGCTGCCTTAATTTAAATGGACAACATACCCCCAAATACAGCAGAGGGACAGCAAATAACCTTGTTTCACTGGCATACCAAATTACTGGAGAAAATCTCACAGACATTGTCAGATAGCAGGGTATTGCACTATTTTCAGATAGTAAAAAGTGAGATAAAAGTCTTTAAATAATATCGGATGTATCCCTGTATTCACACCTACACACCTCTGCAATAATCTTTATATAAATTATGCCTTGTGGGGTATCATTTGCAAACAAATAACTTGCTGGTCAGTAATATCCTGGTGTAATGTATGTAGCAACAGTATATGTAAAGTTGTGGACATAAACTGAAATTAGGATTGAAATGTGTTTACCAGACAAGTCATGGGAGTGGGTAAACCTGTTCCTCAAAGATAAAGAACAAGCTGATCCCTCTAATCAGGTGTCATCGAAGCTGATGGGCAATCTCCTGTCAAGTAGTCATTCTTTGGCAAGAGGGATGCAGGAACAGAACAATCTGCATTGTAGCAAATAATATGGAACCTTTTTCAGCCAGGAGACTCCATGTCTCCATCCTCACAGCAGGAAGGAATTTTATCTAGGGGTAACCCTCAGGAAAATGCATTTCAAAGGGTGACTGGGCTATAAAAGTGAGAGGCAAAAACCTCTCTTTCACTCGCTCACTCTCTTTTTCACCTAAGACAACAAAGGAACCAGCCCTTTGGACTTTGAGAGCAGACCCTGACTTGAAAATTTGGTCCACCTTGTTGCTGAGAATATGTTAGAATTTTACCTTGAACCAAGTCTAATTTATTATGTTTTAGATACTAGTTTTATCTTTATTTCTCTTGTTTTATTCTTTAATCAAAACAAATCCAATGCTGTGTTTAAACTGAATTGCTTGGTAACTCCAATTAAAGTAGCAAACTGTTGTACAGTGACTCCTTACAGGGGCAGTGGACCTCTAATATCTGACCTGGCCAGGAGAGGGCTGGAGAGTGCAAAACACATGTTTGGGGGGAAATATGGGACTGGGAGTGTGTTGGGGCCACGCTGCAAGCCCTAACCAAGGCTGGTGGAAGCCAGAGTGTAGCTGGTGTGTTGCTGGCAGGCTGCTGGGGTCAGAGCTACTGGACCAGGGCTGCAGCTCTACACAGACCTGCATGTGGCCAGGTTGGGAGCTACAGCAGCAAAGCATTGTGAGGCACCCCAGGTTGCAGGGCAGGTGGTGACACAATCCCTCACTGGTCTCAGTTGAACCCCACAATGTGAGACTTAGCTAAATGTTATGCTAGAAATAACCAGGCCTTGAAATTTGCATTTCAGTTGACTAGTCTAACAGCTGTAGCCCACAGAACTATGTCATAGGAAATACAGAGTTACTGGACAACAGTTTTCGGGATTCATCCTTTTGTAAAGATTGGCATCTGATTTCACTGATCCTTTAATAGAGCAAAGTTGTTTGTACCCTTGCACCATCATCTACCCTTATCACCAACAGTAACATTTGTGTATTCATTGTATATTGTTTTCCCAGACATAATGCTACATTCAGACTATATATCAGTAACTTCAGGTTAAAAATCATGTGGTCATTATCCACAAAGTAAGTTTTACAAACCTAGAAAATTCAGAGTTAAGGTTAAAAATTAAACAAAATCCAAAGATCTTACAGTATGGAAAGGATCAGTTAAACAACCTTACACCCAAACAACCTTAACTCTGTGCTGTAAGGATGCTATACAATAACCATATGATTATGATTAAAGCATTTTAGTGTTTATTGTCCCAGAGAAGATTGATTTTTAAAGATATATTAGAATGATGTGGGGGGTATTTGGGGGGTGTGGGGGTTGCTTTTTGTTTTTTCTTACAGTGTCACTAAAGGGCAGAGTTACGGTTGGGTGGAAACACGATGAGGAAACAATATAAAAAAATCAATGTGTCTTTAAAGATCACTTCCCCCTAATCTGGGACCACAAATAGAATGGAGTTAAGGTATAACTAATGCATATTATTAACACAGAGTTTTGTTACAACAACAGACATCTGACATGGGAAATTTGAGCCCCTATGGTGAAAGTCTAGCAAAGTTACACTCAGTTGCAAATAGGTTCTTATAATGGGAAAGGTCAGACAAACTTAATTATAGGTGGTGCTACCTGCACTTCCTTTAATACAGTACCACATTAGTGGGCATAAAAATGTATACATCTCTATCAGGAAAAATCAAAACCAAATGGAAATATTTTGTAAAGAGATATAGTGAATGTGTGCTTATATATCAGGAAATAAAATGTGAACATATCTTCCCCCCATCCTTCCCACACATGTGCTTGTTTGTCTTGCATTTTAGATTATAAACTCTTTGAGGCAGGAATTGATTGGCTATATGGTGTGTGTATACAGTGCCTAGCAGAATGGACCTGCTCGAGCCCTCTATATGTTATTGCAATGTAAATCTTTAATGATAACAACAACAACTTTAAGATCATTCAGATTTGGAAATTAAAATGGTTAAAATGTTTGACTAATTTTAATGTGTTGATTAATTTCAGCGCTTTTTTTAAAAAGCACCTGCCCCCCTCTAGAGAGGGATGTACCATATAAAAACAATTATTACAGAATAAACCAAGGCCAAAATACATGTTCTTCCTTACCTGCTCAGTCAATCAGGCCTAATTATCACACCATTGGCCCACTTACCCCACCTTAATCACCTGCTTCCCTGAAGCCTGGGAGAAAACAGATTATCACAGTGAGCTGATACAGACTCAGGCCCTGTCGGACGAAGAATGGGAAGCAAATTGCCAAGCTGAATATGCCCTGCCCACAGCCCACACTTATTTTAACAAGAGGACAGGTGACCCGTCTGCCTCAGGTGATCTCAGCTGCTAGGACACCTCAAGGAGAGGGAATAAGCCATCCACCAGGAGCCAGAACCAAACCAATTCAGGTCTTTCTGCATCAAAGGCAGGCCCTGGGGGCCAATTACAAGTCACTGCAGATCTGGGAGCATAGAGGTAAGTTGTTCCCTGTGGGAAGTGCCACTAAGCAAGCAGGCCTCAGCCAGGTCCAGCGCTAGATTTTTTGCTGCCCAAAGCAAAAATTTTTTGGCTGCGTGCCCCTCCCCCGGTGCTTTTTTTTTGGCTTTTACACATCTTTGCACTTTGCGGTTTTGTTTCAACTGTTTAAAATAAAAAAAAATGAAAACAGAGAATTTGTAGTTAGTGAAATAAAACAATTTCCTACTAGTGTAATTTTAACATTTAATATTAACAAAAACACAATTACAAACAATTTAAGTTCAACTATACACTGTAATGAAAAATGTTAGTGTCTTCCAATTTCTTATAAATTAAAAGAATTTATAAGAACTGATTTTTTCTAGTTTTTACACTTGCGTAGTCTTTTAATAAGTCAGTGAAATCTAAATTTTTTGCAATAGTATTTTCAATTGAAATTAATGTGAGTCCTGACAAACAATTTTGAGACATGGTGGACCTCAAATAATTTTTTAATAATTTCAGTTTTGAGAAACTGCGCTCACCAGAAGCCACTGAT
Source organism: Mauremys mutica (assembly GCF_020497125.1). NCBI lineage: Eukaryota > Metazoa > Chordata > Testudines > Geoemydidae > Mauremys > Mauremys mutica. Next base: position 5,765,311 of record NC_059076.1, on the reverse strand, counting down.
ACTGGTAATGTTAAAAGAATGCATAATGCTATAGCAGTGTTTGGAGTGAAAAAAATAATTTCTTGCTAGAAATTCTAATACTTTTAGAGGAGAAGTTTTAGGACTTACTAGCTCAGATAAAGCTATTAATTCATCATACAATTCTACTGCATCAATGTCAACATCATTATCAGTACTGAGCGCTAAATGTAGGTCTTGGCAGTGCTTCATGAGGTCTTCTTTGGAAAAATGATTTTTAATATTTCCAATATCATATAAAAATTCAAAAGTTTCACAATGACCATGCAACTGACAAAATCTTTCTTCAATGGAAGTTATAGCTACATCCAAAATATAATAGACACATTCAACTTTAAACCTTTCATTTGGATCGAGAATAGGATCATCATGAGCCTCATAACAAAACTGTCTTGTTTTTTTCCTCGAGGATGAATAAATTGTTGAGGTGCAAACGTCGGTTCAAAATCAAGATCCTCTGCTATTGTTGTTGCTTCTTTGACAGTTTCTTCAAATCCTTCATCTGAATGGTATTTTTTTAAATATTCCAGCGTTTTATTCAAAATCGTCTTTGCCTCGGATATGTCTATGGTTATGTTCTGCATAACTTTGCTGGTCAAATTAATTTGATTTAGAATATTGTGCCAAATAACCGTGCAACATGAAAATTGAAACTGCATCATTTTCTGAGCCAATGTTTCAGCTTCATGTCGAAATGAAGGATCATACGACAAGTCCTGGCTTATTTCGAATAGTGCATCGTAAATCTCTCCTGATGAATATTGGAATGGTCTAATAGCATCTATCCTGCTTTCCCATCTACTTTGACGTAGAGGTTTAAGTGTGAGTTTTTGTTCAAGATGCTTCTTCAAGACTGCCCAATGGTGTGTGGAAGCACTAAAAAAGTTGTAAATTGCTTGCACTGTGGTAAAATATGAAATGGCATCTTTAGATGATTTGGCGGCATCACTGACAACCAGATTGAGCAAATGTGCATGGCAAGGAATGAAAAAAGCTCGATTGTTTAAATTCAATACTCTTTGCTGTACACCTGCATGTCGTCCTCGCATGTTTGAGCCATTATCGTACCCTTGGCTGCGCATATTTTCTAAAGGTATTCCACAGTGTTCCAGTCTCTGTAGAATTACACCTGTGAGGGCTTTCCCAGTAGTTTTGTTCACTGGTATAAATTCTAGAAAGTGTTCACAAATTTTCACTTCTGCATTTTCATTAATTTTCAGAAATCGTAAAACTATTGACATTTGCTCGATTTTGCTCAGATCTTGAGTACAATCAACTATAACTGAGTAATATTTGGCATGTTTCAAATTCAATAAAATTTCATTACTCACTCCATTAGAAATTAATTATTTTATCTCATTTTGTGTATTTTTACCCAAATAATGGGTGTGAATCTCTCCATCTTTCACTCTTCGTACATGCTTAGCCATAACATTATCAAATTTTGCCGATAACTCAACCAATTTTAAGAAATTTCCATTGTTATTCTCATATAAAATATCCAAGGATCCATGGAATGCGAGGCAATATTCGGCTAGGAAATTAATGATTGCCAGTAAACGTTCCAACACCGCTTGCCAACGTAGAATTTCTGAATTTAGTAGATGTTGCTGTACTGCATCGATTGTTATACTAGAACGTAATCTGTTTGACAGCTCAATCCAATTTGTCAATGAGTGTAAATGATTTTTTGATGTTTCATGTTCTTTCAAATGCTGATGCAAATTTCGCCAGTCATTAAAACCTGCAGTTACTAGAAGAATGTCCGAGTTACAAAACAGTTTGCAGCAAAAACAAAAAACTACATCTTTGGTCTGTGAATACACTAACCTTGATCTAGTAATTTGTTCCCCGTTTTTCATTTTTTTCTTCATACTGGATGGCATAAATCGACGATTCGACTCATTAAATGGATATTCAAATGTAGGATCTAGGTTTGAAGGACCTTTATTCACAATAATCATTCGCATTGCATCAGTAATTATTGTCAGCCATGTACTTGGATCCGATCCTATGTCAGTCTCTCCACCTTCCAATAATTGTTCTTCAGTTTTAGATTTGGATAACAGTTCTTCGTTTCTGGACTCTTCAGCTGAAGTAGTAAATCTTTGAATGGATTGTGATTGTTCGTCTTTATCAATTAGCAAAGATAATCTTTGGTCAGATTGTTGTTCATCTTTATCAGTTGATAAAGGTAATCTTTGGTTCGATTGGTCTTCATCATTTGATGAATAATCACCTTCAATGCATTGCTTAGAGCTTTCTCCTTGATTGTCGACTTTTTTAAAATACTTTTTTGAAGTACAAGATAGCTTTTCTAATTCTTTTTGCCATTTCTCTCTTTGTTGCAGGTAGGCAGCACCAGAAAGTCGTTTTCGTCCCGGCATTTTAGCCCTATAACCACTGGCACCGACGCAAAATGGAAATTAGCACAAATGGCACCAATAGAGCAGCACAATACACACATGTAATCGTGATTTGAGTGACCATGTCACAACGTGACATGATATTTTTCATGTCACACTCCTATTGCACTACTGTATTTGCCATAGGTAAGGTGCTAGTCATTGGGGTGAGAGAGCTCCCCATGAGCTCGGATACACCCTGGACCCAGCCCTGCTGGCGTTTTCCCAGCGCTGAGGCCACCCAGCTGGAAGCCCAAGGGGCATGCAGTGGAGAGACTCTGGGGCTGGAGGAGCCAAGGAAGAGGTGCTGGGTTTGCTGGACAGGTGCTGCCCCTCTCTGCCAGGCCGCTCACCCCCTGCATGGGGGGAGGCAGGAGGAGACTCCAGGCACTAGCACCCTAAGTCAGCCCAGCATTATGCTGCCCCATATATTTTCCACCCCAAGTACTGCTTGTTTAGCTGGTGCCTAGAGCCGCCCCTGGCCTCAGCATTTTTGGGCTGATCCTCATTTGATACTCCATGGGAAGCCAGTGTGAGAAGCGGAGGGCAGGTCTGAGGGACTTGCAATAGCCCATGTTGCTGAGGAGACATGCTGCAGCTTCCCATACTGGTTGGATTTTCCAAGTGCCAAAGGCTTCGTGCCCAGGCCTATTGCATTGCTGTAGCTCAGCCAAGAGGTGAGGAAGGCATGAATAGCTGAGGCCAGGTCACTGTCTGCCAGGATGGGATGGTGTCTCCTAGGCAACTGGTGATGTTAGAATGCGTCACTCAGATGCCACTGTGTGAGCACTTAGCCTCAGTAAGGCATCCAGGAGCATTCCTAAACTAAGGACTGAATTGACCAGTCGTGGGCATGTGCTTTCAACCAAAGGGACAGCACCATGGCTGCAAATTCTTAAAAGTGCTTTTCTCCGCCCACCAGCAAGAGCTCTGTCTTTCATGGTTTCAGCTTCACCAGTTGTTCTTCAGCCATGAGCTGATCTTATCCAAGAACTGGCCCATCTTAGTTGTAGTGGTGTGGCTTCGTAGGCAGAACTGTGGGTGATCTGCATAGTACTGCACTTGAGTCCATCTGACTAGTTCACCTCATGGCTGCCTGTAGACATTGAACAGGACTGGAGAGGGGATGGATCCTTGTGGGATTCCACAAGTGAGGGCTCTAGTGGTAGAGGTGCAATTTCCCATCACTGCTTTTTGGGTGCATCCCCCAGGAAGGAGCCAACCTGTTCATAGAATCACAGATTATTAGGGTTGGAAGGGACCTCAAGAGATTATCTAGTCCAACCCCCTGCTCAAAGCAGGACCAATCCCCAAATCTCTAAATGGCCCCCTCAAGGATTGAACTCACAACCCTGGGTTTAGCAGGCCAATGCTCAAACCACTGAGCTATCCTTCCTCCCCTTTTTTAAAAAAAAATAATAATGGAGATATACTCATCTCCTAGAACTGGAAGGGACCTTGAAAGGTTGTTGAGTTCAGCCCCCTGCCTTCACTAGGCAGGACCAAGTACTGATTTTGCCCTAGATCCCTAAGTGGCCCCCTCAAGGATTGAGCTCCCAACCCTACATTTAGCAGGCTAATGCTCAAACCACCACACTATCCCTCTCCTTGCACATACTCTGGCTATCTGCTTTGTAGGGAATACCCACTGTGAAGAGAAGGGGTATGAGTGCAGCAGCATACACTAGCCAGGCACTTGCTCGTTCAGAGAGTTTGAATGGCCTCCAATTGTCAATGTGCTCGGTGTTGTATCTCCGAGAGTAATCCAGTGCTCACACGTGTTATTGATGGCACTTGTGGCAAAGCTTCTGTCCCTCATCAGGGAATCCTTTTAACTTGGCTTCCTGTTTGTCACACTCTAAGTGTCTTGTAACCTAGTTATTCGCTCTCTCAAGGGGTGCACGCGTGCGTGTGTGTGTTAAGACTACTCCTGTGGACTTTAAAGTCCAAGTCACAGCAGTAGCTCATTCTATATTGTTCTCTTGTTAAGCAGCAACACATGTACAGTAGCAATGCTCACTCTTCCGGGGGATAATGACATTTTTGGAGGTTTTATTGTAATCATTACTCTTGCTTTTTTATTAAGAGACTTGACTTTAATCTTCTGCTTCAGCTATGTGGTTTGTCTTATGAATATTAATATACAACCCAAAGGGATATAGCCTGTGAATATGAATTAGAGAGATTTTTTTTAATTATTAAAAAAATAGAAAGGCATTTTATGGTGAGTGTCTTTCAAGGGTGCACTGGTTTTAATTTAATCAGCATGTAGTCATCATGTATGCCACCAGCACTCCAGGCACTAGAATAATTGAAATGATTCCAGCTTGTTTAATAAAGTAATTTCAATTACACCAGGAGTTGAGTCAGAAAATTTTAGCTGAACAAAGTTTATGTTGCTTAGTATAAGCAACACTTTGTGAGAGGTGGGACGTAGGGACAGAACAGCGACTCAGACTGTGTTTGACAAACAGGTCTGGACAGGACACTCCATGTACTGGTGTGGAAAGAACAAGGGGAAGTGGCCCAGCTAACGAATGCAGTGGAAGTCTACAGGGATCATGTTGGCTCAGGTATTTGCTGTTCCTTGCTAGGGCACCTGTCACTCCCCACCATCCCCCAGGTAACAGTGACATCGGTGCTGAGCACTGGCAGCTCCCAGGCAAGTCAGTGGCGGTTGTGGTTGGTCAGAATGTTGAGGGAGCAAGCCCACAATCTCCAACCAGTTTAAATCAAACTGGATTTTCACAAATAAACACATGGGCCCCAATCCTGGGCTACATCCAAGCTGCACACTTTGCAGTTGGAGGGGGAAGGTGGTGAGGAGTATAAAGGAGGCTTTACATCACTGTCCTATATCATTTATACGTCTCCTTTCCCAATCCTGCAGCTGGGCGAGCACCAGACTGATCACTCCCTCTCTGATCCCTCTTTATTCCACGCCAAACACAGGGCCTTCACCACTGCTTTGCATCTGTGCCAGTCTCCTCTGCAGTCTTAGCTTCTTCCCATGTCATTCTGATAGCTTTCCATTTTGGCTCTCTTGTTATCCTTGATCTGCCTCATCACCTCTCACCCTGGGGGTTCCAGTCCAACGTCTGTCTTGTTATGTTATTTGGGTCTTTCCTCTGTGTGTAGGGTAACCAGATGTCCCGTTTTTATAGGGACCGTCCCATTTTTGGGGACTTTTTCTTACATAGGCGCCTATTACCACCACCACCACCCCCAACCCCATCCCGTTTTTATCACAGTTGCTATCTGGCCATCCTATCCATGTATGTCCCAGCCACATGCATTTTCATTGCATTATTTCCTGTCCTATCAGTTTCTGTTTTGTCCTGCTCCAGAGTTCTTCATTTGTGATATTTTTCTGTCCATCTGTTATCGAGGATATGTCTAAGGCAGATGTTTATGAAAATTTGAAGTTTAGATAGTAAGTTCTTAAGAAGTCTCCAAGCTATAGTACGGCCAACTTTACAATGGTGTTATATATTCAAGGTTTAGTTTGGAGGGCAGGAGTTCTGTTTCTCCATATCGGCTTTAGAGTTAAAAAGGCACATCTGGCTTTCATGGCTTTGTCTATTCCACATGTTGAACTCACAGTGCTGCCAACACATATGAAATATTCGATTTCTATATCAGTCCCAGAAAGTGGTATTGGTGTTTCTCATTGTGTGTTGATTCTCATGGTTTTAGTTTTCTTGGTGTTGCTTTACAACACTACTAATTGTACATAGGCCTGGAGAACATTTGTTTTTGGCTTCCATGTCTCTATGGATATGGGACAGCAAGTTGATGTCATTTGCAAAGTCAAGGTCCTCTAACTTCTGTGTGAAAGTCCATTGTCTGCCCCTTGGTTGCCTGATGGCCTCTCTCATTCCAATCCACTCCCAGTAAAAAAGATCACGGTGACACCCTTATCTGACACCCATAGTAACTGGCTAAGTGAGTTCACTGTTATGTATTACTTGGCATGTCATATTTTCATAGAAGTTCTGAATGATGTTCATAAATTACTAAGATTTCATAGAAGTGTAGCAGCCTCCATAAAACTATTCTATCCCTTGTACCAAAGACTCAATAAAAGTCATATAATGTGGTGACGGCCATTTGATGGACAGTTCTATGATAGATAAAATGGTAACCTTATGTATGTATGATTTCTCCTGTCTGAACCCTGCCTTTTCTTGTCATAACTTTGAACCTACTGCTTTCTTTATTCTGTCTAGAATAACAAGGGTAAACACCTTGTTTGGTATACACAGCAACTGAATCCCCTCCAGTTTTTACACTGAGATCTCCTTTCTTTGACAGCTTCACTATGTGACCATTTTTCCATTCATTTGGGATTTTTATTTCTTCCCGTATCTTTTGTCAGAGGCCTCTCAAAATTCCTGTGTTCTTCAAGTCTGCCTCAAGAACCTCCATTGAAATGTTATCCAGACCTGGTACCCTTCCACCCTCTAACCAATTAACTGCTCTCTCTACTTCTGCTTCGGTGATAGGTCCTAGTTCAACATCCACATCTTCTCCTTCTGCTATATTGGGGGTTTGGTCACTGGTTGCCATTCAGTCATTTAGAAACAAAATGGCAACAGCAGCAAAGAGTCCTGTGGCACCTTATAGACTAATAGACGTTTTGGAGCATGAGCTTTCGTGGGTGAACACTCACTTTGTCGGATGCACGAAGTGGGTATTCACCCACGAAAGCTCATGCTCCAAAACGTCTGTTAGTCTATAAAGGTGCCACAGGACTCTTTGCTGCTTTTACAGATCCAGACTAACACGGCTACCCCTCTGAAAAATGGCAACAGATGCACAGAATGCTGCAGCACAGAATGACAAAGACACTGTACAACATCATTAGATGATTGTCAGGAAGAAAAACAAATACCAACCAAACAGTTCAAGACAATGAGGGCAACTTAACAACAAAGACATCAGAACAATTGCATATAATGGAGACAGTACTTTAGTCAGCTATTGAATGGAAAGCCAGTGGCCAATCCCCGGGCCCAATGAAAAGTAGCTTCAGCTTACACCCAGATGGCTATTGCCCCAAGGGGCCATTCTGGCAGCTGGGACTCACTGGGCCATGGCGATGCCCCTTTCCTTCTGGCCATGCGCCCTACACTGACAGTCGGAGGGGAGGGTGTCATATGAGCTACTCTATGGCACCTGGAAATTCCTCCAACAGGGTCATTCTTTCACTGAGTGGGTAAGTTGGTAAAACATCTGCTGAGGATCTGACCCTGCAATGTTCAGAAAGCCAATAGCCAAATCCAGAGGCGCCAACTTTCTCATTTCCCACGGGGGTGCTCGATCCCTGCTCCGCCCCAGGCCCAGCCCCCCTTCACCCCTTCCCCACCTCTCCCCGCCCCCTCCCTCAAGAACGCTCCGCCCTCACTCTGCCTCTTCCTGCCCCAACACCTCCTGAACGTCACTGAACAGCTGACGAGTGCTGAGCACCCACAGAGTCGGCGCCTATGACCAAATCCTATGCTTGTATTCAGAACTGGGAGCCACATCACACTCTCAGAACTCACGTGAAAATGTCCATTTTGAAGTGTCCCTATCAGCCAGAATGTGACACCAGTTGCAGCAGCCGAGTTAATGGAGCTGCTCCAGATTTATACCCAGATGAATGAAATCAGGACCCATGTGTAAAAACAAAGCAGCCATAGGGTAGTGATGAATCTGGCCTGTAGTGTATGTAGGCAAAGTGCTCACTCACAAAAGGAGCTTTCACTCCTACTACAAATCCCAAAATGCAAAAGAGTGAGGCACAAATGCCTCAAGAAGAGCGGACGTCACAAGAATCTGACTAGATAGGTGGTGACTTTAAAGAAACGATCCCGCCCAGAAACGGCTTGCACTGAATTGTCCCTTCTTGTTTTGTTTGAAAGTGACTATCGTGTACATTATAGGTGCAGCTGATCCATCCCAGCAGCAGCTCTCACAGCTGTTAGCACAGCTCCCTCCCGCTCTGAGGGCAGTGAGTAAGTGCAAGGAAGGGAGAAGCAGCCCAAGGTTCCCTCGGTGTATGAAGCAGACTGTGGAAGTCCCCATAAGCGGGGAGAAAGAACCCAGAAGTGAGAGCATGGCTCCCATTGCTGGGGATTGATCCCCTACCCAAAATAAGTAGCAGTGAGAGAACAGGATCTGGGCAGTATGCCCAGCGACTGCACTGATACCTAGTATCCTATGCCTAGAACTAGACACCTAACTCCGTATTTAGGCACATAAATCAAAGTCACTGGTCTTCAAAGGTGCTGAGCCTGGGATCACTGCGAAAGCTCACAAACCTTACTGAGTCTTTCATCCCCCTTGGCATGAGTTTCAAGTTCATAATGACAGCCAAAAGCCAGCTAGTTTCACATGCTGTCAGGTCCAGTTGTGACCATTCCACAAAAGCGGTGTCCGGACATTATTCTGCAATTCTTCATTCACACCTCTAATATCCAAATCTAATGGAATGAGAAAGGGATAGAGAAGCACATGAAAGAATACAAAAGCAAACTGAGGTACGAGCTTTGACCTCAGAGTTCTTAGGGAGATGTAAAGTGAGATCATTTCAAGCTTTGAGAACATACAAAAAATTAATAGTTATTGTACTTCCTGATCTGCTTATACAGCTCAGCTACAACAGAACTCAAATAATATGAAGCTTGATAAAGGAAGAAGAGGCATTTTTAACCTTTCAAAGGGACAGGAGTCCTGAACAGCCCTAGTACTTTGTAGCACAAGTTCAGATACCATTCCACTTTTAGTATCAAAGCACTCAAGTGCCAGATAGAGGATTGCTTTTCTTTCCAAACGTCGTTGTTGTCAATCACATCCTAATGAAAGCTTGTTCTTCTCGCCTGCAGAACCTGGTCCAGTAAGATCTTACCTCCCGCAGCTTGTGTCTCTAGCATTCTAATGAGACATAAGCCCTTTAACAACAGCTATAGTTAAGGTTGCGAAGTGTTTCCAGTCTAAGGGGAAACTGCTACTAAATCCAAAGCCTACACTCACTTGTGACACGGGAGGCAGTGTTTTGCAGCCACTTTGCACAGACTGGTCAGGGCAGTAGAGAATGAGGCCCTAGACCAGCGGTTCTCAAACTTTAGCAACCCGAGGCCCCCCATTTTGATTTAAAATTTTTAGTCCCCCCACTAAGCCCTTGCCCCACCCCCCTACTCACTCCATCCCCCCTCCCTCTGTCGCTCACTCTCCCCCACCCTCACTCACTTTCACCAGGCTGGGGCAGGGGTTGGGGTACAGGAGGGGATGCAGGGTGCGGGCTCTGGGAGGGAGTTTGGGTGTGGGAGGGGGTGTGGGCTGTGGGAGGGAATTTTGGTGCAGGAGGCGGCTCAGGGTGTGGCGGGGGTTAGGGTGCAGGAGGGGGATGCAGGGTGTGGGCTCTGGGAGGGAATTTTGGTGCAGGAGGCGGCTCAGGGTGTGGCAGGGGTTAGGGTGCAGGAGGGGATGCAGGGTGTGGGCTCTGGGAGGGAATTTGGGTGCAGGCTCTGGGAGGGGCAGGGGTGCAGGAGGAGGTCAGGGGGTCAGCACTTACCTCAGTTGACTCCTGAAAGCTGCCATCCCTCTGCAGCAGCTCCTAGGCAGGGGATACCAGGGGGTCAGTGGCAGTGCACAGAGACCCCCTATCACTCCTCAGCCTGCAGGGACATGCTGGTCGCTTGTAGGACTGGTGCGGTGCCAGGGCAGGTAGGAATCCTGTTCCCCAGCATCCTGGGAGGGAGGAGGAGAAGTTTTTCAGCAGGGCCCGTGGACTCCCAGGAGTCCGCAGACCTGTTTGAGAAATGCTGCCCTAGACCTCATACAACACTTCTCAGCCAGAATTCTCAAAGGAAGTTGGTATCATTAGCCCCATTGAACAGATGGGGAAACTGAGGCATGGAGGTGTGAATTGACTTTCCTGAGGTCACCCAGGAGGTCAGTGGCAGAGCTAGGACTAGAACCCAGGGAACCTCAGTCACCACCCAGTGCTCTGTCCTCTAGGCCAGTGTTTTCTCAAGTTTCTGGATACCAGGGACTGGTTTGCTGCCTTCCTAAACTGTGGTGCCAGTCCACAGACCGATCAATGAGTGCTTTAGGCCACACAGGTTCCTGGTAGCTTCTGTTAGGCTGTTTTCTTATGATGTGAGCTGTCCTGAAGCTACCTAAATAAACTTGCCCCATTCTTTTCCATTTGGAAGCAGTGTGTGCCTGACTCACTGCAGAACTCAGTTTTCTGTCTAGCTCTGGAGTGTCACTCTAACAATGTTCCATTTTCAGTATATGAGTCTGATCCTGCTCCCATCTGTGCTCAGTTTGCTCTTTGATTGCAATGGGATCCGACCTGATTGCATCATTCTCCCTACAGGGTTTTATTACATTTACACGTACAAACATTTTTCACCTGCCTCTGGTGTGGGATGCACTAGCTGTTTAGCAGCACAAAGCGATACAGCACTGTAGGCCAAGGAACGGAGAATACCCTATCCCACTGAAACTGTAGCATATACTTGTTGCTAGTTGTCAAGGCTGATTCCCCACTCTGGCACTTCAAGTGCAGAAGGTGGGGCCCACAAGGATTCTAAAAATTAATACTGGCCCCTCCAGGCTGCTATTAAACTCCCAAGGTTACAGCTTTTCTCTGACCTTGTATGGGTAGATGCTGCCACCACCCAAGTACAACCTCCCCCACTCCCCCCATTTTGAGAACCCAGGAAGGAGCACTTGGGAATTCCTTCCTGTGGGGTACCCTCAAGCCCTTTCACACACACACACACACACACACACACACACACACACCCTCCAGGGAAGGGCTGAGAAAGAAACAGCTAATTAAACAACATGCACAAACCTCTTAGGACACAAAAAACACAAAACTGTTCTTGAAAAAGGTAAATTTTATTAAAAACTAAAAGAAAGAAAATACATCTGGAACATAGGCTATTGCTAGATTTAAAAAGAGCAAATACAACAATTAAGTATCAAAATGGTTTTCTTGGGGTCCAGTTTAATGGTTACAAGCAAAACAAAAGCATTTGGGGGTTAGCACAGAGCCTTACAGAAATAAGAGAGAGAAACCTAACCACATCTTTCTAGACATTCCTGATACACTTACATATCTGGGGTTTCAAACTGAGTAGTTTTTAGGTACTATCTGGTAATGTTCATACCTGGTGCATAGCTTCAGCCCTGTCTCTGCTCTGTCCCCTCTCTCTCTGGGAGAACAACACAGACAGACAAAGGGGAAGTTTTTTCCCCCAATTTTAAAACACTCTAGCCCTCCCATTGGCTATTTTGGTCAGGTGCCCACTCCCTTCCTTTTACCTATGGGCTTTTTTAACCCTTTACAGGTAAAGCAAGTAGAGAACAGCTACTAACAGGGATTTTGTAACTAACTGGCTGGCTGGGTGTCCATAAAAGGGAGCTATCACCCCCACCCTTCATTTATCACACTAGTGAATACTTAAGGACCCTGATTAGAATTTAGCTAGGCCACCGGAGCTAACATCTGAATGTGAAGATTTCAGCAATGTCTCCTAACTCTCATATTGCTTTCTTTGGGGATATGCAGTAGAAATGGTAACCATTTGTTAAGTAATAATGATCTGTGTTGGGTAATTAGCACTAAAAGCATTTTGTGGCATGCAGCAATAAAAAAAAAGGTGGATTTTTTTATTTCAGTTGACTCCTGAACTGAAATAAAGCTCCAACCCCCACTACTTTCTTCTTGCACTCACCTTCAAGAAACTCTGTAGCTAAGACAAATGGGATTTGGACATTACTGATGCAGAATCCTTTCAGTGAGGAAGGGAACGATTTTAAGAAACATAATCATCCATTTTCAATAAGCCTTCTTATACAGGTCTGTGGTGCTGTTCATCCAGCGATCACAAGGCACTTTGCAAACCTTAGTTAATCAAGCTTGACACAACACCCTGGTAAAACAATCACAGATTTACTAGATCTGCCATTAGCTTCCTTGTTGCCTACCAGAGCCAGGGTGGGACTGAGATAAGGAGCAGAGGATTAGGACTTTCCCCTAGGAATGGGGCAGATTGTCAGCTTCAGAAAAAACAAGGTGTAGAAGAAAGAAATGCACCTGCTTTACAACAGGAAAGGGCTATGTTCATGCTGTGAGCTAGGTGTGCTCAGTGCTACCAGCTGTGGGTAAAGCACGCAGGCTGCAGCGAGCATGGTTAGCGCACACTGCTCCACCGACATATAAGGGTGAAGGGCAGCATGAAAACTGCTCTTAAGCTGTAAGGTCTGGTCCTTTATGGCAACTGATAGGCACCTGTGCCTCAGAAGCTGCATTACCCAGTCTGGTCATCCTTGATTCACTAGAAGGACCTTGACCTGCAGAGCTTTTGTGCAGTGTTTGTGACACACAGCAGCATCTCCACTTATAACCTCTCCACCACACCACGGCTCGCAAGAGGCAAATGAGGATTGCTTCCTAAGAACAAAGAGACATACCACAGAAGTGTAAATTCTGAATATTGGCTGAGCAAAGCGGGGCCCTACATTCTCTTCGGTGGTATTTCTCCATTTGTCTGCATGTCATGCAATCACATGTGAACACTGTGTCCAATCAATTCCAAAATTGCCCAGAATGTTGTCGGCATCTTTGAGTATACCCTGTTGATTTCAGTGAAAATTAGAAAACCAGAAAAGCCCGAGTTCCATTAAAATCACCATTTGGTCACTCCAGAGATAGGGTGAAACAGCAGCAGCCTCATAGGCCTGTGGCAAGGGAACAGAATCATTGTGGATATAGGAGTGGGGCAGGGACCTCAAGGTGAGGGTTAGAAGGCATCTGCCCCTTTCCCACACTCCCGTTCAGCTCCCCCAGACCAGCCTTTTGCCCCCACTCTGGCCAGGCCCACAGCTGCAAGAGAGCACAATGGGGGGTGGAGACTGAGCGGTGTCAGGGCAAGGATCTTGGCTGGGTTTTCCAGCTCAGCTTACATGAGCAATGACCCTCTAGTAGCAGGAGTTTGTAGAAGTATGTTAAGCTTGTTAAATGCTGTAGAATGGAATGGATGTAACCAACACCTAGTTAAACTGGGACACCAGCTGGGTTATTGCACTGCTAGTGTTTGATTCAGGGCAGTGGGTAAGGTGTCCCTGAAAAAAAGGAGAGAGCTAGAAACGCACAAAGTGATTACAAGAAACAGCTATAGACCTTCAGGGCAGAATGAGGCTGTGGCACTTGGCATGTCTGTGCAGATAAATGTTGCCTGTAAAATAGTTGGCACACTCCTTGTGAAGGGCATTTCCATCCCCCTGGGATATGGACTGGAATAAGTACAGTGCATAAACCAAGTAACCAAAGGGGAAATGGGTTTTTCTGAAGATTATACAGGTGTAGATAAGTGGAAGGGATGGTTATTTCATATTTGGTTGAGTAACCTATAATAGCAGAGGCTATTTCAGACTGCTTGTCTACAAGACAGGTATGGGAAGTAAGATATAGGTGTTACAACCTGGCTCAGTAACCCACTCTACAGTTGTCAGTCTATTGTGAGTGGACCCAGTCATGAGGCTGCACATGCTTCCAAACCACCTGGGTATGGGTCGAGTCTAGTCACTGTTTCTAGCTATAGGACCCTAGGGCACACTTCCAGGCTAAGACCTCTTGCTGGACCAGACTCTGGGATTAGGCTAGGGGAATGGCTTCCAAAATCCTGCTGATGTGGACTGGTGAATGGGAGTGGAGCTAGTTGGCTGGCTATACTAGACCTGACTATAGCTGGTAGGGCAGCCCACAGCAGATCTGGTCAGCTGGCAGCTGAGCTGAAATCAGGTAGTTGGAGCAGTCCACAACAGAGGAACCTGGATGCAATCTGAGACCACAGCCCCTTCAGTTATGCAATGTTCAACTGGATGAGCGAGGCTTTGAGGGAAAGAACGGGGAGATGTGACACCTGTACCCATGTTCACCAGTTTTTATATAGTGATGATATATTTTGTGCAAAGTACGCTTTGAGAGATATCATGTGAAAACTCATAATCTACTGAACATCATTTATCAATAAATTAGAAGCAAGAGGAAGACCAAGGACAGGGTAGGCCCACTGCTCAGTGAGGAAGGAGAAACAGTAACAGGAAACTTGGAAATGTAAGAGATGCTTAATGACTTCTTTGTTTCGGTCTTCACCGAGAAGTCTGAAGGAATGCCTAACATAGTGAATGCTAATGGGAAGGGGGTAGGTTTAGAAGAGAAAATTAAAAAAGAACAAAGTTAAAAATCACTTAGAAAAGTTAGATGCCTGCAAGTCACCAGGGCCTGATGAAATGCATCCTAGAATACTCAAGGAGCTAACAGAGGAGGTATCTGAGCCTCTAGCTATTATCTTTGGAAAATCATGGGAGACAGGAGAGATTCCAGAAGACTGGAAAAGGGCAAATATAGTGCCCATCTATAAAAAGGGAAATAAAAACAACCCAGGAAACTACAGACCAGTTAGTTTAACTTCTGTGCCAGGGAAGATAACACTTGGAAGGTGGTAAGGTGACAGGGAATAGCCAGCATGGATTTGTAAAGAACAAATCATGTCAAACCAATCTGATAGCTTTCTTTGATAGGATAACGAGTCTTGTGGATAAGGGAGAAGCAGTGGATGTGGTATACCTAGACTTTAGTAAGGCATTTGATACGGTCTTGCATGATATTCTTATCAATAAACTAGGCAAATACAACTTAGATGGGGCTACTTAGGTGGGTGCATAACTGGCTGGATAACCATACTCAGAGAGTAGTTATTAATGGTTCCCAATCCTGCTGGAAAGGTATAACGAGTGTGGTTCTGCAGGGGTCTGTTCTGGGACCAGCTCTGTTCAATATCTTCATCAATGACTTAGATATTGGCATAGAAAGTACGCTTATTAAGTTTGCAGATGACACCAAACCAGGAGGGATTGCAACTGCTTTGGAGGACAGGGTCATAATTCAAAATGATCTGGATAAATTGGAGAAATGGTCTGAGGTAAACAGGATGAAGTTTAACAAAGACAAATGTAAAGTGCTCCACTTAGGAAGGAAAAATCAGTTTCACACATACAAAATGGGAAGAGACTGTCTAGGAAGGAGTACGGCAGAAAGGGATCTAGGGGTTATAGTGGACCACAAGCTAAATATGAGTCAACAGTGTGATGCTGTTGCAAAAAAAGCAAACGTGATTGTGGGATGCATTAACAGGTGTGTTGCGAGCAAGACACGAGAAGTCATTCTTCCGCTCTACTCTGCACTGGTTAGGGCTCAACTGGAGTCTTGTGTCCAGTTCTGGGCACTGCATTTCAAGAAAGATGTGGAGAAATTGGAGAGGGTCCAGAGAAGAGCAACAAGAATGATTAAAGGTCTTGAGAACATGACCTATGAAGGAAGGCTGAAAGAATTGGATTTGTTTAGTTTGGAAAAGAGAAGACTGAGAGGGGACATGATAGCAGTTTTCAGGTATCTAAAAAGGGTGTCATAAGGAGGAGAGAGAAAACTTTTTCACCTTAGCCTCCAAGGATAGAACAAGAAGCAATGGGCTTAAACTGTAGCAAAGGAGGTTTAGGATGGACATTAGGGAAAAGTTCCTAACTGCCAGGGTGGTTAAACACTGGGATAAATTGCCTAGGGAGGTTGTGGAATCTCCATCTCTGGAGATATTTAAGAGTAGGTTAGATAAATGTCTATCAGGGGTGGTCTAGACAGTATTTGGTCCTACCATGAGGGCAGAGGGCTGGACTCGATGACCTCTCGAGGTCCCTTCCAGTCCTTGAATCTATGAATCATTATCCTGTTAAAATGTGTGTATTAACATTGTATGTGGAGCTATGAGTTTCTACTTATGATTATTTCTGAGATACTGTAGTTCTGGGTAACACCCCCAGACCATTTTCTCACAGACAAAGGCACGTTGGCACATCAGCTAGGTGCTAAAAGGTTTCAGAGATTCACTAGCAGGGGAGTTATAAACAATAAATTTACAATTCACCTGAAGGACAGTTGGCAACTCACATATACCATGGAAGTGCCTGACCCCAAGACCCAGGAAGGGCTTTGCTAGTAAAAAGTGTCAGGATAAAAGAAGGGAGAACAAGGCCCCTGCTCTCCTCTCTACCTTATGTCTGTTACAGCTCCATTTTGTTCTTACAGCTGTCCCCTTACTCCATTTTGTTCTTGTTCTCCTCTGTGGCCGCCCCTCCCTGGCTGTTAAGTTGTTTACCAGGGCCTCTGCCCTTCTCAAAGGGATGGCCCCTTAAGTTGTCTAACCAGAGCCATTGCCCTTCTCAAAGGGATGGCCACTTATGCTAAGTGGGACCACTGCCCTGTTCAAAGGGTTAGTCCTGTTATCACCTTGTTAAAACCTGGGCTTGGTGTAGGGTGGCCACTGTCCAGAGCTGCAAGACCTATTGTGTTTTTAGGATCCTGGGCATGAGTCATACCTCTGGGCTCAGGGCTAGTCCAAACATGCCTCTGTGGCTGCCTGCAGTTTTTCTCTGCCTCCCTCCTCCCTGTAAGAGGGGGAGCCAATCAGAGTTACTGGCGGGAAGCTGCCAGGGTTTGCCTTTAAAAACAGACATTTTTTGAACAAACTTCAGAAAGGTTCTTGCATTGCTGCCTGGTCTGATCAACCAGGGGTTCTGGGGGTCCTTTCTCCGCTCTTGTTTTATTTTTGAGCGTACCCCCGTTTTTGAAAACCCCCCCATGAAGAACGAATTGCTGCCTGAGAGATCTCCTGATTATCAAGACTGTACCGAGCCTTCTGATGTTCTTGCTGCTTCTGCCTCTGCTGCTGCCTTGTGGGATGGTAAGAATCCCTCTGTGAAACTTTCTATACTTTTATTTTATTATTTTAGCTGCTGGCTCTGTCTCCCCAGCACACAGACTCAAGCTAAACCTTGGTCTGTGTTTTAAAACCTCTCTCTTAAACTCTGTGGCACTCTGCCACTAAAAGTAAGTTGGTGCTGCTGCTAAGCTCTGCTCCTGTGGGCTTATTCCCTTCTTATTTCCTTATTCCCTGTAGAGGGAAGAGAGGCTGCTACAGATTAATTAGAGCACCTGAAACCAATTAAGCCAATTGGAGCACCTGAAGCCAGTCACCTGATAAAAACCCCCTGCTTCAGTCAGACAGTTGGAGGAGTTGAAGCAGAGTGGTTTGGTGTTGGAGTGAAGAACAGTTTGGAGGACCCGGACCCTACAGGCCAGCCACTGCCTGTAGAAAATGACACGGGAGGATGATGTGGAGGCATACCTCCTGGCTTTTGAGTGAGCAGCCCTGCGGGAGGCCTGGCCCCGAGATCAGTGGTCTGATATCCTTGCCCCGTTCCTGTGTGGGGAGGCCCAGAAGGTCTACTACGATATGGCCACAGAGACTGCGGCAGATTACCCCCCGCTGAAGGCAGAGATCCTGGTCAGATTTGGAGTAACAACGGTGTTGCGAGCCCAGAGGTTCCATGAGTGGCAGTATATGGAGGACAAGGCACCCCAATCGCAATTGTTTGACCTGATCCACCTGACCCAGAAATGGCTGTGCCCTGCGGCCCTCAGCTCTGAGAAAACGATGGAGCTCCTGGTACTGGACTGGTATATGAGGGGGCTACCACCAGCCCTCTGGGCTTGGGTTGGACAGAATGATCCTTTCACCTATGATGAGTTGGTCTCCCTCGTGGAAAGACAGCTGGCAGCCCATGAACTGTTCCAGACCCCAGGGGGTGAGACACAGAAAACCAGGAAGCCAGTCCCAAACCCAAGAACTCCAGGAGAACCATAACTGGGAGGAAAGACACCAAGGAATGGCCCAAGGCCAAAGAAGGGACCTGGGAGTTTGGGAAGAGAGAGCTGTGGGGGGCTGGCCAAATAGCCCCAGGCAGAGGGCGGCAACAGAGGGCGGCAACTGGGATACCATCCAGTGGATGACATTGGGGCATATAGCAGCCCAATGCCCCAACAGGGAAGAGCCTATCTAGTGCAATCTGGGGGATCAAGGGGAGCTATGTGGCCTAATTGGCCTGGTAGGGGTCACAATGACCCCCCCATGGGTATATGAGGTCAATAAAAATGAATGGTATGGAGACCATAGCATTACTGGATTCTGGGAGCGCTGTCACACTGATCTTGGGGAAGTTGGTGGGGCAAGACCAATTAACCCGGGCAAAAACCACAGGGGTAACATGCATTCATGGCACCATAAATTTTTACCCCACAATCCCAGTATGGATTGAGATCCAAGGGAACGCTAGCAGGGTAACTGCAGGGGTGGTCCCCAGGCTCCCCTACCCAGTTTTAATTGGTAGGGACTTCCCAGGGTTTGAGAGCCTACTTCTCCCAGTAGAACCAGAGGAGGGTAGCAACCCCCTGGGCTGAGACTAAGGCACTACAGATAGCCTTACCCCAATTTTTGCTGGATTTGCCCCAGAGTTATTTTCATCCCCCGGGAAAACCCAAAAGTCAAGGTGGGAAAGTTGGGCAGATAAAAGATTAGGCACCAGGATTCTAGCAGGGAACCAGAAAGCCTCCCTTGTTGGTAGGCGAACCCGTTCAGGAGGAGACAATTCAGGCCAGTGAGGACTCGGAGGTGGGTCCTAGCCCAAGTAGGAGCAACCCAGGGGGCGAAGTTGAAATAGGTCCCCTGGAATTAGGTCAGATCGGTACCGCACGTGAGAATTTCGGACAGGACCAAGCCAATGACCCGCTATATGCGAATGTGAGGGAGGAGGTAGTGGAATTAAATGGCGTACCCATGGAGGGAAAGACCAGAGGCCCAAGGCCATATTATGTGTTCAGACGTGATCTGTTGTACCGGATAGCGCAAATACGAGGGGAAGAAGTAGAGCAGCTCTTAGTCCCACAGAGACACATAAGGGCAGTACTAGAGTTAGCTCACAGTCATCTATTTGGGGGACATCTAGGAGTAGACAAGACACTGGATAGAATCCTAAGAAGGTTTTACTGGCCAGGGATACACATGGAGGTCCAAAGCTATTGTGCCTCCTGCCCAGAATGCGAGTTGCATAGCCCCCGACCTCACTTGCGGACCCCATTAGTACCTTTGCCTATTACTGAAGTCCCGCTCGAGAGGATAGCCATGGACCTAGTGGGCCTGCTAGAAAGATCGTCATGGGGCCACCAAAATATACTAGTCATCCTTGACTATGCCACACGGTACCCAGAAGCCATTCCTTTAAGAAACCCCACATCCAAGGCAATAGCAAAAGAACTACTCCAGGTTTTTGCCAGAGTGGGCATCCCCAAGGAGATCCTGACCGACCAAGGAACCCCCTTCATGTCGAAATTAATTAAGGACTTATGTACCCTGCTCGGCATCCAGGCCCTACGGACCTCAGTCTACCATCCACAAACAGATGGCCTGGTCGCGCGGTTTAACCATACCCTTAAAAGTATGATCTGGAAGGTGGCAACACAGGACAGAAAAGACTGGGATACCCTTCTACCATACCTAAGGTTTGCAATACAGGAAGTTCCCCAGGCGTCCACTGGTTTCTCTCCCTTTGAGCTACTATACAAATGCAGAATATTAGATATTGCCAAGGATGATTGGGAAGAACAACCCAACCCAGGAAAGAATGTCATTGAGCATGTGACACAGATGAAAGAACGAATAGCTCGAGTGACCCCCATAGTACGAGAACATTTGGAAAAAGCACAAGAGACCCAGCGGACATATTACAACCACCGGGCGAAAGTACGGAGATTTCAGTGAGAAGAACGGGTGATGGTGCTAGTGCTGACAGTAGAAAGCAAACTCCTGGCCAGCTGGCATGGGCCGTATGGGATAGTGGATGCCATTGGGGAGGTGGACTATAAGGTCAAACAACCAGACCACTGAAGGCCAGAGCAGATCTACCACATCAACTCACTGAAGCCCTGGCGTGACCGAGAGACGTGCCTGGTCATTCAGGGAGCTTCATCCCAGACAGGCAACCCCCGATGGCAGGTGAGGATATCCCCCAAATTAACCCTAGAACAACGAACAGAGGTCATTGATATGATCCAACAGAACAAAGATGTGATCTAAACACAGCCAGGCCGTACAACACTGGTCCAACATCATATCATCACCAGTCCCGGAGTAAGAGTGACATTAAGACCATACCGAATACCGGAAGCTAAAAAGGAAGAAATTAGGACAGAAGTGAAGAAGATGCTGGAACTCAGGGTTATTGAAGAATCCCACAGCCAGTGGTCCAGCCCTATCATCCTAGTCCCCAAGTCTGACAGCACCATGAGGTTTTGCAACAACTTCCGGAAGTTGAACGAAGTATCCCAATTTGATGCTTATCCAATACCATGCATCGACGAGCTAGCTGATCAGTTAGGCAAGGCCCGATACCTAACCACCCTGGACCTAACCAAAGGATATTGGCAAATTCCCCTGGCCAAGGATGCCAAGGAGAAGACTGCCTTCTCTACACCCGATGGCCTGTTCCAATACACTGTCCTTCCTTTCGAACTCCATGGGGCCCCTGCAACATTCCAATGACTTATGGACAAAGTGCTGTGACCCCATGCCAAGTATGCCGCTGCCTATTTAGATGGCATAGTCATCCATAGCCCTGACTGGGAAACAAACCTCTAGACTTCATTTTGCTAGGCTAAACAAGCCAAGCTCTTCCAGTCTCCTTTCCTGATTATCCTAGAATCATAAAATATCAGTGTTGGAAGGGACCATAGGAGATCATCTAGTCCAACCCCCTGCTCAAAGCAGGACCAATCCCCAACTAAATCATCCCAGCCAGGGCTTTGTCAAGCCTGACCTTAAAAACCTCTAAGGAAGGAGATTCCACCACCTCCCTAGGGAACCCATTCCAGTGCTTCATCACCCGCTTAGTGAAATTTTTTTTCCAAATATCCAACCTAAACCTCCCTCACTGCAACACCTTTTTCTGTCATCTGCTCCCACTGAGAACAGTCTAGATCCATCCTCTTTGAAACCCCCTTTCAGGTAGTTGCAAGCAGCTATCAAATCCCTCCCACCCACTCACCCCCAATCTTCTCTTCTTGTGTCTCCCCTCTTAGTTTCTCCCCTGCCAGCTTTATTTAGCCAGCTGGCTAATCAGGCCTGCAGGTGCCTACACTCAAATTATCTCCCCTGCCATCCCCAACTAATTGCCCTTAATTGGAGCAGGCTAACAGGGACCTGGCCAGGATCTCCTGGCCAGCACCCTGTTACAGGCATTAATACTAATCTTCCTTGTCTGATACATCCTAGGATCACATTTGACCTTTCCACAGCCACATCACACTGGTGGCTCATAGTCATCCCACACACCCGGGTCTCTCTCCTGCTGTGTCACTTGCGGTTGATGAGCCCCCAACTTATAGCAGAAATTCTTATTCTTAAAATTTAAGTGCATGACCTTGCACTTTGTACTATTCAATTTCATCCCATTTCTCTCATTCCCGTATGCAAGGTCATCCAGATCTTCCTGTATCACATTCTGATCCTCCTCTGTATTGACAATGCCTCTCAACTTTCCATTATCAGCAAATTTTCATTAGCGCACTCCTACTCTTTGTGCCAAAGTCATTAACGAAAATCTTGAATAACATTGGTTCTAAGACTGATCCCTGAGGAGCTCCACTAGTAACCTCCCTCCAGTCTGATAGTTCACCTTTCAGTACCACCCATTGCCTTCTCCCCTTTAGCCAATCCCTTATCTACTTTACAATACTTATACTAAGCCCCATCTTCCCTAATTTAACTAATGATTTCCCTTGTGGGACCATTTCAAATACTGAAGTGCTAGTATATTAGATCTATTGCATTTCCCCTATATAAAAAATCAGTTATTTTCCCTAAGAAGGAAATGGGGTTAGTAATGACAGACCTACCTTTGGTAAACCCACATTGCATTACATCTCTTTTACCATTTACCTCTGAATTTAATTATCTTTTCCTTCACAATTTGTTCTAAAACTTTGCATACGACTGAGGTCAGACTAATAGGTCTGTAATTACCCGGATCACTTTTTTTCCCTTTCTTAAATATAGATACGACATTAGCTATTCTCCAGTTGTATGGTCCTACCCCCAAAGAGACGGATGTATTAAAAATCCTTGCTACTAGACTAGCAATCTCATGTGCCAGTTCTTTCAGCATTCTGGAATGGAAATTATGCGATTTCCCCCTAATTTGAGCGTGTTGCATTATTTAAGCTTTTCTTCTACCTCAAATGTAGTCATTTCCATATCTAGGCACTCATTTGCATCAGCCATGCTGCCTTCAGGTACAATGTTCCATATTATCATCCTTATTGAAAACCAAGGCCATATCTCAATAATCCTTAAACTCCTTCCCATCCACACTGTGGAGCAGCCCAACCTCATCCTTCCTTACTCTTTTTTTATTTATATAACTAAAAAACTCTGATGATGTGTTTATATTTCATAAAAATGATTTGTCTTCAGCTTTTTTCTCCCTCTTAGCCCCATAACTGCCATCTTACATTTTACCTGCTTCTCCTGTTTGCTTCGTTTGCTGGATTCCCATTTTCTGAAGGAAACCCCTTTTGCCCAAATACCCTCTTGTATCTTGCCATTTAACCAGACTGGTGAGTGTCCTTGCCCTCTTGCTTCCTGTTTTGGTCTGTTACTCAATTAGGATATGTTTAAACAGTCCCCATGCTGAGTCTAAGGGTATGTCTACACTACAAAATTAGGTCGATTTTATAGAAGTCGATCTTTAGAGAGTGATGTTATACAGTTGGTTGTGTATCTCCCCACTAAGCGCATTAAGTTGGTGGAGTCCGCCCTCACTACCGTGGCTAGCATCGACTCACGGAGCAGTAAACTGTGGGTAGCTATCCCACAGTTCCCGCAGTCTCTCCTGCCCATTGGAATTCTGGGTTAAGCTCCCAATATCTGATTGAGCAAAAACATTATCGCGGGTGGTTTGGGGTACATGTCCTCAGTCTCCCCTCCCTCCCTCCATGAAAGCAACAGCAGACAATCATTTCGTGCCTTTATTCCTGGGTTACCCGTGCAGATGCCATAGCACGGCAAGCATGGAGCCCGCTCAGCTCACCACTGCTGTTGTGAGCATTGTAAACACCTTATGCTAGGAGACGCCAGCACGAGGACGATTGTGATGAGGATATGGACACAGACATTCCTGAAAGCACAGGATGTGGCAATTCAGACATCATGGCAGCCGTGGGGCAGGTTGATGCAGCAGAACACCAATTCTGGGCCTGGCAAACAAACACAGACTGGTGGAACCGCATAGTGTTGCAGGTCTGGGATGATTCCCAGTGGCTGCGAAACTTTCGCATGCGTAAGGCCACTTTCCTGGAACTTTGTGAGTTGCTGTCCCCCACCCTGAAGCACAGGAATACCAAGATGAGAGCAGCCCTGGCTGTTGAGAAGCGATAGCCCTGTGGAGGCTTGCAACACCGGACTGTCAGTCGGGAATCAATTTTGAGTGGGCAAATCTACTGTGGGGGCTGCTGTGATTCAAGTAGCCACTGACCTTCTGCTATCAAGGGTAGTGACTCTGGGAAATGTGCAGGTCATAGTGGATGGCTTTGCTGCAGTGGGTTTCCCTAACTGTGGTGGGGCGATAGATGGAACCCATATCCCTATCTTGGCACCGGAGCACCTTGCCAACCAGTACGTTAACCACAAGGGGTACTTCTCAATGGTGCTGCAACCACTGGTGGATCACAAGGGATGTTTCACTGACATCAACGTGGGATGGCTGGGAAAGTTGGGGAGGGGAGGAGGGGAGGACAAGGCCACACTGCTTATTGTAGCCACACTACAAATCAAACTGCTTGAATGACAGCCTTCTGTTGCTTGGGCCATCCTCTGGAGTGAAGTGGCTGGGTGCCCGGAGCCTCCCCCGACTCCTGCGTTTTTGGGCATCTGGGTGAGGAGGCTATGGAACTTGGGGAGGAGAGCAGGTGGTTATAGAGTGGATGCAGCGGGGGTCTGTGCTCTTGTTGGCTTTCCTGCAGCTCCAACAGACACTTGATCATGTCCGTTTGCTCCCCCATTAGCCTCAGCATCACGTTCTGCCTCCGCTCTTCGCGCTCACTTAATTCTTTCCTGGCCTCTGCCACTGAATGCCTCCATGCATTAAGCTGTGCCCTATCAGTGCGGGAGGACTGCATGAGCTGGGAAAACATGTCATCGCAAGTGCGTTTTTTTCACCTTCTAATCTGCGATAACCTCAGGACAGAGATGATAGGGGGAGCATAGAAACATTTGCACCTGCAGGGGGATAAAAAGGGAGAGTAAAATTTAAGATGATACATTTCTGAGAACAAAAGGGAGATTCTTTCACAGTGAATCAAGCAATTCACAGCAGACAGCACATGTGCTTTAGGTACAAGGTCGCATTTTGCCTTTTATATTGAGAGCCTGCTGGTATGGTGACAGATCACACACAGCTGGGCAACAGAATTCAGTTTCCAGGCAGCCATGGTAAGCCAAAGGGTATGCGGGATTGGCTTCTTCCGCCTTCATAACATGTGGGAATGGTCTCAAACTGCAGCGCCCTCCTTTCCCATAGCAAGCAATGCCAGTTGGGTTTGCCATTTAAACGGAGGGGCTGCGGTTTTCAGGTGGATGTGCAGCACACACCTCCCCACACCCCTCCATGTGGCTATTTGGGATGATCCCTTCTCCCCTCCCCCAACTGCATGGCTATTCTCAGGGATGATCCTTTTTAGCCAAGCACAAACAGCCCAGCATGAACTTTTACTGTTCCCTTACAAAAATTCCCCTATTTCAACCAGATGACCATGAATGATATCACTTTCCTGAGGCTAACACAGAAAGATATAGACCAAATATTGCTTGAATGCGACCAAAACCCAGGACCATCCGCTGCCATGCTTTGTGCTGCAATGATTCCAAACTACTTGCTACTGGCTTGGAGTGGTAAAGTGTCCTACCGTGGAGGATGAAATAAGGCAGCCCTCCCCAGAAACCTTCTGCAAAGTTTTCAGAGTACCTCCAGGAGAGCTTCATGGAGATGTCCGTGGAGGATTCCTGCTCCATCCCCAGACACATTAAAAGACTTTTCCAGTAGCTGTACTGGCCGTGAATGCATCCTAAGTGTTCAGGGCAAATCACACATTAAACACTATTGCTTTTAAACCCTGTAATAGAATCATAGAATCATAGAACCTCAGGGTTGGAAGGGACCTCAGGAGGTCATCTAGTCCAACCCCCTGCTCAAAGCAGGACCAAACCCAACTAAATCATCCCAGCCAGGGCTTTGTCAAGCCTGACCTTAAAAACCTCTAAGAAAGGAGATTCCACTACCTCCCTAGGTAACCCATTCCAGTGCTTCACCACCCTACTAGTGAAAAAGTTTTTCCTAATGTCCAACCTAAACTTCCCCCTCTGCAACTTGAGACCATTACTCCTTGTTCTGTCATCTTCTACCACTGAGAACAGTCTAGATCCATCCTCTTTGGAACCCCCTTTCAGGTAGTTGAAAGCAGCTATCAAATCCCCCCTCATTCTTCTCTTCTGCAGGCTAAACAATCCCAGTTCCCTCAGCCTCTCCTCATAAGTCATGTGCTCCAGCCCCCTAATCATTTTTGTTGCCTTCCGCTGTACTGTAGTTACAAATGTGCATTCACCAGAGGAGCCTTCTCCACCTTCAGGGTTGGGGATCCCACCTTGGGAGGGTATTGGCTCCAGAGTGATGAAAAAGCCCTGGCTGCCGGGGAGAACGGATCACCGCTTGCCTGCTGCACATTCTCCTCCTCCTCCTCCTCTTCCTCATCCACAAAATCCTCCTCCCTGTTGCCTGAGACTCCCCCCTTGCAGGTGTCCACAGACAGTGGTGGGGTGGTGGTAGGGTCCCCCCCTAGAATGCCATGCAGCTGATCATAGAAATGGCATGTATGGGGCTCTGAACCAGAGTGACCATTTGCCTCCTTTTGGTAGGCTTGCCTGAGCTCCCTAACTTTCACACGGCACTGCTGTGTGTCCCTGTTGTAGCCTCTGTCCTCCATGCCCTGTGCAATTTTGGCATATATATTAGCATTTCTTCTTTTTGATCAGAGTTCGGCCTGCACAGATTCAGATCCAGTGTCTCCCATTCGCTCCATGCTGGAGCTTGTTTGCGATTCTGGGGGTACTGCATGGTCACCTGTGCTGCTGTTACCGAAATATCAGGTCCGTCTAGCTGAGAGCCAATAACAGCCTGACAGGGATAAGGAAAGATTGCTTTATTCTGCAGAAAAAAGGAGAGTTCTGGTACTCATGTACAAAGAACTCTGCTGCACACAAACTTCACAAACATTTTATACACTTTCAGACAAAGACCATGCCGTGTTAACACTTCATTGGTGGTTGCCAGACCCCGTGAAACCATTATCTGGTCAGTGCAAACCGACTTGGAGCTAGTTCCTTCTGCTTCAAAGCAGCAAGAGAAAGACAGTTCAAAAGTTCAGGTTACTGTGTGCGTGAGGCTTCTGCTTCCCTCCACTGGCTGTCTGCTAGTCATTAAGGGGGGCCACCAGTAACTTTCACAGTCCCCCCTTCGGGCCTGTCAAGCCCACATTGTCAGGCCCATTACGCAATTTGCGGTCTAGTTGGAGGGACAGGAACTGAGTTTTCCTTTGGACAGCAGATCCTCTGGTCACAGCATTACACAGACATTTTGCACATTGAATCATTATCCAAATAACACACAAAAGAAAAAGGAGGAAAAGAATCCACTTAACAATTGTTCGGAAGAGCCCCGTGAACCATGACCCAAGGTCTGGGAGGAGGCCCTCAAAACCAAAAGTGTGATCAGGAGATACAGCATGAAATACAACAGCAGCATTCTTAATGGCTTGTAAATCCTTCTCAATTAGGCCAGAGTGATTAACATAAAAACAACATTTTTCCCCGATGCGAGCGCAAGCTCCCCCTATTTCAGCATTCATGGCATCTAGCACACGTCTATTCTGCAAAGCTACTTCTGCTACTTCGTCAATCTCCCGTTGCAACTTTTGAAAAGCGTCTATTGATGCATTAGCCGTTTTCTCAAGCTCTGCAGAAATATTTACTACTGCTCTCTCGAGCTCAGCCACCCCCAACCCAGGAATAAGCACACGGACAAAGGAATGGAATCCTGTTTGCCTGACAACTAAGGGATTTATGGCTCATTTCGCTCGAGCTTTTATGGATGGGGTGAAGAGCTTGTGAGAATAGCTTCCCAGGTTGAGGATCTGACTGGAATCTAACGTGTTGTTTATTTGAACATCTGGTAGTACCTGGGCCACACCACACTGACCTTTCCAACCTGGAGGGAGAGCTTTGTAGGCCTCATGACCACAGATAAAATTTAAGCCAGGGGTCTCCAAATAGAGGGTAAGGGTATTACCCGCAACTGCACGGCGCCAGCCCACGTGCACTTCCCAGCGTTTGGAGTTACCCACTATGCAGTCCTGACACCTCCAATGGGAGATATTTAAATAGCCCAGGGCATGGGTAGCATTTAGGATGCCTCCACAATACGTACAGCAAATAAATTCGCTGTGAAACCTGCAAGCGATCCCATGGAGTTTGGGCATCCAGACATCCTTTCAAGGGATGGGTGAGGCAACAGAACGCCAGAGTAAACATCCATGTAATATGTATGTGTTTCATTTAGGGGGCCTAATGGGAGGAATGAGGGAAACCATTTACCCTGGTAAAGAATGCCTGTTGACCTCACAGTACAGGCCCTATGTAGGAGACAAGGGGGTTTCTGGGCCTTTTCAGGAGTAACTGAAGGATAAAGGGCTCCAGTGCTGACATTAAACTGAAGGGTCTGGTCACAGGCCTCAAGGGGAAGGTAGCCCACTTCCTTCCCGATCCCTTCAGCATTTTCCCAGCAGAGGGGCAGGTTATACCCAACCCCAAGAATATCAAAAAGAGGGACCCCCTTAGCCGCCCAGAAATAATGCCAAACTTCAGACACCTTCCCATATTTATCATACTGATATTCCCCAACCCACCCCCACTCAGTTTTCCACATTACCTGTAAGGAGAGTACTTCAGAGAGATTTGCAGGTATAGCGCATAACCCTATGCCTTCTTCAGAACGGTTTGGTGGCACAGCCAGCAATCAGACAGGTGTCCCAATGTGGCCAGTCGCTGCAAGGACTCGACCGCTGGGTGGGGGTTAGCATGTACAAAGGGTAAACGTAAAGGAAGTAGCCTTTGTACCAACCCCCAGAAATTCATAGTCATAAAGTCTCAGGATTTATTCCACCGGAATAGAAGTTTCAGTCCTTCAAGAGGTTCAGCTTTCCAGGTACTGTCTGCTTCTGGCTCTTCCGGTTCGCGGTGGGAAGAGCTGGCGGTGCTCCCTCGAGGTCCGGAGTTGTCTGCTTCCGGCCCCGGCCCAGGGGCTAGTTTGACTCGGGTGTGGTGAATCCAAGTGTCCCGCTCTCTCACTCGAATCGCAGTGTGGGAAGTAAGGAGAACTTGGAAAGGGCCCGCCCACCGGGGTTGGAGAGGCTCGTGTTTCCACTCCTTCACATAGACCCAGTCTCCTGGAGTGATCCGATGGGCAGGGATATCAGCGGGTAGGGACTGAAATTGAGCTGCATACCTGTGGAGAGACATGAGAGTGGTTTGGAGGGAAACAACATATCTGGTTAACTCCTCGTCACCCCAAGTGGCTAAATCAGTCACAGGTCCTGGATCAGCAAATCCGGTGTATGGCCTGCCAAATAAAAGTTCAAAGGGTGAGAGACGGAGCCGGCCTCTAGGGGCAGTTCGAACTGCCAAAAGGGCCAGAGGTAGGGCCTGAAGCCATTTTAACCCAGTCTGAGCGCACAGTTTAGAGAGTTTAAATTTTAAAGTCTGATTCATTCTTTCCACTTGTCCAGAAGATGGCGGTCTCCAAGGGGTGTGTAGAAGCCAGGTAATACCCAGAGCCTTTGCGATGTACTGAATAACCTGGGCAGTGAAATGAGTTCCTTGGTCAGAGTCAATAGATCTAGGAGGGCCAAACCTAGGAATCACGTAGTTTAGTAGGGTCTTTCCCACTTCCAAGGCGGTTGCTCGTCTGGTTGGGAATGCTTCGATCCAAGCAGTCAGTTGACACACAATTACAAGAAGGTACTTGTAGCCTTGGCACTTAGGCATCTCTGAATAATCAATTTGGAGTCGTTCAAAGGGTGTGTATGCCCATAACCTGGCTCCGGGGGGGGCCTTTAGGTTCCCCCCTTGGATTAAATTTTGCACAGATGTCACAGGTAGCAAGGACTCGTTTAGCTTCCTGGAATACTCCGGGGGCATACCAAAGTCTATTCACAGTAGCCGCCATAGCTTCTGCCCCACCGTGTGTTTCCTGATGTAGTTTAAGTAGGGCAGGCCGCAGAGCAGCTCGGGGTAAAGCCCTTCTTCCATCTGCTAGTTGCCACTCCCCCCTTGGCGTCTCGGTGGCCCCGATGCTCAACTTCTAAAGGCTCAGGGGTAAAAGGGGCCAGGACTGGAGTTGGTGGGAGAGAGAACATGAGTGCCATCTGGTGGGCAACATAAGGCTGTAGGGAAGCTGCTTTTGAAGCTGTATCAGCCAGCCGGTTGCCACGGACGGTGGGATCATTTCCTTTCTGGTGGGCCCGGACATGGACGATGGCAACCTTAGATGGCAAATGAATGGCTTCCAATAATTTCAGGATCAAGGGCCCATGTGCTACCTCAGTGCCACTGGAAGTAATAAACCCACATTGTGCCCACAGTTGGCCAGTGGCATGGCAAATGCCAAAGGCATATTTCGAGTCAGTATATATGTTCACAGACTGACCTGCTGCCAGCTCACTTGCTCGGGTGAGGGCTATCAATTCTGCTGCCTGAGC
The DNA here is from genome assembly GCF_020497125.1 of Mauremys mutica. Taxonomy (NCBI): domain Eukaryota; kingdom Metazoa; phylum Chordata; order Testudines; family Geoemydidae; genus Mauremys; species Mauremys mutica. Next base: position 5,735,074 of record NC_059076.1, on the reverse strand, counting down.
TGAAGTGGAGGGTCCCAGGGGGGCAGACTGTAATACCTCAAATTGAGTAGTTACTGTGAATCCAGATATTCGCTGGCCTTCCACATCTCGTGCAGAGCCATCTGTGTACAGCTCCAGTTCAGCATTTGGGATGGGCACATCTGAAAGGTCTGATTGAGGTTTTTCTTGATGCTGCACTACCTGAAGGCAGTCATGTGAGGGCTCATGCTTGCTGTCCGGGAAAGGTAAAAGGGTAGCAGGGTTCAAGGTATGGCATTGTTCAATCTTCAGGTTGGCTCTAGATAACAAAGAAACTTCCAAATGAGTTAGTCTCTGAGAGGTTAAATGCTGAGTGCCCTTTTGGACTAACAGCTGTTGGGCTGCATGTGGGGTCCGTAGGGTCATTGGATGGCCCAAGGTAATCTTTTCTGCTTGGGGTACCAGGAGACCAGCTGCAACAACTGCTCGGAGGCAACCAGGAAAGCCTTGTGCTACAGCATCCAATTTTTGGGAATAATAAGCCGCAGGTCGTTCCCTAGGCCCAAAAGCCTGTGTGAGTACACCGGAGGCCACCCCTAGACACTCATGTACATAGAGAACAAAAGGCTTTCGATAATCGGGGAGGCCAAAGCTGTTTTGATTCCCTGGAAGGCCTTCACAGCCCCAGAATCCCAATGGAGGGGCTCCTCGGCATCATGAGTGATCAATTCAAAGAGGGGTTTAGCCATCTCCCCAAAACCTGGAATCCAGGAACGGCAAAATCCTGCAAGGCCTAGAAATCCCCGCATTTCCCGCTTTGTCTCTGGTCGGGGAATGGTAAGGACCGATTGAATACGGGTACCGGATAACGCTCGATGCCCCGGGGTGAGCACATGACCAAGATAGATTACCTTGTCTTTGGCAAACTGAAGCTTAGAAGGGGATACTTTGTCCTTTCTCTGCCAGGCAATTTAGCAAGTAAATAGTGTCTGTTTCACATGTTACCTGATCCGGGGAACAAACCAGGACGTCATCCACATACAAGAGATACGTAGATCCACCCGGTAGGTTAATATCAGCTAAATCGCATGCCAGGATGGAGGAGAAAATAGTTGGAGACTCAACATATCCCTGTGGTAGCTGGGTCCAGGTCAGTTGCTCTGCTCTCCCGGTCTCTGGATCCGTCCATGTGAAGGCAAAGAGATCCCAGCTGTCTCGATCTAGAGGAATACGGCTCTGTCTGGAGAGTTCCCAAGTCCGCCTTTGAAGTGCCCCATAGGGAGGATTTTACCTCCTGTCTGAGCCGCTCAGGTAGGATTGGGCCCGCAGGCAGGATTGAGTCTTCTGACGCCTGGGTCAAAATAGCACATAGCTGGGGGAGTTGGTTTTGAGGCAGCCGAAGGATGATTTTATCATCTGAAAAGAAAATCTGAGCACGCAGTTTACACAACGGATCTGTACCCAAGAGGTTAACTGGAGAGTCAGGAGCTAATAGGAAAGCATGAGAGGCAGAAACACCAGAGATTTCTCCAGCAGCCTCTTGTAATACCGTACAGTCAAATGGCTTTCCGCCTATACCGATTACCAGAATGCTCTTATCTGTGAGATTTCCCTTCTTTGGCTTGGCAGTAACAGTAGAAAGGGCAGCCCCTGAGTCCAGAAGACAAGAATAAGCAGTTCGTCCCAAAGTTAAACGGACCTGGGGGTCTGTGGAGGAACAAACATAAGTGGTAAAGTCATTTGAATAGGTAACAAGTGGACCCCCTGGTCGCCATCATTCCTCACTATCAACAGCGTCAGTTCTTTCCACAGACATCTGGTGTTGAGGTCGGGGTTGTCATCCAGCACGTCAATTTGGGCACTCCCTTTTCCAGTGACCAAGCTGCGTACAGTAATTACACATGTCATTAGCACGACTTGGGGCCCCCCCGTGATCCATTTTTGGTTGCCACTTGGGGTTCCCTCTCCTCCCTCCTTGTTTCTCACTGCCAGCGCTTACCAGGGCTGCTAGCATCCTCACCTGCTTGGTCTCTTGAACTTTATCTCTTGTGTGATACACACGGGTGGCCACGCTTACCAGTTCCTCCAGGGATTTTCCCTCAGCGCTCTCGAGCTGCTGCAACCGCTTCTTGATGTCTGGGGCTGACTGAGAAATAAAAATAAGCCTGACCGTGGACTGTGTGTCCGAGGCCTTGGGGTCTATGTTAGTAAAGGTACAAAATGCTTTACAAAGTCTCTCATAGAAATCAGAAGGGTGTTCTTCTTTTCCTTGTACACTATTATGGACTTTTGACCAATCTAGAGTTCTTTCTCCCGCTTGTTTTATACCTGTCAGAATATGGTTTAAGAACTTTTTTAGGTTAGTCTGTTGAGTTGGATCATTCGGGTTCCAATGAGCTGGATTGACGAGAGTTATAAGGTCACGGCCATCGTTGGCGGCTTTTGCAGCCTCCCGGGCCCCCCTCAGGACCTGCTCCTTTTCCTCCGTACCCAATAAGCATTCTAGAAGCTGACCGACATCTCGCCAATCAGGATTATGAGACTGGAAAATGGCGCGGAATCGCCTATAAACAACGTCCGGGTCGTCTCTGAGGCGAGGCGTAGTGGCTTGCCAGTTCATAAGATCTGCAGTGCTAAACAGGATATGAACATAACGGTCTATGACACTCCCACCCGTTATGGGAACTGGGATGGTTTGGAGGGGTGCCTGGATATTAACTACGCCTTCTCCATAGACTGCTCCTTTTCTCATACGGGACGGGCTAAGGGCGGTGGGCAGGGACGAAATGTACCCACTGCTGGTTGCTTCACCAGCTGATTCACTGACTGCACTGACTTGAATTGTGGCTTCCTCAGAACTCGGTGGCGGGTCCTGTCTCGGTGCAGCTACTATTTCAGACCCTGTAGAGGAGGGTACCAGGTCCGCCGCAGTTGGTGGTGCTACCACTGGGGGTGGCTGCGGACTAGGACAATACATGGGGGGAATATCCTCCCAACATTCGGCTCCATGAGGGGCAGAGGCTTTCGGGAATAGAGGGGCCTGAATCTGTACCTTCTTTAGGCGACAATGAGCCTCCTCATCCCACAAATACCAATAGTCCATTTGCCCCGGTGCCTGGTTCTCCAATATCAGACGCAAAGGGGTTAAATAAGTCGGAATATCAAAGGAGCCACACTCGGGCTATGCGGTTCCCAAAGCTGGCCATTCCTGGGTGCAAAGTTGTAAAAAGCGCTTCCTTGACATCCTTTTTTGAACACCAGGTAAGGGCCATTTGCTTAGCATATAAGCCAAAGGGCTATCCTTAGAGGGTTTTCTCTGAGACCCACCCATCTGTCTTCTGACACTCATGCAGAGAATTAAACAGAGAGAATTATGGTCTAAACCAGGATTTTCTACTTCTATTTCACTGACCTGACTGCTACAGGGGACGGGACAGAAGGATCTCAATTCAACCTCAGTGCTTCATCGCACGCAGCTCAGAGCAGGACCAATCTCCAGACAGATTTTTGCCCCAGATCCCTAAATGGCCCCCTCAAGGATTGAACTCACAATCCTGGGTTTAGCAGGCCAATGCTCAAACCAGTAAACGTAGCCTCAATTTCTTTTCTCTCATCTCCTAGCATAAACAACAACCCCCAATCCCACAAATCTGGCCAGTGTTCTGTGCCAGGAGCCTGGCTTCACTTTGGCCTAAGTGGAAGCAATTCCATTGTATGAGCTCTTCTATCCTTAAATTTTCCCCAGTACCCCCTCCTCTTTACACCATCTCCCCATCCATGCACTGAGACCCGGCATGCCCCCTATCTAACTGGCCTCACAGAGTGAGCCTGGGACCTAACACAACCCAGAACCTCTTGTGTGGTTTCTAGGGAAACTTTCAGATATCCTTATATACATCTCAGGCCTCAGACTGTAGCTACGTAAACCATGACAGCAGTGGTAACAGACTTTTTCCAGCCACCACCCCCAGAAGTTCCTTTACTGAAGGCCCTTGGAGGAATGGTCACCCGTCACACACTGAAGATCCCAGGAGAAGCCTCTTTCTTTCCCCAGAGCTCAGATATCCCAAGAGGACCTGCAATGATTCAAAAAAAGTAAGAAGAAGCCACATGTGTGCTGGGAAGAAGGGTGTAGCTGGAAAGAATTACATAGTGACTGAGATGCTGCATTCTGACCATGTGATTTAACCTTGATGCCTCATGGAAGATCGCTTGAGTAAGTTGCTTTTGATAATGACGACTGACTATAATACAGACAGCTTCCCAAACACAGGAGATCTTGGTGTTATGATTCATTCCTCAGGAGATAGTATTTTCCATTTCCCCCATCATCACCATTTTGAGGAGAAGAGATGGGTGAGTTTTTGTACTGGAGCAGGTGGGCAGCCATATAGTATGTTTATAAACACATACTGAACTTATCCTATTCTAGTGCCGTATATTTGTATATTTACATTACATGTTTTTTTTCCAGACAGAACACTGAATCATAAAATCATAGAAGATTAGGGTTGGAAGAGACCTCAGGAGGTCATCTAGTCCAACTCCCTGCTCAAAGCAGGACCAACCCCAACTAAATCATCCCAGCCAGGGCTTTGTCAAGCCGGGCCTTAAAAACCTCTAAGAAAGGAGATTCCACCACCTCCCTAGGTAACCCATTCCAGTGCTTCACCATCCTCCAAGTGAAATAGTTTTTCCTAATATCCAACCTAGACCTCCCGCACTGCAACTTGAGACCGTTACTCCTTGTTCTGTCATCTGCCACCACTGAGAACAGCCGAGCTCCATCCTCTTTGGAACCCCCCTTCAGTTACTTGAAGGCTGCTATCAAATCCCCCCTCACTTTTCTCTTCTGCAGATTTGCTTAAAGCCTTTTCAGGAGTCTGTAGGCTTTGCATCTATACACCTGCTGAAACATGTAGATTTTTTAAAGTCCATAACTCCTCCCTATGGTCTTAACAGCGTAGAACCATATTCACTACAGCATTACTTAAGTTTTACAGTGGAGTGACACTGAAGTCAATGGTGTTATAGTCACATAGAACTGGAGGGGAGGATCTTCCTCCTTAAAATGTCATTACTTTCTTAAGTTTGGGTTTTTTAAAAAAAACTTATGCCATGACACCTAAAAAGCACTTGACAATTGCAAGGCACCTGGTCAGCTGTGACTCCTTCTTAGTATACTAAACATAATCATTTCACTCTTACCTAACTCTGAGCACCTAACCCCAAGCAACCATTTTAGCATTTTATCCTGCCATCCATGACCATGGTATCTTAACGCCTTCCACATAAAATCTATAGCAATGGTAATGTCCCTCATGGACTTCATGCAGTCTCCTGGCTCCCTTCGTTTTGGGGGATAAAGCCTCTACTTGGGGTATCATAGAATCATAGAATAGCAGGGTTGGAAGGGACCTCAGGAGGTCATCTAGTCCAACCCCCTGCTCAAAGCAGGACCAATCCCCAACTAAATCATCCCAGCCAGGGCTTTGTCAAGCTATGATTCTATGATTCTATGATTTTTTATTATTTTGTTATTAGTTTGTTTCCTCCCTCTTTGTTTGTTGTACCCACCTTGTCTTGTGGTAAAACCGTAAGCTCTTTGGGGCAGCGACTGTCTTTTTATTTATTATGTGTGTGCAGCACAATGGGACCATGATCACTAACTGGGGCCTCTAGGTGCTAAATCTGTACAAATAATAAATAATACTTTTTGAATTCTAATTATGTCTTTTATAGTTTTTTCCATGGTGACGTGGGTATTTTCTCATCCTTTGCAACAGTTAACAATGGAAATTATATAAATTTGCCCCAAATGACATAGACCTGGACAGATTATGATCTCAGGTTACACCAATGTAAATCTTTAGTACAGGGCCTAATTCAGGGGTAGGCAAACTTTTTGGCCGGAGGGCCACATCGGGTTTCTGAAAGGTGTGGCCTGGCCTCCTGCCCCCATCAACCCCCTCTTTTTCTCGCCCCCTGGCAGCCCCCACGGGACTCCTGCCTCATCCAACCCCCCCCATTCCCTGTCCCGTGACAGCCTCCCTGGGACCCCAACCCATCCACCCCTCCCTGTCCCCTGACTGCCCCCCACCACCCATCCAACCCCTCCTCTCATTCCTGACTGCGCCCCCAGGACTCCTGCCCCATCCAACCACCCCTTCTCCCTCACCACCCCCAGGAACCTCTGCCCCCCGCTGTCCCATCCAACCCCCCCTCTCCTTCCTGACTGCCTCCCCAGGGACCCCTGCCCTCATTCAACCACCCATTCCCCACCCTCTGACTGCCCTGACCCCTAGCCCCACCCCCGACCTCTGACCACCATGCCGAACTCCCCTGCCCTCTGTCCAATCCCCCATCCCCGTACTGCGCTACCTGGAGCACTGGTGGCTGGCAGCGCTACAGCTGCGCCGCCCAGAACACCAGGACAGGCAGCCGTGCCACCCGGCTGGAGCCAGCCACGCCACCGTGCAGCACAGAGCACCAGGTCAGGCCGCGGCTCTGCAGCTGCACTACCTGGCAAGAGCATTGCACCGGCGGTGCAGTGAGCTGAGCCTGCGGGGGAGGGGGAACAGCAGGGAGGGGCAGGGGGCGAGCCTCCCAGGCCAGGAGCTCAGGGGCTGGGCAGGAGGGTCCCGCAGGCCAGATGTGGCCCGCGGGCCGTAGTTTGCCCACCTCTGGCCTAATTCAAAGCTCATTGAATCCAGTGGGCATATTTCCATTGACTTCTAGGGGCTTTGGATCTGGCTCTATGGCCCAGCTGCTCAAAGGTATTTACGCACCTATCTCCCATTGATTTCAATGGGAGTTAGGTGCCTAAATACCATTGAAGATCTGGGCCTAACGCCACTGAAATTGGTAATTACCTGAGATTTACCCAAGATCAGAATGTTGCCCAGTACTCAACTTTGTTTTGGAGATAGAATAAAAGCTCTTAATTGCTGGCGGAACATTAATTCCATTGTAGAATTAACTGGAATTATTTACATATCTAATATCAAAATCCAGAGAGTCACGGGAGGACCTGCTTTAATAAGAGGATTCTTGGTTATTCTACTATTGAAATGGAAGATTAAAGGAGTGCAACCGAATATTTTGAACACCACAGTGATTACAAAGAGGAATTTATATGCTCCGGGAAGTCTCTAAATCATTCTTTGTGGTGTTTGCATTCTCATTATCTTCTTCCTAGTTGAATCATGTTTGCAAAACTATTTGCCTGCCCTTTTTAAAGAAGGTCTTTTTGTGGATTTATTTAGTTCTGTAATTGAGCTGGTTTTATGCCTTTCTCTTTATTCATAAAATAATAAAAAATTTAAATCTCTAGCTTTAAAATATTCCTCTTCAGCTACTGTAGAATTCCCCAAGCTGCTCTCTTCAGTCAGAGGAGAATGTTAACATTAATTAATATGAATTAAGGTCTATTATTATTTAAGTGCTCCATTACCACAAGAGCTGGTCAACTTATTCATTAGAAATATATTAGCCAGTGAATACTGGGCCAGATCCTCAGCTGGGTGTAGATTGACATCGCTCGACTGATTTTAATGATGCCTGCCACTTTATATCAGCAGAGAATCCAGCCTTTGCAAACAAAACAGACTTTTACAAATGCTTTTCTTATCTGTAGTTGTTCAGATAGTGTATGCGCTCAGATACTATGGTGATAGGCACCAGTATGAGAACATAAGATACATTTGTACAGTTTACCCCAGTGGTTCTCAACCCCTGGGGGGCCACAAGCAGGTTTTAGGAGGTCTGCCAAGCAGGACCAATGTTAGCGGGGAGGGATAGCTCAGTGGTTTAAGCATTGTTCTATTAAACCCAGGGTTATGAGTTCCATCCCTGAGGGGGCCATTTAGGGGTCTGGGGCAAAAATCTGTCTGGGGATTGGTCCTGCTTTGAGCAGGGGATTGGTCTAGATACCTCCTGAGGTCCCTTCCAGCCCTGATGTTCTATGATTCTAGACTCACTGGGGCCCAGGGCAGAAAGCTGAAGCACCACTGTGCAGGGCTGACACCTGAACCCTGCCACCAGGGGCTGAAGCCAAAGCCTGAGCAATGCAGTTTGTGGGGCCTCATGGGGCCCCAGGCACTTGCCCTGCTTGCTATTCTCTAATGCCAGCCCTGGCTTTTATATGCAGAAAAACAGTTTTGGGGGCACTGGTGGGTTGTGGCATTTTTATAGTATGTTGGGGGGGCGGGGGCTCAGAAAGAAAAAGGTTGAGAGCCCCTGGTTTAGCCTATGGGCTGTTCACACGGTTTTGAGTTCAGCTGTTCACTGTTTGCTATTTATGGTGTGTGATTCATCGCTGAATGTCGCAGTGGCTAACTTTTAGGTTCCCTGCTGCCTCGTGGAATCCACAATCCCAGCTTAGGCACCCAGGCTCTTTGTACAATGCATGGGAAGAATTAGGGGCCTAAAAAAGGGATTCTTAAAAGCCAGCATACTGAGTCAGGAAGTTACCCAAGCTAACCAGAAGGAAATACCCAGGATGGGGATGTGGCCTAAGCCAGGCATCTCAAAGGGAGTTAGATGCCTAACAAGGCTGGCGTGGAACAACTTTAACAGCAGAGGTTGAGAGCCCCCACTGCACCCAGAGCCCATTGGTTTGGGGCATTCACCTGAGTGGTAAGAGACCTGGGTTCAAATCTCTGCTCCACAGAAGGCAGGGTAGGGATTTGAACCCTTGTTCTCCCACACCCTAGGAGAGTTTGCTAGCTAGTGGGTTACTGGGTGTAAGGCAGCCTCCCTGGCACCTATTCTTCCTCTGATTTAGTTGGGGATTGGTCCTGCTTTGAGCAGCGGGCTGGACTAGATGACCTCTAGTCTAGTCATCTGAGGTCCCTTCCAATCCCGATATTCTATGATTCTCTGTTTTGTGATGGTAGATAGCCTCTGATCACACCTTGCAGGAAAGCTAGGCAGAGAATGCCAGCGGTGCCTAAATGTTGGACTTAGGTGTCTAGCTACCACTTGAGGTGCCTAAGCCCCCCTCGTGAATGCAGCCCATAGTATTTTTAGTTCTCCCTATCTTGACTAACAGTATGTAAATAAGAGAACTACTACTAATTATTATTCATATTCCGGTAACACCTAGAGGCCCCACTGTACAAACACACAGTAAGACACAGTCCTTTCCCAGAAGGGTTTCACTCTAATGCCGTGGTTCTCAACCAAGGATACATGTACCCCCTGGGGGTACACAGAGGTCTTCCAGGGGGTACATCAACTCATCTAGATATTTACCCTAGTTTTACAACGGCTACATAAAAAGTACTAGCAAAGTCAGTACAAACTAAAATTTCATACAGACAATGACTTGTTTATACTGCTGTATATACTAAACACTGAAATGCAAGTACAATATTTATATTCCAGTTGATTTATTTTATAGTTATATGGTGAAAATGAGAAAGTCAGCATCTGTCAGTAATTGTGAGCTGTGACACTTTTGTGTTTTTATGTCTGATTTTGTAAGCAAGTCGTTTTTAAGTGAGGTGAACTTGGGGATACGCACGATAAATCAGACTCCTGAAAGGGGTACAGTAGTCTGGAAAAATTGAGAGCCACTGCTCTAATGTATAAGAAATTATGGCTGCTGTTATTCATGCATAAAAACCTTTTGATTACATGATATTAGGTTATTTATATAAAGAAGAGCCAATCCTGAAACATGTATGTGGTGGGGGGGGAAGGAGGGAGAGGCAGGCAGAGGAGAACTCCCAATCATGAATAGGGAATAATGAGGGCCATGAAAATGGATGACCTGAACAGCTGTTCGGAAGTGGAGCAAACATTTCTAAGCACTGTCATTGCAGCATTCAACCAACTCTAATTACGGTGTTAAATTCCACCCAAGCTAGCTCATCTTAAGAGAAGGCGATGAACACAGACTGATAAGCTTCTTGTGTGTGTATTAAAAATTTAACAAAATGTAATTCTATCATTTTAAATATTTATTCATTATGAATTAGAACTAAAGATTCATGACTGGTCATGTGGAGAGAAACAAGACATTATGCACAGCAGAAAGCTCAGCACAGCTTTGCCCAGGCAAGACAAGGATGTGATTGGTATCTGGGGCAATTATTGGTGTGCTCATTAGGAACAAGTTTAATGTGTCTATTACAGCAGAAAAGCTGCTGTCAAAGTGTGCACCAGTTGTCCATTTTCTTGCTGTATATGAGATGGTACAGCAATGCCAAGGAGCAACTTATCTGCCTCAGAGACATTGGCCATGGCTGGCCTGCATGAAGACAACATTGATATGTTGGGAGTTCTGCTCATGAATTTGTGTTTGTGAAATAAATTAGTCACACAGAAAAATGACAGAGCCTTAGGTATGGCTGGAAGTGTTGGATGTTTTGGAAGAGGGAAAATCTGTATGAAATATCATTAAAGTTCTCTTCATAAGTCCATGGGTCCGGATCTAAGGCATCCAAGGGTGCTGAGGGAGTTGGTTGATGTGATTGCAGAGCCATTGGCCATTATCTTTGAAAATTCATGGCAATCGAGGGAGGTCCCAGACAATTGGAAAAAGGCAAATATAGTGCCTATATTTTAAAAAGGGAAGAAAAAGAACCTGGGGAACTACAGACCAGTCAGCATCACTTCAGTCCCCAGCAAAATCATGGTGCAGGTCCTTAAGGAATCCATTTTGAAGCACTTGGAGGAGAGGAAGGTGATCAGGAACAGTCAGCATGGATTCACCAAGGGCAAGTCATACCTGACCAACCTGATTGCCTTCTATGATGAGATAACTGGCTCTGTGGATATGGGAAAATGGTGGATGTGATATAGCTTGACTTTAGCAAAGCTTTTGATACGGTCTCCCACAGTATTCTTTTCAGCAAGTTAAAGAAGTATGGATTGAATGAATGGACTATAAGGTAGATATAAAGTTGGCTAGATTGTCGGGCTCAACGGGTAGTGATCAACGGCTCAATTTCTAGTTGGCAGCCGGTATCAAGCATAGTGCCCCAGAGGTCAGTCCTGAGGCCAGTTTTGTTCAACATCTTTATTAATGATCTGGATGATGGGATTAATTGCACCCTCAGCAAGTTCACAGATGACACTATGTTGGGGGGAGAGGTAGATACACTGGAGGGTAGGGATAGGGTCCAGAGTGACCTAGATAAATTGGAGGATTGGGCCAAAAGAAATGTGATGAGGTTCAACAAGGACAAGTGCAGAGTCCTTCACTTAGGACGGAAGAATCCCATGCACTGCTACAGGCTGGGGACTGACTGCCTAAGCAGCAGTTCTGCAGAAAAGGACCTGGGGATTACAGTGAAAGGCTCCAGCAGGGGGGAAAGCTTCAGCAGCTTTTCACTGCCAGAGCTTTTCACTGCCGTGTGCAGCTGCTTTCCCTGAACAAGCGGCGGCCCTAGTTTGAGAACCACTGCTCTAAAGGACTGAGCAATTGGCTAAGAAAATGATGGACTATTTTCACCTTCCTCTGACTCATCAATTATTGGCTGCTGCTTTTGGCAGGCTCACAGGTTAACAGACTGGTGGTCTGGTACAGTATGATAAATCCCATGTTCTTATGAAAACCTTTACTAAGAATTGGCAAGTCTGTTTGAGTCCAGGGATTTCCAGTGCCTAATTTATCTTTTGTGATATTCTCCATGCCTGAGTCTATTTTATGGGACACAGATATTCATCCTAGTTCCAGTTCAATTTCAGGTAATTCATTGTAAAGTAATTTTATTGCAGGTCACTTAAGGTGACTGTTTTCACAAGTGTTCTCTACAAAATCCCATGGATTATGCAGCTTTTACAGTGGCCAAATTAAAGACATTGAAATAATATCAACCAGATAGCTTGATATGAAGGAGAGCAGTGACTTCTGTTAATAACTACAGCCTGCTGAACTACTTGGAAAACACAGACTTATTTTCAGATAATCTATATTGTGACAAACTGGGAATATTCTTAATGTGTTCTTTGAATACTGGGTGGGGAGTATTGATCTTGGAAGGTTGCAGGGGAGTTTTGCTGGGACTATCTGCATTGGGGGATGGGAGACTTTCCTTGAGGGAGGATACCTGAGCATGTAACGTGAGAACCCAGGAAGCGGGGGTGGAGGCCAGGTGACACCCTCTGCCCAGGAAACTGGACAAAGGGTAGGGAAGGAGCCGGGGGGGAGGCTGAAAGTGAGAGGCTGGAGGGAGTTTCAGTTTGGAGCTGGCTGGGAAATGGAGGGGAGCCCAGATAGGGCTGTGGCCTCCCTGGTCCCCCCCCCCAAGATGGACCTAACTGAGGGGGTCCTGTTGTCTGTACCTGCAAGGCCTGTCTTGGACTGTGTTCCTGTCGTCTAAATAAACCTGTTTTACTGGCTGGCTGAGAGTCCTGGTGAATCGCAGGAAGTGAGGGGTGCAGGGCCTTGTCTCCCCCACACTCCGTGACATATATGATCTGTTTTCAGATAAGATAAGGATATTGCATTTACAGCAAACTAGATTTCATGGAGCTATTGTGATTTTGTCAGTGCAAACTATGGCAGAGGATTTGTGGAAGGAGCTGACTTGTGAAATGCCTGACGTACCACAAACATTTTATTTCATGATTGAAACTGCAGGTGACCAGCTTATTACCCTGAATTTGCCAGCAGGAAGTTACTTGATTCTTTCACTGCCACAAGCAATGAAAAATTTTGGGAGTCCTAGTAGAACAGAAGCCATCAAGAGAATGAAAGTGCTAATTGAAAAAAATGAAAATGATCTGAATTGTACTGTACATGAGAGAGAAAATGCACCAGGTTCATAAGCCTGAAAAACACAGTTCCTACAGGTAAATGACTCTCAAGTCAGCATGTATACAATACATCTGAGGCAAGGTAAAGGGTATATTTCATAGTATAAAGCAAAGTAGGCAATATCCAAAGAAACTTGAGGTCTGATTATCTCCCTATAGCTCGTGCTGTCATTTATACTTGCGCAATATGAGAGTAAAGTGGGTTTATACTTCCGTAACTTTTTACACCTAAAAAGAACAGGAGTACTTAGAATCATAGAATCTCAGGGTTGGAAGGGACCTCAGGAGGTCATCTAGTCCAACCCCCTGCTCAAAGCAGGACCAAACCCAACTAAATCATCCCAGCCAGGGCTTTGTCAAGCCTGACCTTAAAAACCTCCAAGGAAGGAGATTCCGCCACCTCCCTAGGCAACCCATTCCAGTTCTTCACCACCCTACTAGTGAAAAAGTTTTACTTGTGGCACCTTAGAGACTAACAAATTTATTTCAGCATAAGCTTTCGTGGGCTACAGCTCACTTCTTCGGATGCATAGAAGTGAACACACAGACAGGAGATATTTATACATACAGAGAACATGAAAAGGTGGAAGTAGGCATACCAACTATAAGAGTCCAATCAATTGAGATGAGCTATCATCAGCAGGAGGAAAAAAAACCTCTGAAGTGATAATCGAGATGACCCATAGAAGGTGTGAGGAGAACTTAACATAGGGAAATAGATTTAATTAGTGTAATGACCCAACCATTCCCAGTCTCTGTTTAAACCTAAGTTAATTGTATCTAATTTGCATATTAATTCAAGTTCAGCAGTATCTCTTTGGAGTCTGTTTTTGAAGTTTTGAAGTTTTGAAGGTTTTTTGTTGCAAAATTGCCCCCTTCAAGTAGTTAGAGAGGTTGAAGTGTTCTCCCACTGGTTTTTGAATGTTATGATTCCTGATGTCAGATTTGTGTCCATTTATTCTTTTGCATAGTGACTGTCCGGTTTGGCCAATGTACATGGCAGAGGGGCATTGCTGGCACATGATGGCATATATCATGTTGGTAGATGTGCAGGTGAATGAGCCCCTGATGGCGTGGCTGATGTGATTAGGTCCTATGATGGTGTCACTTGAATAGATATGTGGACAGAGCTGGCATCGGGCTTTGTTGCAAGGATAGGTTCCTGGGTTAGTGTTTATGTTGTATGGTGTGCGGTTGCTGGTGAGTATTTGCTTCAGGATGGGGAGCTGTCTGTAAGCAAGGACTGGCCTGTCTCCCAAGGTTTGTGAGAGTGAGGGATCATCTTTCAGGAAAGGTTGTAGATCTCTGACGATGCGCTGGAGAGGTTTTAGCTGGGGGCTGTAGGTGATGGCTAGTGGTGTTCTGTTATTTTCTTTGTTGGGCCTGTCCTGTAGTAGGTGGCTTCTGGGTACTCTTCTGGCTCTGTCAATCTGTTTTTTTCACTTCAGCAGGTGGGTATTGTAGTTTTAAGAATGCTTGATAGTGATCTTGTAGGTGTTTATCTCTGTCTGAGGGATTGGAGCAAATGTGGTTGTATCTTAGAGCTTGGCTGTAGACAATGGATCGTGTGGTGTGTCCTGGATGGAAGCTGGAGGCATGAAGGTAAGTATAGCAGTCAGTAGGTTTCCAGTATAGGGTGGTGTTTATGTGACCATCACTTATTAGCACTGTAGTGTCTAGGAAATGGACTGCTTCTGTGGATTGGTCTAGGCTGAGGTTGATGGTGGGATGGAAATTGTTAAAATCATGGTGGAATTCCTCAAGGGCTTCTTTTCCATGGGTCCAGATGATGAAGATGTCATCAATGTAGCTCAAGTAGAGTAGGGGCGTTAGGGGACGAGAGCTAAGGAAGCGTTGTTCTAAGTCAGCCATAAAGATGTTGGCATAATGTGGGGCTTACTTTATCTCACCTGTGTCCTTTGCCAGTCCCCAGGGCTGCTGTGGGCTGTTTGGAACATGGTAGCCCCCTGAATTCAGGTGCACAGAGTAAGAGGCTAGCAAGTTAACAGACTGATGGTCTGGTACAGTATGGCAAATCTCATGTTTTTATGAAAATCTTGACTAAGAATTGGTACATCTGAGTTCACTGGTTTGCAATGCCTAATTTATCTGCAGCGATGCTAAACTATCAACTCTATCTTGTATTTAGCCATGACACTCTCCATAGGTGCTAGAACTAGGGGTGCTGCCACACCCCTTGGCTTGAAGTGGATTCCACTTATTCAGAGGTTACAGTTGGTTCAATGGCTCTCCGCATGCCCACTATAAAACCTGTTCCAGCCCCCCTGACACTCTCAGTACCTTTCCCAGACCTGAGGAAGAGCTCTGTGTAGCTCCAAAGCTTGTCTCTCTTGCTAGGGGGCTTATTCCTTCACCCTCTCACTTCCCTGGTCCTTCTTGCGTGAACAGAGAGCAGCAATACCTGAAGCCTGAAGGGGCAAACAATTCAATGTTTATTGGGGTGAACTTCCAGCAAGCATGATTCCAGTTTCCTTCCTCAGTTTCCCCCTTCCCAGATCTGACACCACAGAGCCTTGCCTGTGTCCCTGTTCCCATTCCCTGCTCCTATTCCCCCCTTAGCAAAACATGATTCCAATTCCCCCACTCCCATTCTCTGTTCCCATCCCCCCCCTTACTTCCTGATTGACTGCAGACTATATAGTAAAACTTGAGTTCTGCTTAGCTATACCTTAACCAACCATTTTACTGAAATTTAACTAACCGATCCTAACATACTGTAACATGATTATCTAACCAATTATACCCACCACCTTAATTGGTTTACACCCAACAAAATTAATTATTCCGCAAACAGAAACAATCACAGAACCAGACAGAGACCATGCAAATAAACATACAAAACAATACAGAAGTGAGGATTTCACAACTACATCTATACAGACATAAGGGTTTCCCAGCTGTGTCTATTGATAAGTGAGTTCTTACCAAACAGAAAACTACCAAACTAAATTTCCTTTTACATATTCTAGGCTCTTCCCTTTCTCTGGAGGTGACAGGAATATCAGGACAGGATTGTATTCCTAACAACCCAGTAGCACCTTATTTCAATGTGACTGGTTTGGAATGTGAGGATGTGACCGTTCACTTCCCAGCTTATGGCTGCCCCTGCTGCTTAGCCAAAGGCCTTAGGCTAAGAACAAGACCTCAGACTGTCACCGTGAGAAAAGGCCCTTACACCGGCAGACAGTGATTTTGATTCTTTCTTTTATACCTCTATAACTAGCTAAGTGATAAGAATACACCTAAATTCTTTAAGTATAGGCCTTTGCAGACAGGCCTGAATAGCTATATCCTAACATCTCTCCCCAACAGAAGTTGGTCTAGTAAAAGATATTACCTCACTTAGCTCATCTCTGAGTGACAGGAGCAGTTTAACTAATAAAATCTTAGAAATACCTCAAAAATAACCGAAAGTTGCTTTTCCATACTAGAAAAATAACCAAAAATAACAACCAAAAGCAACCAAAAATAACCAAAAGTTGCTTTTCCATGTACTGGTAATTTACTGTCCAATACCTTAGGACCTTCCCGGTCTAGCAGCAAATGCAGAGTGTTCCATTGGGAAATGGGAGAATTCCAAATTTTCCCTAGTATAAGCCTGCCATTTCTAGCCCTGATGTGTCATAACATGTGTATGTGCAGTTGTAATTATGTGTACTACAGAAGTGCCTAGAGATTCCAGCTGAGATCAGGGCCCCAGGGAAAACAGAGGCAGGAAGTGATTCTCTGAAGGTCACAATGCAGATCAGTGGCTACTCTGGGACCAGGACACAGGTGTCCTGAGTCCCTGGCCAATGCCCTCTCCACTGGAGCACACTGCCCCTGTGTGACATTGTATATACATATTTTAATTTCTTGCATTTATAATTCACATGTTTATAGCAATGTTGGGTGCACAATTTTATAAAAGTGTAATTTGATTGACATTACAAATGGTGTTACATTATTGATTGTATCTTCTAGAATCCCTTACTTTCCTAATGTTATGGTCCAGGATGTAGGCAGTCTGGCCTAGCACTCAGAGCAGGAGTGAGGCATACAGACTGGGTAACAAACCAAGCACCAGAGTCATCTGCCAATTACCAGACCCAGGGGTCAAGGCAGAGCCAGGGACCGAAGCTGAGGGCCAGAGCCGAGGTCACATTCCAAATGCCAGTATCAGAGACCAGGGTCAGAGCTAGGACTGGTTGCTGACAGCTAGAAGCGAGGTAATGGCAGGAACCAGAGAAGAGGCAAGGATCAGGCCAGGGCCAGCTCTAGGTTTTTTGCCGCCCCAAGCTCCAAGAGCGCAACAGTCCAAGCCGGTCCTGGATCAGGCACAGCAGGAACAGGAGGAAGGCAGGAGCCAGACACAGCGTAGGAAGGGTGCAGGAAGCTTGGTCCAGCACAGCCACAGCAGACAATCCCCTACTTGCTGAGACAGCTTCCTGTGCCACCATTTGGCTTAAATAGTGTGATGGACCAATCAGTGGAGGTGGGTGATTCTCCAATCAGGGCTCCCATTGGCGGTGCCTTGGCTGAGGCTTATTCCTACTAGCTTCTCAGTCCATCAGGCTTGGGCAGACAGTGGCTGGAGACCAGGCTGTACTTACAGATGTGGGTTCAAGTCCTAGGACATCCTACCTAACAGCAGTGAGCATGCAGGGTATGCTTGCAATGCACACAGAAGTGCTAGCAACCACACAGGGCATGGCTACACTTGCAGATGTAGAGCGCTTTGAATTAAACCAGCCTTCATAGAGCGCAGTAGGGAAAGCGCTGCCATGAGTTCACACTGACAGCTGCAAGCGCACGGGCGTGGCCACATAAGCAGCTCTTGCAACGGCCACAGAGAGCAGTGCATTGTGGTAGCTCTCCCAGCATGCAAGTGGCTGCAATGTGCTTTTCAAATGAGGGGGGTGGGGTGGGTGGAGTGTGTTGTGTGTATGTAGGGGGAGAGAGAGTGGGGTTTTGGGGGGCTGAGAGCATGTCAGCATGCTGTCTTGTAAGTTCAGACAGCAACAGACCCCCTCCCCCCAGCCTCTCTCTCACACACAGCATTCCACAGTAACGGCTTGTGTGCTGGCTTTCAAAGAGCGTATCCCCATGCCTGCAGTGATTCCAAAACAATGACAAAAGTGGCCATTTGACTTAAGGGGATTATGGGACGTTTCTGGAGGCTGATCAGAGCACAGTAATGCAACACCTCATTCACGCTGATGCCCGGGCGTTTCAGCCAATGCGCACCAACTGTTAATCTTCTCGCTGAGGTGGAGTACCAGGAGCGCTCTAGCTCTGGAGTCAGAGCGCTCTACGTGCCTTGCCAGTGTGCAAGGGTAGTGAGCTAGGGCGCCTGGGGCTGCTTTAATGTGCTGTAACTCGCAAGTGTAGCCAAGCCCGCAGGTCTCTTTTCCTGCACTATCTGAAGTTATTACTAGACAGAGTATTGATCATTTGTGTCCAACAGAGATGTTCAAAAAATCTCCAATCAATGAATATAGTTTCAAATGCCAGCAGTATCAGTTGCAGAACAGGAGCACTTTTCTTGTTGAATCAATATTTTGACGTTTTGGATACCAAGGTGACAGCCCCTAAGGCCAAAATTGATTGAGTTGCCTGCCTACTTTGCTGTGTCACTGGGCAATGAGTTGGGATATATTCTGTGCCCTCGTGGCCTTTTTGAGGAGTAGTTCCCAGAGCTTTCCTAGCTATACACATTGCAGATTTGTGCAGCTTTGATCACTCCTGTGCCACTGGGTTTAACTGGTTCAACTAGCTAATTGAACAAGTCTCCATGTTGCAAACTGAAATTGAAAGGAAAATATATTCCTCAGGGCCTTCATTAAGTAGGTGGTGGTTTTACGAGGATTTTATTCCCCTTCTTCTCTTTTGCTCTTCCTCCCACTTCGTCATGCCCATCATCATCATTATCTGTCCATGGGAAATGATTTGCTTGTTCTTCAGTCTTAGGCCTTGTCTGTCGTGGGGATTTGCCCCAATGACACCCATTGGTAGCCAGTTACTGGTGGACCCACACAAGAATGAACCTCTAGTGTAGACAGACACGGCTGCAATTTGAACTGGTGGATGGTACCACTGCTTGAAACTGGGGTAAGCTGCCTGGGTCCAAACCATGGCCAAGGATAGTATTCATTATTGAGCAGCTGCCCCAGCAGTTAAGCCCCCATAGAGAATCATGTCCTCATCCTGATCCAATAGTTTCTAGCACCAAAAGGGTTGGTTGCGTCAGGAGTTTGTCTGCCCTTCCTCTCCACCAGTTATGGTGGCCTGTGGCAGATGCCTGCTACTAACGCTCCTTTGTTTTTTCATGCTTTGTCATGCCCATAGAATTGCATCACATGGTACACCCATGTCTTGAATACTGTGCACAGTTCTGGTCACCGCATCTCAAAAAGACATCTTAGAACTGGGACAAGTACAGAGAAGGGCAACAAAAGTGATTAGGGGAATAGAAACAACTTCCATATGAGGAGAAATTTAAAAAACTGGAACTGTTCAGTTTAGAAAAGAGAAGACTGAAAGGGAACATGATAAAGGTCTATAAAACCATGAATGGTGAGGAGAAAGTTATTAGGGAAGCACCATTTACCCTTCAGAATGAGGGGAAATTAATAAGCAGCAGGTTTAAAACAAACATGAGGAAGTATTTCTTCTGTGGAACTTGTTCCCAGGGGATGTTTGGAAGGATAGGTCCATCAATGGGTATTAGTCAAGATGGTCAGGGATGCAACCCCATACTCCGGGCATCCCTAAACCTCCAACTGCCAGAAGCTGGGAGTGGATGACAGAGGATGAATCACTCCGAATTGCCCTGTTCTGTTCATTCCCCCTTAAGCATGGGGCACTGACCACCATTGGAAGACAAGACACTGGGCTAGATGGACCATTGGTCTGACCCAGTATAGCCGCTCTTATGAGGAAAAAAAATTGTTTCCCTGCAGAGAATAGTTGGCTTCCACCCCACCCCCACTAGCGCTAGCCCTAATAAATGTGTTTGAAGCCCATCCTGGGTCTTTTGGTCTCTCTGCCTTACTCAGCCCAGTGTAAGGAGGATGGTCTAGGTGTTAGGGCTTTGATCTAGGCTTTAGGAGCTGGCAGTTTAATTCCCTCCAGCTTCATTTGGGCAAGTCAGTTTCGCCTCTGTGTGTCTCAGTCCACATCTGTAAAATGGGGATAGCAGCACTTCCCTGCTATTGTGCTAATGTATGTACCTAGAGGGACTGTACATTGAAGACTGTGACATGCTCAGATATCATGGCAATAGGGAACATTTAAAGGTACATCGCCACTTACAGCGGTGTGTAGAGTCCAGACACCGCACCCCCAGCTAGCACAGGTATAAACAGCAGTGTAGACTGCGTAGGCAAGTACAATAGAGGCCCCTACACCTCTGAACCCCCAGGGCAGATAGACTGCATGCTTAAGCAGTGCCTCCCATGTCTACAGTGCTATTTTTAGCAGCATAGTGTCCCGCTGCTGGAGCTTTTCCCCACTTCTTTTCACTGCCGTGTGCAGCTACACATGGAATGCCTGCACTCTCCATGCCACTGTAGGTATAGACATAATCTGTATCCTCTCAGCTGAGAATTCCCACAAGCTGCCAGCTGGGATCGTGGTCTTTGGGTCATTAACACACACATCCCCCAGACTGCCCAACAAACTTATTTCACATTATATGTTTATTTTTGTATATAGCTAGCTTTATTCTATAGATATAGATTGTGTCGGGGCAAAGCATGCTTTACAACTATTTATTATTAAGTATTTATTCTTTTTACTAATTATTCTGCTTACTTCATAGTACTTCTCCTTTCTAGGGATTGTATAAACACTTACACATGAATAAATATGCTATGTAAGTAGTTCTTCAACGAGCCAATTCATGGGCATAAAGTTACTTATAGGCCTAAGAGGTTGGAGAATCAAGACCAATGCTTTTATTCCACTTTCTCCTGAAAGCAAGTGTCTTGATTTTAGTTAGAGAAAAGTGAATTCCCGGCTGCTCTTCAGCAGGCTACAAAGCAGCTTGTATAACAAAATAATTACCTAATTAAAGTGCTCACTTAAATCAGTTACCACAAGGCCAATTAAACCAAACTGCCACCAAGGTTATATTACATTTGATAAGAATTAGAAGTGGTGAATAGAAAAAGAACATTTCCAGTTAAAATTGGGGACTGAGCTATTTATTTACTTTCCTTTTCAAAAGTTCCAGTATATTACCAAAGGAAAATCATTTTATTTAATGTATCACAGCAGCTGCCTTTAACCTCAGTCAGGGTGAATACTAAGCAAGTGACTGGAGCAGATGGTTAGTTATTTACTTGTTCAGTGAATATCCAGCCTTGTGGTGCAGAAATACGAAACATGTTAATAACTGATCTACCATGCCACAGCAATGTCGTTTTTTTCCGTCACGTTGATGCCCTCATTCTGTATGCCCAAACGGAGCAGTAATAGATTTAATGCCAGGTTTAGATCAGGCAACACAAACTAGTTCAAACTACCTGGAAGCCAACTGGATAGTTCTGAATGGAGGGTTCCTTTGGGTAAGTGGCATAATAGCCTACCTGCTGCAGAGCAACTCACTTATATGCACCAACCACAAGAACATGTCAGAAACATGACTCCCTTTAAATAAATTTAGGTGAGATTTTTCTAAAGGACTTAGCATTGGCCTAGCTCTGTGCCCACCAGATCAGGTCCAACAGCTGAAAATAACAATACCACAAGATGGGAGCTCAATGCATGCAAAATAATTGTTTTCTAACAATAGTTAGCAAAATATGAGGCTAACTGAACTATGGGAAAGTTCAAGTTTGACATCAGCTTTATTTATATAGGGCCCACATAAACTCAGGGCTCTGTCCTGTTGCCACCGAAGGCAATGTGAGTTTTGCCCTATATCCATACAAGATCATGCCTGCTGCAGAAAATTAACACCTACTGGGCAGCAGCTCATGGTCCTGCGCCCGCCCAGTGCCCTACTTTACTCAGGCCTTGAACCCAATATCACTGCATGTTCATGTCCATGTTCAGCTGGCCATTTGCTGCCCTTGCAGAGAAAGTGCAGTCAGCACCAGTTCACCTGCACCCATTTTTTAAACCTGTTGTCAGCAACAGATACTCCTCCTAGGGTGGAAAGGCTCCAGACACTGGCAGGAGGGACTTCACCACTCAGTGATGATAGAATAGCAGCTAATTTTTTACACTCTGAGTTTCTTTTGTTAAATACAAAAAAAATTATTTAGTCTCAGTTGAGTGTTATGTGGCTGACATTACCTAAATTGTATTTGGAGGGCTGCACCCAGCTAGGGAGACACCATTTCCTAGTGAATAGAGCACTGGACTCTTCCTGGCTATGCTGCTGGGTGACCTTGGGCAAAGTACCCACCCACTCTGTGCCTCAGTTTCTCCATCTGTAAATGGGGATGATGAGATGGATCTCCTTTGTAAAGCATTTTGAGATCTATTGCTGAAGAGTGCTAGATAACAGCAAGGTGTTAGTATTACAATACAGGCAACAGGCACAACGTCTCCACCCATTCACACGCACAGATATTTGTGGGGTTAAGGTCTGTGCCTTCTTCTTGTGAGGGTATTTCTGTGATGAGCTCACACCAGACCATAGAAACCCACCACCTTCAGCTACGTGGATACGTCCTACACTTCATAGCTCCCACCGGTGCTCTAAAGTTATTTAGTTAAACAGGCCTTAAAAATGTGAGAGGTTTACTAACAATAATTCTAAAACATCCCCCCACATCTGATTAAACACAACATTACTCTACACCTAAGAATAATTCAAGTCAAATGGGGGGTGTTGCTAAATCAATTTTAAAACTGATTTTAGTTATTATTAGTTGTGTTACCCAGTGTCTAGGAACACAGCCCCTTTGTGCTTGGCCAATTTTATTTTCTGTGTCTGGTGCCATTACATTTTTAAGACCTCTGCCTGTTTACATGGACAGTTGCTGCCAGCTCTATAACAGGAAATACTTGCCATACTCTCTAAGGGAAGCTTTACCATTATTCTTTCTTGTTGGTTTTTCTGAGTCTAAAAATAAGTACTTCCGGCTGAAAGCTGAAAGCATATGGCTGTTCTTGGTTCATGGAGAAACAGAAGTGATGCAACAAGGCAAACCTTGCCATAGATTATTTTTAACTTGGAATGCATTTGGCACCACGGTGTTCTCAAGAACTTAGTTTTTTAGTTATTCTTACAGATTTATTATACAAACTCTCTCACATTTTAGTTTCATCTCAGAAACAGTGCGATGACAAAGGAATGACTAATAGAGGCTTTGAAAGGAAATCAAATTTAGGACTTCCATTAAATTCTCATAGTTTATGGTGATCTTAGAGATTAAGTTTCTTCCCCCTCCCCTCCTCCTGGGATCATTTCTATGTAAAGTGGATAAATATTTCTGTAATTCACAAAACCGCAAAGAAATAATAGACTTCATTCTCTTCTTGCTTACACTGATGTAAATGAGGAGTAAATCCAGAAGTAAGGGTGATGTTGGAGCAGCATAATTCTGGTGTAAATCAAAGAAGAATGGTTCCCATTGTGATGATAATTGTAGCTCTGATTTGTCCTGTAAATTGAACAGTGCTGCAAGGCTGACTAAACTTCCCACTAACTGCACTGCTGTTCAGATCCCCTTTCTAAGGAGTGATTTGAAGAGGACGTTCACACTGCACATCCGGGAGGCCCATGCCAAGGAGATGTGGGGTGAGTTCAGGGGCTGCTCCAGTCTGCCCTGGGGAATGTTTTTCTGGAGTGATTTTTGCTCAGGGCTGGTGGTGTTCAGCAGATACCATCACGTTACCCGATACGTTCGATTCCAATCTGTAATTGTTGTGTGTGATCCTCTACTGCCGGGGATGGTCATTGACACCTGTGTGAAGTGAGGGCAAAGTGGGCGTAAGACTTTGGTGTGAGAGGAGAATTGGTGTGAGAGGAGATTGGTGTGAGAGGAGAATCCTGATACAGTAGCACTTTACACCACATTGCACTGGAGAAAATAGCTACAGAGAGGGCAAGACAATGGAGAATCTGGCTCTCTCTCCTCCTTCTAGTCTCCTCTACAGACAGCTAGCCCCAAGTCACCCCCCCGGAGCTATGTACATGTGGAAACCATTCTTAGCAGTTGACTTGTAGACATGCTGGACACCTCCTCCTCTCCAGCCAGCTACTGGCAGGACTGCTTCAAACCAGACAATCTCAAAAGGCAGCAGGAAGGAAGAGGGAGTAGCAAAGAGCACATCAACCTCCGACGCATCTGAACACACAGTTTGTCACGTGTGGCCACAATGACACAGGTGGGCAGGGCCCACATTCGATGTCCTTTTACTACAGTAATTCCTTTCCTTTCTACATTTTTGTTACTATGTTTTTCTTAAAGGATTGTGAGAATAGAAAACAAATAACTCACACACACACCACAAACCTTGAGCTAAATTTCACCCTAAAACTTGTTTGGTGACCCATCAACTGTGCTGACATTTCCTTGCTTTGCACCAGACTTTATGTACCAGGACCAGGAAGAGTTTCTGCTTTTCATTCACTTTTCATTCACAGAGGGAGGAGATGGTTCCTGGTAACTGAGGCACTTGGAAATTGAGTTGAATTCTCTCATTTAATAAATAATATTTCAGAGCGTAGTATTCCTGGAAAAGTCTGCAGACGGTGCTCTTTGCAGGCAGCCTGTAGTAAATGGCTGGTTGCAGGCCCGAGGCTACAGCGGAGCACCGGGAGGCAACTGTGTCTCAAGTGAGGTCCAGCTGGATTTAGATCAGGCATAAACTAGCTAGCCTGACCTAAATGTGACTACTTTTCCTAAACTAGAAAAGCCTCAGAGAGGCACATTTCCTGCCAGGACTCCTCTGTCATCCTGGGAAGGAGTAATTTGTGCCACCCCTTTTCATAGAGCATCACATTTCCTCTCTCCCGCAACACAAGCCACCTCTGCTGACTAGCGCATAGGAGGGCAGAGACTTGGCTCCTCCCATTTCCTGATTCTTCTGACCCCGGTATACCGAAGGAGGAGCACCTGGAGCTGTTAAGCAGGTATCCCTCAGGGCCACACCCGGGGTGGATAAGGGAAGGATCTTTGTTCTCACCGACTGCCCTACACAAGTGCATAAGGACAAGGTGCAATCTAGCCTAACAATTCAGATCCCCTTTGCTGGAGATTTCATCAAACCAAATTGTGAGGGCCAGAAGAACATTCAATCCACCCCAACAGTTGCCCATGCTGATTGTCTTTGATCACCCTGCTATAGTCGTTGAGCCTGGTAGCACAGAAGCAGACAAAGACATTCTGCTCCTCATGCGGGTATTTGCAAGGAAATTCTGTTCTCTCCTTTTTGTCAAACTGCAGGAAAAAATTCCTGCCGGGCTCCTCTTCCTACATGGAGTTTCAAAACTACCTCTCAGCAAATCTGTCCCCCAGGCATGCTCCATTTTCCTTTAGTAAAGCAGCAGGATCAAGGGGAAAGCTTGAAGCAAGAGAAGAGAGATTGCAAATGTTTTGAAAACAAGGCGGGGCCAGGAATGCAAACATCAAAGATGAGGAATTAAATCACAAAAAACAACCCCTCTTCTCCTCAGTCCCCAAATGTGCTGCAGAGGAAGGTAAGTTCAGGACACGGGATTTTTCACATTGTGGTGCGGGGGGCCTGTAAAAGATTAGAGGCAGGAAAAGGCTGTTCGTGCTAGAGTTTGCAGAGCACTGAAACTGAAACCTGCCTGGCTCTCCAAAGCCTCATGCCCAAAGCCCCTGTCCTGCAAGGCTTTTGGGCCCAGATCCTCAGGGGTATTTAGGCTGCTGACTCCTTTGATTTCTCGGCCTTAGTGCCTGCAGCTCTCAGCGACTTCTCTCGGGGTCCTCAGCACCCAGCAGAGCTAGGCCTTTCAGGAGCTCGTTCACACCAGGACTCTTAGCTCCTGATCTAAAACTGGGCCTGAGTGATACCCCGGGATCTGAGCACCCCCAAATGGCAGGGAAAATCAACTCCAAGCTCTGGTGCTGGCCCTTTTCCCTGTGACAGGCCGGTCCTCAGGTCCCAGCAGCGCTGAGCTTTGGAGCCAAACTTTGTTGCTCCAGTCCACCCTTGTTTAAACTGCTCTGCCTAAACATGGTGTGCCCAGGCCAGCATGGATGGAGCAACACCAGGTTCAATATTGATTTGGAATCCACACCAGGCTTTGTCTGTGCTAGACTTGCATGGGGAATCTCCTCCCGTTGCACTGCTACTGCCTCAGCTCCACCCTAGTCTAGACAAGACGCAGGCAGGTGCTGGAATGTCAATGCCCTGTTGTGTGGAGCTGGACCATGCAGGGTTAGACAGCACGGTGGTTTAACTGTCAGTGGCCTCCTCATAGACTCATAGACTTAAGGTCAGAAGGGACCATTATGGTCATCTAGTCTGACCTCTTGCACAACGCAGGCAACAGAATCTCACCCACCCACTCCTGTAAAAAACCCCTAACCTATGTCTGAGCTATTGAAGTCTTCAAAGCATGGTTTAAAGACCTCAAGGTACAGACAATCCTCCAGCAAGTGACCCGTGCCCCATGCTGCAGAGGAAGGCGAAAAACCTCCAGGGCCTCTGCCAATCTGCCCTGGAGGAAAATTCCTTCCTGACCCCAAATATGGCGATCAGCTAAACCCTGAGCATGTGGGCAAGAATCATCAGCCAGCACCCAGGAAAAAATTCTCTGTAGTAACTCAGATCCCACCCCATCTAACATCCCATCACAGACCATTGGGCATATTTACCTGCTAATAATCAAAGATCAATTAATTGACAAAATTAGGCTATCCCATCATACCATCCCCTCCATAAACTTATCAAGCTTAGTCTTGAAGCCACATATGTCTTTTGCCCCCACTACTCTCCTTGGAAGGCTGTTCCAGAACTTCACTCCTCTCATGGTTACAAACCTTCGTCTAATTTCAAGTCTAAACTTCCTAGTGTCCAGTTTATATCCATTTGTTCTTGTGTCCACATTGGTACTAAGCTTCAATAATTCCTCTCCCTCCCTGATATTTATCCCTCTGATATATTTCTAAAGAGCAATCATATCTCCCCTCAGCCTTCTATTGGTTAGGCTAAACAAGCCAAGTTCTTTGAGTCTCCTTTCATAAGACAGGTTTTCCATTCCTCGGATTATCCTAGTAGCCCTTCTCTGTACCTGTTCCAGTTTGAATTCATCCTTCTTAAACATGGGAGACCAGAACTGCACACAATATTCCAGATGAGGTCTCACCAGTGCCTTGTATAACGGAACTAACACCTACTTATCTTTACTGGAAATACCTCGCCTGATGCATCTCAAGACCGCATTAGCTTTTTTAAGGGCCATATCACATTGGCGGCTCATAGTCATCCTGTGATCAACTAATACTCCAAGGTCCTCCTCCTCCTCTGTTACTTCCAACTGATGTGTCCCCAATTTATAACCAAAATTCTTGTTATTAATCCCTAAATGCATTACCTTGAACTTTTCACCATTAAATTTCATCCTATTACTATTACTCCAATTTACAAGGTCATCCAGATCTTCCTGTATGATATCCCAGTCCTCCTCTGTATTGGCAATACCTTCCAGCTTCGTGTCATCCGCAAACTTTATTAGCACATTCCCACATTTTGTGCCAAGGTCAGTAATAAAAAGATTAAATAAGATTGGTCCCAAAACCGATCCCTGAGGAACTCCACTAGTAACCTCCTTCCAGGCTGACAGTTCACCTTTCAGTATGACCCATTGTAGTCTCCCCTTTCACCAGTTCCTTATCCACCTTTCAATTTTCATATTGATCCCCATCTTTTCCAATTTAACTAATAATTCCCCATGTGGAACCGTATCAAATGCCTTACTGAAATCGAGATAAATTAGATCCATTTCGTTTCCTTTGTCTAAAAAATCTGTTACCTTCTCAAAGAAGGAGATCAGGTTGGTTTGGCACGATCTACCTTTTGTAAAACCATAGAATCATAGAATATCAGGGTAGGAAGGGACCTCAGGAGGTCCAACCCCCTGCTTAAAGCAGGACCAATTCCCAACTAAATCATCCCAGCCATGGCTTTGTCAAAACTGTACTTAAAAACCTCTAAGGAAGGAGATTCCACCACCTCCCTAGGTAACCCATTTCAGTGCTTCACCACCCTCCTAGTGAAAAAGTTTTTCCTAATATCCAACCTAAACCTCCCCCACTGCAACTTGAGACCATTACTCCTTGTTCTGTCATCTGCTACCACTGCGAACAGTCTAGATCCATCCTCTTTGGAACCCTTTTTCAGGTAGTTGAAAGCATCTATCAAATCCCCCCTCATTCTTCTCTTCTGCAGACTAAACATTCCCAGTTCCCTCAGCCTCTCTTCATAAGTCATGTGCTCCAGCCCCATAATCATTTTTGTTCCCCTTCGCTGGAATCTTTCCAATTTTTCCACATCCTTCTTGTAGTGTGAGACCCAAAACTGGACACAGTACTCCAGATGAGGCCTCACCAATGTCAAATAGAGGGGAATGATCACGTCCCTCCATCTTCTGGCAATGCCCCTACTTATACAGCCCAAAATGCCGTTAGCCTTCTTGGCAACAAGGGCACACTGTTGACTCATATTCAGCTTTTCGTCCACTGTAACCCCTAGGTCCCTTTCTGCAGAACTGCTTCCTAGCCATCCGGTCCCTAGTCTGTAACAGTGCATGGGATTCTTCCATCCTAAGTACAGGACTCTGCACTTGTCCTTGTTGAACCTCATCGTATTTCTTTTGGCCCAATCCTCTAATTTGTCTAGGTCCCTCTGTATCCTATCCCTACCCTCCAATGTATCTACCACTCCTCCCAGTTTAGTGTCATCTGCAAACTTGCTGAGGGTGCAGTCCACACCAACCTCCAGATCATTAATGAAGATATTGAACAAAACCAGCTGCCAACTAGACATGGAGCCATTGATCACTACCCATTGAGCCCAACGATCTAGCCAGCTTTTTATTCACCTTATAGTCCATTCATCCAGCCCATACTTCTTTAACTTGCCGGCAAGAATACTGTCGGAGACCGTATCAAAAGCTTTGATAAAGTCAAGGAATAACAAATCCACTGCTTTCCCCTCATCCACAGACCCAGTTATCTCCTCAGAGAAGGCAATTAGGTTAGTCAGGCATGACTTGCCCTTGGTGAATCCATGCTCACTGTTCCTCATCACTTTCTTCTCCTCTAAGTGCCTCAGAATTGATTCCTTGAGGACCTGCTCCATTATTTTTCCAGGGACTGAGGTGAGGCTGACTGGCCTGTAGTTCCCCAGATACTCCTTCTTCCCTTTTTTAAAGATGGACACTACATTAGCCTTTTTCTAGTCATCCGGGACCTCCCCCGATCGCCATGAGTTTTCAAAGATAATGGCCAATGGCTCTGCAATCACATCCACCTACTTTTAGCACCCTCAGATGCAGCATATCCAGCCCCATGGACTTGTGCTCATCCTGTTTTTCTAAATAGTCCCAAACCACTTCTTTCTCCACAGATGGCTGGTCACCTTCTCCCCATACTGTGCTGCCCAGTGCAGCAGTCTGGGAGCTGACCTTGTTTGTGAAGGCAGAGGCAAAAAAATCATTGAGTACATTAGCTTTTTCCACATCCTCTGTCACTAGGTTGCCTCCCTCATTCAGTAAGGGGCCCACACTTTCCTTGACTTTCTTGTTGCTAACATACCCATAGAAACCCTTCTTGGTACTCTTAACATCTCTTGCTAGCTTCAACTCCAAGTGTGATTTGGCCTTCCTGATTTCACTCCTGCATGCCTGAGCAATATTTTTATAATAATATAATTGGAGATACCCTATCTCCTAGAACTGGAAGGGACCCTGAAAGGTCATTGAGCCCAGCCCCCTGCCTTCACTAGCAGGGCCAAGTACTGATTTTGCCCCAGATTCCTAGGTGGCCCTTTCAAGGATTGAGTTCACAACCCTGGGTTTAGCAGGCTAATGCTCAAACCACTGAGCTATTCCTCTCCCCTTGGTCACTTGTCCAATCTTCCACTTCTTGTAAGCCTCTGTTTTGCATTTAAGCTCAGCAAGGATTTCACTGTTAAGCCAAGCTGGTCGCCTGCCATATTTACTATTCTTTCTACACATCGGGATGTTTTTTTCCCTGCAACCTCAATAAGGGTTCTTTAAAATACAGCCAGCTGTCCTGGACTCCTTTCCCCCTCATGTTATTCTCCCAGGGGATCCTGCCTATCAGTTTCCTGAGGGAGTCAAAGTCTGCTTTTCTGAAGTCCAGGGTCCGTATTCTGCTGCTCTCCTTTCTTCCTTGTGTCAGGATCCTGAACTCAACCATCTCCTGGTCATTGCCTCCCAGGTTCCCATCCACTTTTGCTTCCTCTACTAACTCTTCTCTGTTTGTGAGCAGCAGGTCTAGAAGAGCTCTGCCCCTAACTGGTTCCTCCAGCACTTGCACCAGGAAATTGTCCCCTACACTTTCAAAAAAACTTCCTGGATTGTCTGTGCACCGCTGTATTGCTCTCCCAGCAGATATCAGGGTGATTAAAGTCTCCCATGAGAACCAGGGCCTGCGCTCCAGTAACTGCTGCTAGTTGCCGGAAGAAAGCCTCATCCACCTCATCCCCCTAGTCTGGTGGACTATAGCAGAGTCCCACCACGACATCACCTTGTTGCTCACACTTCTAAACTTAATCCAGAGACTCTCAGGTTTTTCTGCAGTTTCATACCGGAGCTCTGAGCAGTCATACTGCTCTCTTACATACAATGCAACTCCCCCACCTTTTCTGCCCTGCCTGTCCTTCCTGAACAGTTTATATCCATCCATGACAGTACTCCAATCATGTGAGTTATCCCACCAAGTCTCTGTTATTCCAATCACATCATAATTCCCTGACTGTGCCAGGACTTCCAGTTCTCCCTGCTTGTTTCCCAGGCTTCTTGCATTTGTGTTTAGGCACTTAAGATAACTCGCTGATTGTCCCGCTTTTTCAGTCCGAGACAGGAGTCTTCCCCTCTTGCACTGTCCTGCTTGTGCTTCCTCCCGGTATCCCATTTCCCCACTTACCCCAGGGCTTTGGTCTCCTTCCCCCAGTGAACCTTGTTTAAAGCCCTCCTCGCTAGGTTAGCCAGCCTGCTTGTGAAGATGCTCTTCCCTCTCTTCATTAGGTGGAGCCTGTCTCTGCCTAGCACTCCTCCTTCTTGGAACACCATCCCATGGTCGAAGAATCCAAAGCCTTCTCTCTGACACCACCTGCGTAGCCATTCGTTGACTTCCACAATTCAATAATCTCTACCCAGGCCTTTTCCCTGCACAGGGAGGATGAACGAGAACACCACTTGTGATCCGCTCAAGGTCATTCTTGGCAGTATCATTGGTGCCCACATGGAGAAGCAGGAAGGGGTAGCGATCTGAGGGCTTGATGAGTCTCGGCAGTCTCTCCGTCACATCATGAATCCTAGCTCCTGGCAAGCAGCAGACCTCTCGGTTTTCTCAGTCAGGCGGCAGATAGATGACTCAGTCCCCCTGAGGAGGGAGTCCCTGACCACCACCACCTGCTTCCTTCTCTTGGGAGCGGTGGTCATGGAACCCCCATCCCTAGGACAGTGCATCTCATGCCTTCCAATCGGTGGAGTCTCCTTCTGCTCCCTTCGCTCAGATGTATCATCTAGTCCACTCTCCGCATTAGTACCTGGGGAGAGAACATGAAAACAGTTGCTCATCTGTATCTCCATTGCTGGTACATGGACACTCTTCTTTCTTCTGGAAGTCACATGCTGCCAAATTTCTTCACCGTCCCTCTCTCCCCTCTGCACAGCCTGCTCCGATTCTTCAGAACGTTGTGCCCTTAGAAGCATATTCTGATATCTGTCCAGGAAATCTTCATTTTCTCGTATGCAACGCAGGGTCGATACTTGTTGCTCCAGACCTCGAACCTTCTCTTCCAATCAGGGACGGCTTTAGGAAGTGCGGGGCCCAATTTGAACATTTTCGGCGGGGCCCCGGCAGGGATGACTGAAAAAAAAAAAAACGTGTAAAAAAAAAAAGCCTTTCATTTCTTAGCAACCAGTTCCCTATAAAAAGTTCTGCCACAGTATGTATTTTTTGTACCAATAGGGTTACCATATGTCCGTATTTTCCTCCCAGATGGCAATTTAAGAACCAAAAAGCCTGACATGTCCGGGAAAATACAGATGTATGTTAACCCTACCTAAAGTTCTTTTTTAAAAAGATGGGCCTGAACTAGAACTGAGCTCCGCCACTCCCTGAGGGTGTGCTAGGGTGCACATGTGTGGGTCCCAGCTGCTCCCTGCCCACCTCATTGAAGCAGGTGTGCAGGGTTACTGCCCTGGGAACTGCAGGGCACCAGTGGACATGGGGCTGGCTGGAGGTTGGGGGGTGAGGGGGCTGGAGGTAGGGTCTGGCTGCAGGCTGGAGACAGGGGGTGTGGGGTGGGCTGGCTGGCTTCAGGCAGGGCCACAGGGGGCGTGCGGCATCGGTTGGCAGGGCTGGAGACAAAGGAGTGCGGGACTGGCTGGCTTCAGGCAGGGGGGTGCGGCAGGGGTTGGCTGGAGACAGGGCAGGGGGTGCAGGGCTGGTGCGGGCAGGGCAGGCGGTGCGGCAGGGGCTGGCTGGAGACAGGGCAGGGGGTGCAGGGCTGGCTGGAGACAGGGGCTGGTGCGGGGCTGGAGGCAAGGCAGGAGGTGCGGGGCTGGCTGGAGATGGGGGCTGGTGCGGGCCAGGCAGGGGGTGCAGGGCTGGCTGGAGACGGGCTGGCTGCAGGCAGCGGGTGCAGGGCTGGCTGCAGACAGGAACTGGTGCAGGCAGAGCAGTGGGTGTGGGGCTGGTGCGGGCAGGGGGTGCAGCAGGGGTTGGCTGCGGGCAGCTGGTGCAGGTACAGGGAGTACAGCCCATCCTGTACGGTGAGTGCCTCCTCCTCCTCCCTCCCCCACCAGGGTAGCAGCAGCAGCCTGGGGCTCAGGGGCTATTTAAAGGGCCCGGGCCTCCCCTGCTTCCACCGCCCCAGCCCTGTAAATAGCCGCGGGAGCCCTGGGGAAGTGGCGGGTCTCTGGGGGCTATTTAAATGACCAGGCAGCAGAGGCAGCTGGAGTCCACCCCCCGGATACCCCAGGGCTCTGGGGGCTATTTAAAGAGCCTGGGGCTCCCCTGCTTCTACCGCTCCAGCCCTTTAAATAGCTGAGGGAGCCCTGGGGAAGTGGTGTGGCTTCGGCCGCTATTTAAAGCTGGAGCCCCAGCCCTTTAAATAGCCCCTGGAGCCCCCCGCTACCCCAGGGCTCTGGGGGTAATTAAAGGGCCCAGGGCTCCCCTTCTTCTACCGCCCCAGCCCTTTAAATAGTCACGGGAACCCTGGGGAAGTGATGGGGCTCCGGTGACTATTTAAAGGGCCAGGGCGGTAGAAGCAACGGGAGCCCCAGACTTTTAAAATAGCCCCCACAGCCCTAGCCCAGGGCTCCAGCAGTGGTGCTTTGGTGGCAATTTAAAGGGCCTGTGGCTCCAGCCCCTGCTGGGAGCCCCAGGCCTTTTAAATTGCCCCCTGGGGAAGCTGGGCCACCCTGGGACAGCGCACTGGCTTTTGCCGGTACGCCGTACTGGGGTTTGGGCACGGGGCCCTCTTAGGGGCGGGGCCCGATTCAGGGGAATTGGTTGAATTGGTCTAAAGCCGGCCCTGCTTCCAATATGGAGACCAGCTTGCACTTTGTACAGACAAAGTCGCTTCTGTCCTGTGGAAGAAAGACAAACCTGGCATAACCTGCGCAGGTTACAAGAGCTGAACGCTCACCTTCCATAATTTCTTCCTTCTAAGAGCTTCCTCAGCTGTTGCAGCAACTCACAGAAGCCTGCGAGATGAAAGCCTCAGTGGGCTCTCTCCAGGTGAACTCCCAGGCAAACTCCCTCTGTTAGCCTCTCCGCTGTTCACTGCTGACTGCCTTTTTATAACAGTCAGGCCTACTCAAGGCCCAGCTGGAACAAAGCACTCCCAATTCACACTTTTCAAACAAAGAATCAACCATGTTGTATTTTGTCCCCATTACCATTAACCTCAATGTCCTTAACTACTTTCTCCTTCAAAAAATTTTCCAAGACCTTGCATACTACAGATGTCAAACTAACAGGCCTATAGTTACTCAGATCACCTTTTTTTCCCTTTCTTAAAAATAGGAACTATGTTAGCAATTCTCCAGTCGTACAGTACAACCCCTGAGTTTACTGATTCATTAAAAATTCTTGCTAATGGGCTTGCAATTTCATGTGCCAGTTCCTTTAATATTCTTGGATGAAGATTATCTGGGCTCTCCGATTTCATCCCGTTAAGCTGTTTTAGTTTGGCTTCTACCTCGAATGTGGTAATATCTACCTCCATATCCTCATTCCCATTTGTCATCCTACCATTATCCCTAAGCTCCTCGTTAGCCTCATTAAAGACTGAGGCAAAGTATTTGTTTAGATATTCGGCCATGCCTAGATTATCCTTAACCTCCACTCCATCCTCAGTGTTTAGCAGTCCCACTTCTTCTTTCTTTGTTTTCTTCTTATTTATATGGCTATAGAACCTTTTACTATTGGTTTTAATTCCCTTTGCAAGGTCCAACTCTACATGGCTTTTGGCCTTTCTCACTTTATCCCACATGATCTGACCTCAATAAGGTAGCTTTCCTTGCTAATCCCTCCCATCTTCCACTCCTTGTAGGCTTTTTGCTTTTTCTTAATCACCTCTCTGAGATGCTTGCTCATCCAGCTTGGTCTACAACTCCTACTTATGACTTTTTTCCCCTTTCTTGGGATGCAGGCTTCTGATAGTTTCTGCAACTTTGACTTGAAGTAATTCCAGGCCTCCTCTGCCTTTAGATCCACAAGTTCTTCAGTCCAATCCTGAACCCTTGCCTGTGCTAGCACTCCCATCGCTGCTGCCACTGGCACTGAGGAACCAGGGGAGCACCAGTAGGGAAGGGGGAAGTGCCTCCCAAATTGAAGAGGAGGGTTAGGAGAGCTGCTGTGCTAGGCGAAGCAGTAAAACACCCACTCCGTATCAGCCCACAGTTTTGCAGAAACATATTTTGCTGGCCTTGTTTTCTGTTAGGCCTGTCTGGCAGAGCGGGGCCTAGATTTAGTCATAATCTTTTCAATGACACCTTACATGACTCATCTTGTACAAAATGCATCATAATTATGTCATAATCATACCATAATAACATTACTGTGAAGAATATGAGGTGCAGTGTCACACAAGGATTTATTTGATTTTTAGTATCTTATCTGAAATTTGCATAGCTGCTTTGGCATATACCAGGGGTCGGCAACCTCTGGCATGCGGCTCGCCAGGGTAAGCACCCTGGTGGGCTGGGCCAGTTTGTTTACCTGCTGCGTCTGCAGGTTCAGTCGATTGCGGCTCCCACTGGCCATGGTTTGCTGTCCCAGGCCAATGGGGGCAACGGGAAGCCGCGGCCAGCACATCCCTTGCCCGCGCAGCTTCCTGCCGCCCCCATTGGCCTGGGACAGCGAACCGCGGCCAGTGGGAGCCGCGATCCGCCAAACCTGCCAACGCGGCAGGTAAACACACTGTCCCGGCCCACCGGGGCATGCCAGAGGTTGCTGATGCCTGGCATATACCATATACGAAGAGCTGAGTGTCCTGAGAGCAGGTGTATGCATGGATGGGTTTCGGGGCCACATTCCCCTGTGTGCTCTGGCTGCTTTGCAGGGCTCCTGTGAGGCAAATCAGTTGAAATCCTGGCTTTTTTAGTGGGCTGAGCCAAGTTCAAGGCTGCTTTGCCTCACCAGAGGGGCACAAAGCAGCTGGAATGAGCTGGTGAATCTGGCCCTTTTATTGGAACCGACGTTTTTAAACACCGTTCCTAGGCCAGGCTAGACAAGGCCTCACCCCCTAGCTACAGCACCCGTCTTGAACCACGTTAAGGAATTCCACCTAGTAACCAGGCCCCACTCATGCAAATGAAAGACAGCACAGGGACACAAATGGCCCTACTGGCTTCAACAGACCAATCCACACGCCTAAAGTTAAGCATGTAACTAAAATACTTGCAAGATCAAGCTTAGAAGGCTGATGCATGCACCTGCTCTCAGGACACTCCCCTCTTCGTATATGGTATATGCCAAAGCAGACATGAAAATTTCAGATAAGATACTAAAAATCATATAAATCCCTGTATGACACTGCACCTCATATTCTTCACAGTAATGTTATTATGGTATGATTATGACATTATTATGATGCATTTTGTACAAGATGTGTCATGTAAGGTGTCACTGAAAAGATTATTATTTTCTGAATAAGATTATCCTATTTGTATCTATGTATCTTTTGTGTATCAGAAGTTATGAATATTGACTATGTATCTGTATTTCAAATGTACCGGTAGTTAAACCCGGGTAATGCCCACTAGACAAGATGCTTTCAGTCTAGATAGTGGGTGGGGAAGGGTCTATTAGGGGCAATGGGCCATTAAGGAAAAACAATAGGCCTCAGGAGAAGCTCATCTCCCACCTGGTGAGCCTTCCTGAGAATGCTACAGACAGCCTGTGAGTGATGGCTGCTATGACTCTACAAGGACATGTGACCAGGCCACATGACACTAGACTCCATCTTGGGACGTCAGTATTTTTCCACAGACCGGTCTGGGAACCAAGCTTTGGAACAAAGGGTTCCTGCCATATGCAAAAGCTACATAAGGCAGGGAGTGACATCGTCTGGTGTTCTTCCCTCCCCACACAAGACTCCTGGAAACACCTGAGGAACAAGGACTGAACTGGGGGAAGTGCTGGACCCAGGCTAAAGGGATTTCTAGCCTGCGAATGGAACACCTGGGGATTCCAAGCTGTAAGCAAGTGCAGCTTGTCCCTTAAGAATCTGCAGCCTGCTGGTATCATCCCTTAGGGTGAGAATCTGCTATTCATAACCAATCTGTTTAGTATGTTAAGCTTAGTTTGCGTTTTTTGTTTATTTGCTAGGTAATTTGCTTTGATCTGTTTGCTATCACTTACCGCTTAAAATCTATCTTTTCTAGTCAATATACTTTTTATGTTTTAATCTAAACCAGTGAGCTTTGACTGGAGTGCTTGGGGAAAATCTCTGCATGGTTACCACAAATGTGCGCTGTTTTCTTCACACTGAGGGAGAGGAGGACCAGGTATTAAACCCATATACTGGCCAGATTTGACCAGGACAGGACAGTACTGCTCTGGGGTCTCAGGCTGGGAAGCTGGTGGTTAGAGAGCCTGCGTGTAACTGCAGCTGGGTGTGTCCCTACCTGTGTGAATGCTGGTGAAAGTGCAGCTTGGAGGGTTTGGCAGCTTGTCACAGCAGCACAGTGTGCGAGGCAGCCCAGGCTGGTGGGTCAGGGGGCTCAGTGGTACCCCAGTTCCAGGTGGCACCCTGGGGGGAACCTGTCCCAGCTTGGTCAGTTATTCCTTATCTTCTTGCGTGTGCCCCTTTCCCCAGCTTGCCACTCAGCAGAGATTAGTGCTATTGACTGGAGGGAGGAAGCTCTGTGGCTGGAGTAGGCTATGAAAGCTGAAGTGATGCAGAACGCATGCATGCAGCACACTGGGCTGAATGAAGTGCTTGGAAATTTGCATAAACCCTGTCACCTTCATTACAGCCCTCACTAAAACTTTCAATGAGTTATTGTACACATTAAATTGTCATTTAATTGTGCCCAAGCACTATCATAAAAGCAAATGAAGCAAATCGAGCAGCACAAAAATGAAAAAATCCCAGACTAGCTACATGTTAAGCACAAGCTCGGCGCGGTTACTGTCACTCCCCCGAAAGGAAGGGAACTGCTGCCGTCATACTTAGCAAATGGTTTATGGACACCTCACTCAATCATCTGCCTTTCTGCAGCACCCAGAGACTTGCTCTTGGCCACATGGCGGCAACTTTATTGCCACTTCCACTCAGTAGGGTCAGGCCTAAGCCAAAAGGTCATTTGTACAAGCAAAATCGGCATCACTCACTTGCACCGTTCTACTCTTGGTGTTCCAGAGAGCCTCCTCTTGTGCCTCCATTCCAAAGAGGACATGCCAGCTGCTGCTGTGCCATGAGTGCACATTGCCATCCGTAAAATCTCCACGAGGGGCTTCCTTGTACCTCAGGTACCTCACTATGGACAGCCAAGTAGGAGCATGCTCACCTTCAGGGCCCTAGTGCTGTGCATCCTCATGTAGACTTACTCTGCCCGTCCCACATGCAGTTCCCTCTCAGCCTTGTCTTCAGCAGTGCCCTGACTGGTTGGGAAGCAGGCTGGAAATCTCACCCCTCACTCCCTAATGCCAGCTCTCCGCTCACTAGAGGATGGGGAGGCTGCTCAGGAGGAGACCACATTGAGTGGGCTGGAAGCAGGAGCTGCTGCAAGGATGCAGCAGGCCCAGAGACCAAGCTCCGGGTGAGGGGAGCAGCCTGGGAGCAGCCCCACCATGAACTTGCATTGCACACGAGACTCTTTCACAGCCCAGGAGGGAGTTGCCCTACCCGGGGGCTAATGGCCTGAGGCAGGAGGGGGCACTTTGGTGAAGGTGCTAGAGCTCCTTTGTTAAAGATTTACAATTGTATTAACTCGCTGTTCTAGTCTGTTCCATGTAGATTTTTGTATCGTGCGCATCACCCTAGTCTCTGAAGACCTTCCTGAAGTGCATTAAGCAATGTGACTAAAATTTGTCACCTGCTGTTTGTTCTCCTGCCTTTCCCCAGAGGCAGAAGTGTGCCTGGAGTGGAGTGTCTTGTTTTGGTAGGGTGTCTTTTTTTGTCAGTGAAACAAACATGCCTGTCGCTCTGTGTTCATGTTGGAGAAGGCAAGGTCAAGGATCTGTGCCTTGCACTTGGAGTGGAAAGCAGTGAGGTCAGCAGCGGTCCTTAGTTCCTGGGGGAGGTCACTGCACAGTCTGGGGCCGGGCCTCTGAGAAGGTGCTTTCTCCCGTGCAGACAAGCTCTACTCTTGTTGTCGAGGGTTACAAAAAAAGCCAGCAGAAGTGAATCTGTGTAGTATGATAGAACATTTCCAGGAGATAAAGAGCCAGATTCTCCAAAGAGCTTAACACCCAACAGCTCCCATTGAGAACAAGGGAGAATCCCCACCACTACTGAGAACAATGGGAGCTGCCAGGTGCTTTGAAAATCATTCACCCCAATCGTTTCATAGATGTGAAAGCCAGAAGAGATCACTATAATTAGGGCCCTACCAATTTCATGGCCATGAAAATGCATCACTGACCGTGAAATAAGCGAAGAAATAAAAATGCATCTTTTCCCATGAACTCCAATGTCCCCGTGTTCCTAGGAGCCCCCCCCTGCTCCTGGGGGAGGGGCTCCTAGCTCTGGATGGGCTGGGGAGGGACAGGACTTGTCCATCCCCTGCACAGCTGCTCGGGGGGGGTGGGAACCAGACCCACCTCCAGGTGCCTCACGCTGCTGAGGATGCCCTGGGACTGGGCAGCAGCCCCAGAGGTTCCAGCAGCTGGAGGAGACTTGTGGAGGTGGGTCCGATCTTCCCTCTGCTGCTGGGAGCGCCCCAGCAAAGGGGGCTCCTGGCTCCAAATGGGCTGTGGCACTTGTCCATCCCCTGCACAGCTCCTCGGGCAGGAAGGGGGGGAGATCAGACCCACCTCCACCTCTGGGAATATCCCGCAGCTGCAGGACGCTCTGTGGTTGCTGCCTTCAGAGTCCAGCTCTGAACTTTCAGAGAACCTTCAACAAGTTCCTTCCCCAAAGGCTCTTAAGCAAAGTAAGCAGTGATGGGAAAAGAGGGAAGGTCCTCTCATGGATCAGTAACTGATTGAAATATAGGAAGCAAAGTGTAGGAATAAATGGTCAGTTTTCACTATGGAGAGAGTTGAAGAGCAGGGTCCCTCAAAGAACTGTGCTGGTGCCGTTCAACATATTGATTAATGAGCTGGAAAAAGGGGTGAACAGTGAAGTGGCAAAATCTGCAGATGAGACAAAGACATTCAGGATAGTTAAGTCCAAAACAGACTGCTAGAAGTTAGAGGAATCTCACAAAACTGGGTGACTGGCAAGAAAATGGCAGCTGAAATTCAACACTGATAAGTGCAAAGTGATGCATACTGGAAAATATAATCCCAACTCTACATATAAAATGATGGATTCTAAAAAAGAAATCTCGGGGTTACCATGGATAGTTGTCCGAACATGCCCACTCAATGAGCAGCAGTGGTCAATAAAACTAACAATGTTAGGAACTATTAGAAAAGGGATAGAAAATAAGACAGAAAATATCATAATATCATTATATAAATCCATGGTGCACCCACACCTTGAATACTGCATGCAGTTCTGGTCACCCCATCTGAAACAGGATATATTGGAACTGGAACGATACAGATATGGGCAATAAAGACAATCCAGGGTAAGGAATAGCTTCCACATGAGGAAAGACTAAAAAGAGTAGGGCTGTTCAGCTTTGTAAAGAGATGATTAAGGGGGATATAATAGCGGTGTATAAAATCATGAATGGTGTGGCAAGAGTGCATAGAATAGTGTTATTTACCCTTCCACATAACACAAAAAACAGGGGTCACCAGATGAACTGAATAGGCAACAGGTTTAAAACAAACAAGAGGAAGTATTTCTTCACGCAATGCACAACGAACCTGTGGAACTCATTGCCATGGGATGTTGTAATGGCCAAAAGTATAACCGCGTACTTGTGGCGACCCTGAACCTCTGACGGCCGGAAGCCAGGAGTGGAAGACGGGGTGGATCACGCCATAATTGCCCTATTCTGGACACTCCCCCTGGCGCTCTGATATGGGCCAGTCAGTGACAGGATACGGGGCAAGGCGGGCCATGATCTGACCCAGTATGGCTGATCTTATTTTCTTATTTATTAGCACCCATGGCATCAGAACAGCTAACATCTCCAAGGAACAGAAGAAGAGGCTGGGACGAGGGTGCAACACCAGCCTGCAGAGGCTAAGGAAATACATTATTTAGACAGAATTAAACAAAGGAACAAATTAAATGCTGCAAATTATTCATGGACTAAAAGAGGCTGATTATTCATCTGTAATTAAAATATACAGCTGGAATAGCAGCTGCTGGTGTAGTAATCAGTGAACACTGCGACTATAAAAATGTAATTCAGTTTGTGCAGCCAATTAAAGGAAAACAGCCAAATAATCATCCAAAGCTGCTGACTTGTAATATAAGGTCACAGGGCAAAAGTTAACAAGCTCCATGAAATTATGGATGACAAAGTGGGATCAGATTGGCTCCGACCATACATTATCAACATTGGCCATGATAGCCACACTGCCATTAATCATCAGGTCTAATAAGAAGTGAATCACATGCCTAGTGTCAGCAGAAACATTTTCTTTCCACTGACTGTATGACGCGTTGCCTGTGATAATAGGAGACACTGGACTTGATGACTGGACTTGAATGTTCCCAGTCAATATGGGGATAATTGAAATCCCCCACTATTATTGGGTTCTTAATTTTGATAGCCTCTCTGATCTTGGAGCTATAATCTCCCTGTCTCATATTGTTTGCCCAACTCCGTTTTCACCAGGGAGACTGTAACTCCCCAATGTATTAAATGTGTCTTACTGGGAGCCAGCTCATTGGAGCAGAACAGGGAGCCTGGGGCTCAGATTTTGTTCACCCAGTATCTGATACCCTTGCCATTTATTGAAAATCTAAGATGAGGGTCAGATGATCAATGGATTAGACAGAGTAAAGATGTTTCGATAACCAAGTGACTGCTAAAACCCAATGGATAGCAAAACAACACAGTCAAGAGTGGCCTTCTGTTGGAATAACACAATCTTAATGAGACAAGGTAGGCTGGGGGAGGTAATATGTTTTATTGGACCAACTTCTGCTGGTGAGAAAGACAAGTTTTTGAGCCACAGAGCCCTTCCACAGGTCTGAGAAAGATGCTCTGAGCATCACAGCTAAATAAAAGGTTGAACAGATTGCTTAGCATAAGTACTTAGCACATATTTCAAGGGACCATCCAAGGTGAAGTGGCCTGTAACCCCTGTAGCCATAGGACAAAAATGGGGGTTAGCGGGCTACAGATTTTAATAAGCCATAAATCCAGTGTCTTTATTAAGACTATGATTTTTAGTGTCTAACAACGTTATGAATTTAAACTCCCAGGCTTGTCTTTTGAAAGTGTTGTGCAGGTTTCCTTTGAGTTATGAGGACTTATAGGTCAGATACAGAGTGATCGCTTTTGTGAAAAGTGTTCACCCACAG
Source organism: Mauremys mutica (assembly GCF_020497125.1). Lineage (NCBI taxonomy): Eukaryota > Metazoa > Chordata > Testudines > Geoemydidae > Mauremys > Mauremys mutica. Next base: position 5,693,050 of record NC_059076.1, on the reverse strand, counting down.
ATGATAGCGTGTTTGTGTCTTTTATCATTTTCCTGTGGGACAGCACAGTGATTGTCTGGTTTCACCCACATAGTTTTTATTGGGGCATTTAGTGCCCTGGATGAGGTACACCCCCTGTTGTGATAAGCATGTGTAGGGCCCATGGTTTTTGAAAGATGTGGGGGGGGGTAATTGATCATTCTAGCAGCAGAGGTATGGCTGCAGGTTGTGCATCTATTGTTCTGGCAGAGTCTGGGGCTGCTTTGAGCTGGTGTGTCCTGGTCTGTGGGGAGCTTACGTCTGACAATGACCTTGGAGAAGTTGGAGGTTAATTAAGAACATAAGAAAGGCCGTACCGGGTCAGACCAAAGGTCCATCTAGCCCAGTATCTGTCTACTGACAGTGGCCAATGCCAGGTGCCCCAGAGGGAGTGAACCTAACAGGCAATGATCAAGTGATCTCTCTCCTGCCATCCATCTCCATTCTCTGACGAACAGAGGCTAGGGACACCATTCTTACCCATCCTGGCTAATAGCCATTTATGGACTTAGCCGCCATGAATTTATCCAGTCTCCTTTTAAACATTGTTATAGTCCTAGCCTTCACAACCTCCTCAGGTAAGGCGTTCCACAAGTTGACTGTGCGCTGCGTGAAGAAGAACTTCCTTTTATTTGTTTTAAACCTGCTGCCTGTTAATTTCATTTGGTGACCCCTAGTTCTTGTATTATGGGAATAAGTAAATAACTTTTCCTTATCCACTTTCTCAACATCACTCATGATTTTATATACCTCTATCATGTCCCCCCTTAGTCTTCTCTTTTCCAAGCTGAAGAGTCCTAGCCTCTTTAATCTTTCCTCATATGGGACCCTCTCTAAACCCCTAATCATTTTAGTTGCCCTTTTCTGAACCTTTTCTAGTGCTAGAATATCTTTTTTGAGGTGAGGAGACCACATCTGTACACAGTATTCGAGATGTGGGCGTACCATGGATTTATATAAGGGCAATAAGATATTCTCAGTCTTATTCTCTATCCCCTTTTTAATGATTCCTAACATCCTGTTTGCTTTTTTGACCGCCTCTGCACACTGCGTGGACATCTTCAGAGAACTATCCACGATGACGCCAAGATCTTTTTCCTGACTCGTTGTAGCTAAATTAGCCCCCATCATGTTGTATGTATAGTTGGGGTTATTTTTTCCAATGTGCATTACTTTACATTTATCCACATTAAATTTCATTTGCCATTTTGTTGCCCAATCACTTAGTTTTGTGAGATCTTTTTGAAGTTCTTCACAATCTGCTTTGGTCTTAACTATCTTGAGTAGTTTAGTATCATCTGCAAACTTTGCCACCTCACTGTTTACCCGTTTCTCCAGATCATGTATGAATAAATTGAATAGGATTGGTCCGAGGACTGACCCTTGGGGAACACCACTAGTTACCCCTCTCCATTCTGAGAATTTAACCATTAATTCCTACCCTTTGTTCCCTGTCCTTTAACCAGTTCTCAATCCATGAAAGGACCTTCCCTTTTATCCCATGACAGCTTAATTTACGTAAGAGCCTTTGGTGAGGGACCTTGTCAAAGGCTTTCTGGAAATCTAAGTACACTATGTCCACTGGATCCCCCTTGTCCACGTTTGTTGACCCCTTCAAAGAATTCTAATAGATTAGTAAGACCCGATTTCCCTTTACAGAAACCATGTTGACTATTGCTCAAGAATTTATGTTTTTCTATGTGTCTGACAATTTTATTCTTTACTATTGTTTCAACTAATTTGCCCGGTACCGATGTTAGACTTACCGGTCTGTAACTGCCGGGATCACCCCTAGAGCCCTTTTTAAATATTGGCGTTACATTAGCTAACTCCCAGTCATTGGGTACCGAAGCCGATTTAAAGGACAGGTTACAAACCTTAGTTAATAGTTCCGCAACTTCACATTTGAGTTCTTTCAGAACTCTTGGGTGAATGCCATCTGGTCCCGGTGACTTGTTAATGTTGAGTTTATCAATTAATTCCAAAACCTCCTCTAGTGACACTTCAATCTGTGACAGTTCCTCAGATTTGTCACCTACAAAAGCCAGCTCAGGTTTGGGAATCTCCCTAACATCCTCAGCCGTGAAGACTGAAGCAAAGAATCCATTTAGTTTCTCCGCAATGACTTTATCGTCTTTAAGCGCTCCTTTTGTATTTTGATCATCAAGGGGCCCCACTGGTTGTTTAGCAGGCTTCCTGCTTCTGATGTACTTAAAAAACATTTTGTTATTACCTTTGGAGTTTTTGGCTAGCTGTTCTTCAAACTCCTCTTTGGCTTTTCTTATTACACTCTTGCACTTAAGTTGGCAGTGTTTGTGCTCCTTTCTATTTGCCTCACTAGGATTTGACTTCCACTTTTTAAAGGAAGTCTTTTTATCTCTCACTGCTTCTTTTACATGGTTGTTAAACCACGGTGGCTCTTTTTTAGTTCTTTTACTGTTTTTCTTAATTTGGGGTATACATTGAAGTTGGGCCTCTATTATGGTGTCTTTAAAAAGGGCCCATGCAACTTGCAGGGATTTCACTTTAGTCACTGTACCTTTTAACTTTTATCTAACTAACCCCCTCATTTTTGTATAGTTCCCCCTTTTGAAATTAAATGCCACAGTGTTGGGCAGTTGAGGTGTTCTTCCCACCACAGGGATGCTGAATGCTATTGTATTATGGTCACTATTTCCAAGCGGTCCTGCTATAGTTACCTCTTGGACCAGCTCCTGCGCTCCACTCAGGATTAAATCTAGAGTTGCCTCTCCCCTTGTGGGTTCCCGTACCAGCTGCTCCATGAAGCAGTCATTTAAAGTATCGAGAAATTTTATCTCTGCATTTCGTCCTGAAGTGAAATGTTCCCAGTCAATATGGGGATAATTGAAATCCCCCACTATTATTGGGTTCTTAATTTTGATAGCCTCTCTAATTTCCCTTAGCATTTCATCATCACTATTACTGTCCTGGTCAGGTGGTCGATAATAGATCCCTACTGTTATATTTTTACTAGAGCATGAAATTTCTATCCATAGAGACTCTATGGAACATGTGGATTCGCTTAAGATTTTTACTTCATTTGAATCTACATTTTCTTTCACATATAGTGCCACTCCTCCCCCTGCATGACCTGTTCTGTCCTTCAGATATATTTTGTACCCCGGAATGATTGTGTCCCATTGATTGCTCTCAGTCCACCAGGTTTCTGTGATGCCTATTATATCTATATCGTCCTTTATCACAAGGCACTCTAGTTCACCCATCTTATTATTTAGACTTCTGGCATTTGTGTACAAGCACTTTAAAAACTTGTCTCTGTTTATTAGCCTGCCTTTTTCTGATGTGCCAGATTCTTTTTTATGTGACTGTTTATCATCTGATCCGGCCCTTACATTATACTTCTCATTCCTCTGCTCCTGACTATAACCTGGAGATTCTCTATCATCAGACTCTCCCCTAAGAGAAGTCTGTGTCCGATCCACATGCTCCTCTGCAGCAGTCGGCTTTCCCCCATCTCCTAGTTTAAAAACTGCTCTACAACCTTTTTAATGTTTAGTGCCAGCAGTCTGGTTCCACTTTGGTTTAGGTGGAGCCCATCTCTCCTGTATAGGCTCCTCCCATCCCAGAAGTTTCCCCAGTTCCTAATGAACGTCAACCCCTCCTCTCTACACCATCGTCTCATCCATGCATTGAGACTCTGAAGCTCTGCCTGCCTACCTGGCCCTGCACATGGAACTGGGAGCATTTCTGAGAATGCCACCATAGAGGTCCTGGATTTCAGTCTCTTCCCTAGCAGCCTAAATTTGGCTTCCAGGACATCTCTCCTACCCTTCCCTATGTCATTGGTACCTACATGTACCACGACCACTGGCTCCTCCCCAGCACTACACATAAGTCTATCTAGATGCCTCGAGAGATCCGCAACCTTCGCACCAGGCAGGCAAGTCACCATACGGTTCTCCCGGTCATCACAGACCCAGCTATCTACATTTCTAATAATCGCATCTCCCATTACTAACACCTGCCTTTTCCTAGAAACTGGAGTTCCCTCCCCCAGAGAGGCAACCTCAGTGCGAGAGGCAACCCCAGCACCATCTGGAAGGAGGGTCCCAACTATGGGAAGGTTTCCCTCTGCTCCCATTGACTGCTCTGCTTCCCTGGGCCTTTCTTCCTACTCAACAGCACAGGAGCTGTCTGAGCGGAGGTGGGACAATTCTACAGTGTCCCGGAACGCCTCATCAACATACCTCTCTGCCTCTCTCAGCTCCTCCAGTTCCGCCACCCTGGCCTCCAAAGTCCGTACATGGTCTCTGAGGGCCAGGAGCTCCTTGCACCGACTGCACACATACGCCACCCGCCCACAGGGCAGGTAATCATACATGCAACACTCAGAACAATAAACTGGATAGCCCCCACCCTGCTGCTGGGCTTCTGCCTGCATTGTCTCTTAGTTAGTGGAAGGGTGGTTTACAGAAAGGAGTTTTGGAATGTGGTTTGGTTTACAGGTTTTAGGGGGGGGCACAGGGAAGGTGTTATGGCCGGCGAGGGACTCCCGCTCCCTTCCCAACTCCCTTGCGAAACTCCCTGTTAGCAGCCCCTGGTCGCTTGTGCACGGCTTTATAAAGCCCTGGCCTGAGTGAATGCCCCGCCCACTGATTAAGGCTCAGCCAATTACCAGAGGCTTCGAGCTTTCAAACCTGCCTCCAACTGCCAGCCAGAGCACACGGTCCCTCAAACAACCAAACAAACAAACAAACAGACTGACAAACACAAGCTCAGCACACAGCAAGTAACCCCCAAACACAAACAAACACACACTACAGACAGTCACTTACCCCTCAGATGCTGTATTAGCTCCTCCTTCACCTGGAGAACTCCCTTGCGAAACTCCCTGTTAGCAGCCCCTGTTCCCTGTTGAAGGCCAGAAGAGGGGATTGAGGAAAGATTTCTTTCAGGATGGGATCCCCATCGAGTTTGGGCTGTAATTGTTTGATGATACCTCATATGGGGTCAAGTGTGGGGTGGTAGGTTACAAGTGATGGGGAAGGGTCAGAGGGGGTTTATTTCTGTAATTAAGTTTCTCTCGGGGTATTTGTGTGGACCGTTCCATGATGCAATCTAGGTCTCTCGTGGAGTGTCCTTGTTTCGTGAAAGCAATTTTGAGTGTGTTAGGGTGGGGAGCCAGGAACATAGACACAAAAGGAGAGTGGGACCTAGAGAATTAATATTGCAGAAAGCTTTACATGTAAGAGATTCATTTCTTTGACATAAATCAGTTAATTTGTGGCCTAACAATGCAGCCTTTCACACTTGATTTTGTTGGGATTAATTGTGTAAGTGCACATCAGTGTGAGCAAGGGATGCACAACTGGGGCCTTTATTTTTAGTCAGTATTGCCCAAGTGTCTGAGCTGCAGACAGCTTACACTAATGCCTGGGAAATGGTCACACATCCATGTGGCTCTGAAATGAGACGCTGTCTTGGCCTTCCAGGCATGGTTTTTCAAATGGACCTAAAGGATTTAGGTGCCCAGTGTTCATTGAATTTCAGGGTGGGTGCCTAACTCTCTTTGGCTCCTATGGAGCCCTGCCCCTCCTCTGAGCTGTCTCCTCATTGAGACCTGTCTCGACATATGTTTCCCCCAAGTCCATTTCAAGCATTTGGTGCACAGAACTGTTATTGATGCCAGGTTTCCCCTAGGTCCAATGATTTGCTCTGAGAAGTAAATTCCTACAGTACAGCCCAAGGAGCCAGGCACCCAGCTGTGGCACCAGGCACCCATGCAGACGAAAAGCTGTGGCTGACGGCAGCGACCAGGGATCTGTCTGATCAGCAGGGCATGAGGCCTCCTCGCCTCAGTGAGCAGCGGTACAGGTACATCTATCCGGGAGCAGTGGTAAGAGAAGTGAATCACTTGGACACTACCGCACCCAGGCTCTTCCTCAGAGCTATGTCTCCTGCAGCTCTCATGAGGCCCAGCTCCCACTGACTGCACTGAGAGCACCCCAAGCAACAGCTGCAGTGCCAGCCCCTGCCATTCCCTCCCTCACAGACACAAATCGCTGGTGTTTCCCTCTGCAGAAGCCAGTATCCGGCGTGTCAGGATCCCAACAAGGGCAGTCGGGACCAAAAATCAGAGCAGGGGCAAACCTGAGGCTGGGAGTAGAATACCAAGGGACCAATACCAAGGGACACATGCCAAGTTAGGTTTGAGGGCCCGAGCCAGGAGGCGAAGCCAAATCAAGCCAAGATCAAAGCCAGGAGTTCATGAGCAGGAATGGTCATGACAGGAGAGCTGCACTGTTGCCTGGACTCTCCCTGGAACGCCCCTTGGGGTATATAAGGCGGGGAGCCAATCATGCACCATGAGGTTGCTGCCTGTCAGACACTTGGGTGGGACTTCCCATGGTCTGTGTCCACTGCGGGTCATGGGCAGTGGAGCGCAAGCTGGTTACAGCTGCTGCTGCTGCTGGGTGGCAGCCTGGATATGCCAACTGCCTGGCAGCTCTGCAGGCCAGGGTGCTAGACCCACAGGGCCTTACACTGAGGGTGTGGAGGAAAGAGTCTGTGACAAGAGCCTCCCTAGCAATGGCTGCAGGAACTCAGGCTGGCTAAAAATCCATTTGATGCCCTTCAGGGCAAACAGTTACACATGTTGTGCCTCAGTACAAGACAGGAAGAATATTAGAGGGCCAGGGATGTATTCCCTCCAGTTTTATGGGCTGTTCCAAAGAAGGGTTGGCACCAAGCAAATCCAGCTAACTCTGAAGCTTGGCAAAAGGAATGTGGAGGATGGCTTAGAAAGGGAAACTGAAAGGAGAAAATACTGAAACAGCCATTAAAGCAAAAGTGCCCTGCAGGAGCAGACACCTAACTGAGCGAGCTCAGACAATAATGCTAAAGCTGAGAAGACAGCTGATAAAGCACTCGTTATTTATGTGATAATAATAAAAAAACCTATAGAACATAGAGGCTTGAAGTGGAAGGTAAAATAGGAGTGCATTCCATTCCATGGGATTCAAACACACACCGCCATCAGAAAAGCCATTGGAAAAATGGATAGCTGCAACATGAATAAGGGCACCTTTGGAAAACGAGCAGCAAGAATGAAACCAGTAGCAACGAAGAGGGAAGAATGATCACACAGGGAAAAGTAATTGAAACACATCCCTCCTCTTACTGTAAATAGAATAAGAATAATAACCTGCTACCTAAACCAGAGTGAACCGTCGCTATTGCTTGCTTCTTATTTGTAATGTTAATTGGCTGTGGGGTCCCGTGTTGTTTAGGATTCAGGGATAGATAGCACTTAATGAAAGATAGACATCAGCACTCTCTCATGTACAGTATGTGTCTGTTAATGTTTGAGAACAGTGATGGTATTTACCACATCCATGTTTCCCAGATAGAAACACACATCTCTTAAAGTTGGGGGTGGGGTGTTTTGCTTTTTGGCCTCCTACATACATGCCCTCATCATTAGCCATTAACAAACTGTAAAATGAAGCAGGGGGGGTTCCTTTTAAACCTTTTTCTCTGTAACCAATACACTGTATGTTGTATGCTGCTTGCATATGGGGTAGAATCATGCCTTTCTACATGAGGAGTACGGAAGAGAGAGTTTTAGAAATAGGTTAATCTGTCTTATATTTTAGCAATGATTATGCACAATGATTGAAGATTTGTTTACTGTTGTCTATGTATTGTCTGCATTACTCGCGATATAAATTGTGAGAGAAGAGGGAGCTGGCTCTTTAAGGATAGAATCGGGGCAGCTGGTGTGTGCTGTGGCAGGGGCTCTGGGTGGGGTGTGGGGCTGTGTTGGGGGATGGTCTTGTAGTTGGGGTCTAGAAGGACTCTGCCTGCAGGAAGCTCCCGAGGGAGGTTAGACTCCAAGAGTGAAGAAGTTCTGAAGTGCCCCAGCTGGTCTTGGACGACGTGACTAACAGAGGACCACTGGAAGGGAGAATAGGCCCACTTCATCGCTACTGTAACTGCACTGCAGGCAACGGAGTCACAGCAGGGATTTATTAATGCATATCAGAGGAGTACAGGAAGCAATAAAGGCCCAATCCAGCTGAGTCAATGGGAGTCCTCCCTTTGATTGCATTGAGAATGGGATCAGACCCTAACTGGGGTTTGTGGGTGATTATTAAACACCAAGAGGAGAGCTCTTTGTTCAGGAGGGGGCACTATTTTCACTGCTCTTCTGCAGAAGTGACTGCAATTCCCAGCAGTAACCAGCCCACCCCAGGCTCGGGACTCCACCACAGCCCCTCACAAGGCACTATGGATTGGCCACTGGGCCCGCCCTTTGCTCTTTTTAAAATTTCTAGGCAGTTTTAAAGGAACATACAGCACCCATCCTCTGGTCACTGCAAAATCCTCGGCACTGGTGCCCCCTCATGAGCCCCACACGACTCCTCCCACGACTTCTTACCTCCAGCCTGTGGGGCCACCTCCCAGGAATGTTCAGAGTCGTTGCTTCAGAGAAACAATGAGACACTTCAAATAAATGAATATCTCACACATTACCAGCCTCAGATGGCTACCTGAGTATTTTAAATCATTCATGCGCTCCCTGCCTTGACCTGAAGGACAAGGGAGAGAATGCAGCAGCAGATAGTCTTTGTTGGCTGTTGTAAACAGTGCAGGCAGCTGGCCCTGTATGCATTATAATAATGGGGGAAATACTAAAACCATTTCAACACAGTTAAAGGGCAAATGAAATATTTGGCGAGGACTGACGCCCTAGAGATCACGTGACACACTTGTAGCAAGAGCTGTTTGTACCTGTCAATTAAAAGCTACTTAAACCCACCAGGAAGACTTTAGCCTGGCCACAGAGGCACCATTTAGAGGGGGCAGGGGAGGGCTCTAGCCCCCCCCTGCCCCCCCCCCGCTCCCCCGAGTTTCATTGGGGAAGTCTCCTCACACCCTAGCCCCAGATGGAGCTCTTAATTGCAACAGCTTGAGTGTGAATCATAGAATATCAGGGTTGGAAGACCTCAGGAGGTCATCTAGTCCAACCCCCTGCTCAAAGCAGGACCAATTCCCAACTAAATCATCCCAGCCAGGGCTTTGTCAAGCCTGACCTTAAAAACCTCTAAGGAAGGAGATTGCACCACCTCCCTAGGGAACCCATTCCAGTGCTTCACCACCCTCCTAGTGAAAAAGTTTTTCCTAATATCCAACCTAAACCTCCCCCACTGCAACTTGAGACCATTACTCCTCATTCTGTCATCAGGTACCACTGAGAACAGTCTAGATCCATCCTCTTTAGAACCCCCTTTCAGGTAGCTGAAAGCAGCTATCAAATCCCCCCTCATTCTTCTCTTCTGCAGACTAAACAATCCCAGTTCCCTCAGCCTCTCCTCATAAGTCATGTGCTCCAGCCCCATAATCATTTTTGTTGACCTCCACTGGACACATCCTTCTTGTAGTGTGGGGCCCAAAACTGGACACGGTACTCCAGATGAGGCCTCACCAATGTCGAATAGAGGGGAATGATCACGTCCCTCGATCTGCTGGCAATGCCCCTACTTAAACAGCCAAAAATGCCATTAGCCTTCTAATGTTGACTCATATCCAGCTTCTCGTCCACTGTAACCCCTAGGTCCTTTTCTGCAGAACCACTTCCTAGCCATTCGGTCCCTAGTCTGTAACAGTGAATGGGCTTCTTCCGTCCTAGGTGCAGGACTCTGCACTTGTCCTTGTTGAACCTCTTCAGGTTTCTTTTGGCCCAATCCTCTAATTTGTCTAGGTCCCTCTGTATCCTATCCCTACCCTCCAGCATATCTACCACTCCTCCCAGTTTAGTGTCATGTGAGATGTGATGAGTTTGGAAGCTGGGAGCAGCACAGCCTTGATGGCTGGGAGTTTGTTTATAAACAGAGGCAGGGGGATTAAGATAACAAACGGCTTATCAATAAAGTAAATTAAGGATCATTAGATGATCCTGAAAGCACTGCCAGGCACTTCCCTGAAAAAATAGGAAACAAAGGGTAGGAATAAAAGATGAGAATGGAGAGAGGTACATATTCATAAATGATCTGGAAAACAGGGTATGCAGCGAGGTGGTACAATTTGCAGGTGATACAAAATTACTCAAGAAAGTTTAGTCCAAAGCAGACTGTGAAGAGTTACAAAGGGATCTCACAAAACTGGGTGACTGGGCAACAGAATGGCAGAAGAAATTCAATGTTGATAAATGCAAAGTAATGCACTTGGCAAAATATAATCCCTGGTGCCCAGGCCAACAGGGAGGAATTGCAATCAATGGTGCAATCAATGGGGAGGGTGGTTAAAGCATAAACCTGCGTTCTCCTCCAGCCACTGCCAGAGAACTCCTGGGTGACCTTGGATAACTCAAGAGTGCTGTCTGTGTCTCAGTCTTCTCCCCTTGTACAATAATGTATGTATAGCCCATCTCACAGGGGCAAGTGTGAGGCTACTTGGCTTAATATTTCCAAAGCACTTTATGGAAGTGCAAAGTATTCTTACCAGTGGTAAAGCAGCAGCCTGGGAACTCAGGAGAGCGATCTGTGGCCCCTGTTACCATAGTACCTAAGCACCTTTACATGTCAATGCATTTGCCCTCACACACACCTGGGAGGTAGGGAAGGTCTGTACTCCCCATTTTACAGATGAGGAACTGAGGCACAGAAGGCGTAGACAGCTTGCCCAAGGTCACACCCCAGATGTAAGGCTGGTCTGGGAATGAACTCAGGTCTACCAAAACTCAGGGTAGCACCCGAACCACTGGGCCATCCTTCCTCCATGCTCTGACACCTCCACCTGCAGACTTCTGTGGGATTGTGGGTGCAGGCCTCGCCGGAGCCGTAGGCATGGCTAACAGTATGACTCAAAGGCTGTGAACCAAGTAGGTGTTGTAAGAATAGCGATGCTGGGTGTCAGCTAATACCAAGTAAGCACACTCCTGACCAGAAAGGATGGTACAGGAACACACAGAGGTCCCATGTAACTACGTAATCACATGCCTAAGAGATGGCCCAAGAACACACCAACTCCTGGTAAAGATAGGGAGGGGATGACAGGCTAATGGATGAGGATGCTTTGTTTGAGCTAGCGGGTACAAGGGATAGGGTGGTAACTAACAACCTCTAATTGATGGAGGGGAGGGCAGTCTGTGTCAGGGGTCAGGTTTTACCATCAAAAAGGAAAATTTTCCACCCATGAATGCTCCATGGGATGGGACTTGGGGGTATATCTAGGGACAGGATTTCCAATCTTGTCTCCATGCTAATTGGTCAGAGGAGAAAACAGAGGGGGAGCTACCGCCAGAAGACCCACCCGCTACCCACCACACATTGTGCCGGGGCAGGACTTGGAGATACAACGACGGGTGGGGTTCCTAGGCCTGTCTCCACATGGTTTGGTCTGGGGGCAGAGTTAGGGGGCAGGGCTATAACTGAAGCTGACATGTTTCTGGGGGCAGACCTGCGAAGCAAAATTAGTGGCGCTGTGGTCGCTGGTGGAGATGGATCCTATAGCCCAGGGGTGGGCAAACATTTTGGCCCGAGGGCCACATTGGGGTTGCAAAACTGTATGGAGGGCCAGGTAGGGAAGGCTGTGCCTATCTGACCCCTTCCACTTCCCGCTCCCTGACTGCCCCCCTCAGAACCCCCGACCCATCCAAACCCCCCAGCTCCTTGTCCCCTGACCACCCCCTCCCGGGACCCCCCGCCCCTAACTGCCCCTGGGACCCCACCCGCTATCCAATCCCCCTGCTCCCAGTCCCCTGACTTCTCTGACCCCTATCCACACCCCCGCCCCCCGACAGGCCCCCTGGGACTCCCACACTTATCCAACCCCCCGTCCCCTGTTCCCTGACCGTCCCCCCCCAGAACCTCCACCCCATCTAACCACCCCCTGCTCCCTGTCCCCTGACTGCCCTCCAGGATCTCCCGCCCCTATCCAACCCCCCGGCCCTGGCCCCCGTACCATGCCGCTCAGAGCAGCATGTCTGGCAGCCGCGCCGCCCAGCAGGAGCCAAACATGCTGCCGCATTGCTCAGCAGGAGCGCGCAGCCCCACCGCCCAGAGCGCTGACGGCACGGCGAGCTGAGGCTGCGGGGGAGGGGGACAGCAGGGGAGGGGCCGGGGGCAGCCTCCCCAGCCAGGAGCTCAAGGGCCGGGCAGGATGGTCCCACTGGTCGGATGTGGCCCGTGGGCCATAGTTTGCCCATCTCTGCTATAACCCATAACCAACACCAATTGGTCAGGGAGAGGGCTAAAGGAGTATGATCAGCTGTCACTCACTTACCCCTAGGCTAGCTCTAGACTATTTTTCAATTACGATCTATGGACGGGGGTCGGGGGGTGTCAAGGGACATTACATACACTTTCAGCCTCTCTTCAGAGGTCATTTTCCATTCTTGTTTGGTCAGGCTGTGTCTTGCCACACTCTCCTGATGTGAAGCATGTGAACTACTTGCTTAACGTCCCATTGTCAACAGCACTGAGGGACATCTGGAAAACACATATCTTTGCCTTCATTTCATTTGGCCACAGGCAACAGCATGGAATCCAAGGTAAATACTGACACAGTGGCTGAGGAAAGAGACAACAGTATCGTTCCATACTACAAGGAGCCACCCTGCCTCAAAGCAGAATCCAGTGTCACAGCTGGGGTTTAAGTCACTTGAATAAAGAGAGATGAACCACCACTGGAAGAGAGAGAGAGAGAGAGAGAGAGAGAGAGAGAGAGAGAAACAATGTTCTGAACTAGGAGCAATGTCTGGGGGTTATTGAGTCAGTAGTCACTGTACTTTTAGTTAGAATTATCAAAAATACCTAAGGGAGTTAGACACCCAAGTCTGTCATCAGAACCCAACTCTCTTAGCTCCTATGACGATCCAAACCTCGATGGCTGTACACTCCAAAGATTTCTACACTGGCTTACAAGATGAGAGTTGTTTGTGCCCTGGGAGAACTATCCCACATGCACTGTGAATTTACATCACAGAGATTAGAAAAACCATGCAATAGTGTCTGAGTTGGCCGCTAACTGGCATGGAAGCAATAACAGATTCAGAAAACGCTAAGCTATTTTTTAAATGTCATATTATATCTCACCTGTTTGGGTCAACGGTTTTATCCTTTCACTCTATGTTTATGACCTTCTCTTTTTTAATCTGTTTTTTAAATTGCAGGGGCCCCCTTCCCCCATTTGTTTTTATGTGTTTATATTTTAAGAGGGGAGCATTTGATTAGGTTTTTATTAGGCTGTTCTTGCTTTCCTGTGCTGTGCGCCCCCTGCTGAAGCGGGGCGTGGAATACACAAACAATAGCAAAGCCAATAACTATTTTATCTGTATTTATTTCAGTTATTACCAGACGCCGAAGCTGCGGACACAGAGGTAGGATGCAATGAGATTGTCAAGATCAGCAGGACTCCTGAAGCATAACAGAGATGAGAGAGATCTGTCAATCTCAGGCAATATTTGCCTCACTAAAGATTTGAATTGCAAGTTGTTTGTACCAACTGGGGCAATGCTACTCTTTTGGGAGAGCCGCAGTAAGCGTGTTCATTTATATTATGCTACTTTGAACAGCACCGTTTATAAATCTGCTAAAACGGAGCTGTCTTTACTTATTGGCTGGGATTTTTCAGACTTTCAGCGTTGATCTAATTCAATGGTACAACTCCTATTGACTTAAATGAGAGCAGAGTTAGACCTATGAGGTGAACTTTTGAAAATGCCGTCCTCTGTACTGAATGGTGTGGAATTCTGCAAAACCTCAGACATGTCAATAACATTGTCCTTTTCCGCTTTGACTGCTTAGACCGGTGATATATCCCACCACCATAGTGAAGATGGGATGGGACTTGGATTACATCTAGGGGCAGAATTCCATCCTGTCTCCATACTAAATCAGTCCAAGGCAGCAGGGTAGAGGTGGAGCTACTAGTGGAAGACTCCCCACTGTGCATACTCCAAGGGCAGGACATATGGGTTTGGCTATGGGTGGGGTGCCTGGGCCTGTTTCCCTCCTGATTGTTCTGGCAATGGAGTTGGGGCAGGGTTATTGCAGAAGCTCCACCCCGACCTTATTGCACAGGCTCAAGGGGGCAGGCCTAGGAACAGAGCCTATGACTCATATTTGACTTTGATTGGTCAGAGGGTGGGGCTAAGGGAGCATAACTTTGAATCGCTGCTGAATGGGAATAAAATAATTAATTATATAAGAACTATAATGGTCTCAACCTTGACTTTCAATATTCTTCCTTCTTCATATGACCCACCATCACTCTGTGAAAGCCCCCACTCAGGGGCTAGAGGGTCCTTTCTTCACAAAACCACTGTGTCCTCATATGGATGATGATGAAAGAATTCATTTTATGAAGCTGTGGTATGTAGCAAAGCGACGAATCGCCGGCGCAGTGCCTCCTGCTGGTCTTCTTGGGAATTAGCTTGTCCAGCACTCGGAGCGCCCTCTGCTGGCCGATGTCTCGCTTGACTCAGGCCCCTGTGTCCCTCCCGGACCCCAGCGCCCCTTTACCTTGGGGTTCCACCCCTGCAGTGCCCCACTCTGGGTCTCCCCAACTCTCTAAACCCACCTTGCCTCAGTAGCTACTTCCAGTCATCATCTAGCCCCCACTCTCTGGGGCAGACTGCAGTGCGTAATGGCCACTCATCACTGGCAAGGGGGTTAGGACCTACTGCCTTTGCCTATCCTTGGGCTGCCCCTCTGCAGCCACAGTACCTTTTTGGGCCTTTAACAAGGCCTGCAGCCTGGGGGTTTACCAGGCCGGAGCTCCCCAGCTCCCCTTTGCCCTTAGAATCATCGAATCACATCAGGGCTGGAAGGGACCTCAGGAGGTATCTAGTCCAACCCCCTGCTCAAAGCAGGACCAAACCCAACTAAATCATCCCAGCCAGGGCTTTGTCAAGCCTGACCTTAAAAACCTCTAAGGAAGGAGATTCCACTACCTCCCTAGGTAACCCATTCCAGTTCTTCACCACCCTACTAGTGAAAAAGTTTTTCCTAATGTCCAACCTAAAGCTCCCCCTCTGCAACTTGAGACCATTACTCCTTGTTCTGTCATCTGCTACCACTGAGAACAGTCTAGATCCATCTTCTTTGGAACACGCTTTCAGGTAGTTAAAAGCAGCTATCAAATCCCCCCTCATTCTTCTCTTCTGCAGACTAAACAATCCCAGTTCCCTCAGCCTCTCCGCAGAAGTCATGTACTCCAGCCCCCTAATCATTTTTGTTGCCCTCCGCTGGACTCTTTCCAATTTTTCCACATCCTTCTTATAGTGCGGGGCCCAAAACTGGACACAGTACTCCAAATGAGGCCTCACCAATGTCGAATAGAGGGGAATGATCACGTCCCTCGATCTGCTGACAATGCCCCTACTTATACAGCCCAAAATGCCGTTAGCCTTCTTGGCAACAAGGGCACACTGTTGACTCATATCCAGCTTCTTGTCCATTGTAACCCCTAGGTCCTTTTCTGCAGAACTGCTTCCTAGCCATTTGGTCCCTAGTGTCTAGCAGTGCATGGGATTCTTCCATCCTAAGTGCAGGACTCTGCACTTGTCCTTGTTGAACCTCATCAGATTTCTTTTGGCCCAATCTTCTAATTTGTCTAGGTCCCTCTGTATCCTATCCCTAGCCTCCAGCGTATCTACACTCCTCCCTGTTTAGTGTCCTCTGCAAACTTGCTAAGGGTGCAGTCCACGCCATCCTCCAGCTCATTAATGAAGATATTGAACAAAACCGGCCCCAGGACCGACCCTTGGGCCACTCCACTTGAAACCGGCTGCCAACTAGACATGGAGTCATTGATCACTACCCGTTGAGCCCGACGATATAGCCAGCTTTTTATCCACCTTGTAGTCCATTCATCCAGCCCATACTTCTTTAACTTGCTGGCAAGAATACTGTGGGAGACTGTATCAGAAGCTTTGCTAAAGTCAAGGAATAACACGTCCACTGCTTTCCCCTTATCCACAGACCCAGTTATCTCCTCATAGAAGGCAATTAGGTTAGTCAGGCATGACTTGCCCTTGGTGAATCCATGCTGACTGTTCCTGATCACTTGCCTCTCCTCTAAGTGCACTAAGTCCTTCCCCAGCACTGCTCTATTCCCAGTACCCTGAGTGCCCAGGCAGCCAGGTCCCTCTCTCTCCACAGCAAGAGAGAGAGACTAACCTAGTTCCTTCCTGAGCCCTTATAAAAGGGCCAAGTGTGGCCTGATTGCGGCATGGCCCCAGCTGTGGCTGCTTTTTCCAGCCACAGCCCTCTCCAGGGCTGCTATTGACTCCTGTTCTGCGGGAGTGGAGCAGCCGCCCCACTACATGATACAAAGAAATATAAACTTTAAAAGTAACTGTCAAAACTTCACCATTTCCCCTGGTTTCATGAACAACTGTGAATTGTTCATGTTCTGAGCAGAAAACCGGAATCTCATTTCAAAACTGAGCCTCGGTTTTCTCAAGGCATAGTTGCACAGAATGGTGCCCAGGTTGGCTAGAAAGGTTCATAACCCTTAGAAAGTCTTTTGATAGCCTTGATTTTCATCACAAGTTTGTAACAAGCCCCCAAAACAGGGTTTTCTATGGAGCTTTGGGCTTTTCCACAGACATTTCTATTCAGCTGCTTAGGGTGGCATCACACAAATCAGCTGCAATAAACACAGCTGTTTCATTAATGTCGTTAACTTTCGATTGCTCTGACCCTGACCGAGGCTGTCCAGTGGTGAACTGATATGGGGCTTTGTTATGAAGCCTTTACTCACTGGCAGTCTTGCCTGGGTATAAACAGACAAAGTGCTTCAGCGCTGGGTCCATTGTCTGCAAACCTGACTTGTTGTAATGGGCACTGTTTTACACAGCCAAGACTATTTCTAAATCTCCTGAGAGCCTACACACTGATGCCCTAAAATCAGCAGAAAGTCAGCATAACTATGCATAACGGGCTCCTGCTGATCACTCAACAGCAACTACAGAAAGTTGTTATTCTTCATTAAGGCTGATCGTGGATTAGATTGCAAGTGATCCATTAGTGGCAGTCTACATCCTACCAGTGCAGCCTCTGTGCACTGTCAGTACTGCTAGCTTTCAATAGCAATAGCTAATTCTTTCTACAATGGATGTGAAATGATAATCCTTTGGTCACTTAGTGCACTTGCAGTGTGCACTCTATCATTGCTGAGCTAACAGAGGAAATAATTCATGAGTTTTAGTCAGTACACACAGCCCTGCTGCTAGGGTACTTCTGGAATGCAACAAATAACTCCACCATCATGGTCTTTTAACCCTTCCACTGGCTGGAAAGTAAATGACTATGTGAACATTCTGCTTCCAACAATTAAGGCCTGGTTAGCCTTGTTCTATCAGGAAGGATGTGTTCCTACCAATCTGTATATGTCAGATGTGAGCCTCCTCGAAATCTCTTTATACATCATGCTTTTCATACTGAACAGTATAAAAGATGTAATGCCCATGTGGAAATGTGATGATACTGACCTAATGGTACGTGCCTCAAGCAGGGCTAGCCTACAACATTTTGGCACCTGAGGCGGGGACCTCAAATGATGCCCCCATGCCCCCTCGCTTGGGCCAAAACTTTGAAAGGTCTCAATTCTGCCTTCTTCCCGGTCTACTCCTCTCACAGTGCTGCTCTGCTAACTAACAACTTAAAAGGCTTTGATCAAAAACTTTAAGTAACACTTAACTTTCAAACACCCGAACAGCAAATGTAACTTTTCTTGTCTGCATAGTAAACACTGGCATTTTTATCTGTTTGAATAATCAAAGTGGTGCTTTCTGTGCCTTCTTGGCTGCAAAGATATGAACTGCTTCCTGAAGGTCCACAGTCTGGGCCAGCTTATGCTCTGCTGAGATGGTTGCAAGGCCGACCAGCCTCTCCTGCGTCATTGTAGAGCGTAGATGTGTTTTTATTAACTTCAGCTGGGAGAAGCTGCATTCTCCACTGGCAACTGTTACAAGAAGTGTTAGAACAGGGGTTCTCAAACTGGGGGATGGGACCCCTTAGGGGGTCACAAGGTTCTATATAGGGGGTCGTGAGTTGTCAACCTCTACCCCAAACCCCGCTTTGCTGTCAGCATTTATAATGGTGTTAAATATATTAAAAAGTGTTTTTAATTTATAAAGGGGGGGGGTCGCATTCAGAGACTTGCTATGTGAAAGAGATCACCAGTAAAAAAGTTTGAGAGCCACTGTGTTAGAAGTATGTGCAGAGCAACAAAAACATTTGGAAAGAGGGTGGTTATCTTATTTGTGCACATATATTCCAGAACAGCATTTGGAGTTGATCCTGCTGAAATGTATCTTGAAAGGGCTTTCAGTTC
Source organism: Mauremys mutica (assembly GCF_020497125.1). Lineage (NCBI taxonomy): Eukaryota > Metazoa > Chordata > Testudines > Geoemydidae > Mauremys > Mauremys mutica. Next base: position 5,674,705 of record NC_059076.1, on the reverse strand, counting down.
ATCACCTAAATCACTCGCATCAATCAGTCAGCCTCACCTCAGTCCCTGGAAAAATCATGGAGCAGGTCCTCAAGGAATCAATTCTGAAGCACTTAGAGGAGAGGAAAGTGATCAGGAACAATCAACATGGATTCAGCATGGATTCATGCCTGACTAACCTAATTGCCTTCTATGAGGAGATAACTGGGTCTGTGGATGAGGGGAAAGCAGTGGATGTGTTATTCCTTGACTTTAGCAAAGCTTTTGATACGGTCTCCCACAGTATTCTTTCCAGCAAGTTAAAGAAGTATGGGCTGGATGAATGGACTATAAGGTGGATAGAAAGCTAGCTAGATCGTCAGGTTCAACGGGTAGTGATCAACGGCACTATGTCTAGTTGGCAGCCGGTTTCAAGTGGAGTGCCCCAAGGGTCGGTCCTGGGGCCGGTTTTGTTCAATATCTTCATTAATGATCTGGAGGATGGCGTGGACTGAACTCTCAGCAAGTTTGCAGATGACACTAAACTGGGAGGAGTGGTAGATACGCTGGAGGGTAGGGATAGGATACAGAGGGACCTAGACAAATTAGAAGATTGGGCCAAAAGAAACCTGATGAGGTTCAACAAGGACAAGTGCAGAGTCCTGCACTTAGGATGGAAGGATCCCATGCACTGCTAGACACTAGGGACCGAATGGCTAGGAAGCAGTTCTGCAGAAAAGGACCTAGGGGTTACAGTGGATGAGAAGCTGGATATGAGTCAACAGTGTGCCCTTGTTGTCAAGAAGGCTAACGGCATTTTGGGCTGTATAAGTAGGGGCATTGTCAGCAGATCGAGGGATGTGATCATTCCCCTCTATTCGACACTGGTGAGGCCTCATCTGGAGTACCATGTCCAGTTTTGGGCCCCACACTACAAGAAGGATGCAGAAAAATTGGAAAGAGTCCAGCGGAGGGCAACAAAAATGATTATGAGGCTGGAGCACATGACTTCTGAGGAGAGGCTGAGGGAACTGGGATTGTTTAGTCTGCAGAAGAGAAGAATGAGGGGGGATTTGATAGCTGCTTTCAACTACCTGAAAGGGGGTTCTAAAGAGGATGGATGTAGACTGTTCTCAGTGGTAGCAGATGACAGAACAATTAGTAATAGTCTCAAGTTGCAGTGTGGGAGGTTTAAGTTGGACATTAAGAAACACTTTTTCACTAGGAGGGTGGTGAAGAACTGGAATGAGTTCCCTAGGGAGGTGGTGGAATCTCCTTCCTTAGAGGTTTTTAAAGTCAGGCTTGACAAAGCCCTGGCTGGGATGATTTAGTTGGGAATTGGTCCTGCTTTGAGCAGGGGGTTGGACTAGATGACTTCCTGAGGTCCCTTCCAACTCTGATATTCTATGATTCTATGAATATCGCACATGTCATCATGTGTCAACACTGTCTCTTGTGCCCTGCATTGCTGGCGTAGGTCTTCTTCAGGTAGAGTGAGGAGTTTTGGAATATCATACAACATCCCAAATATACTGCTGTGTTCCTTGAGCTGCATGAAACGTTCTGCAACTGGCTGTATTGCACAATCTAGCACCGGTTAAATAATTCAACTTTGAATTGTTGTTTGGGGTCTCTTATGGGATTATCCTGTGTCTCGTAATCAAAATGTCGTCGTCTTCAGTGGCTCTTGTATTCTTGAATGGGTGGGAAAATAGCTTCAGTGTGAACAGGGCTGGTTCCAGCTTTTCTGCCACCCCAAGTGGAAAAAAAAAAAAGATAAGCAGTGGCACTTCGGCGGCAGCTAAATCGCGACGCTTCTTCAGCGGCAGTTCGGCAGTGGGTCCTCCCTCTCTTCCTCTTCGGCAGCAATTCGGTGGCAGCTCAAGTAGGAAGAGAAGGAATGAGGGACCCGCCGCCGAATTGCCACCGAAGACCCAGACGTGCCGCCCCGATACCGGATGGGGTGCCGCCCCTTTGAATTGGCCACCCCAAGCACCTGCTTCCTGAGCTGGTGCATGGAGCCGGCCCTGAGTGTGAAGTTCCTCTGCCAACTTCTGTGCACTCTTCAGAATGTTTTGAAATCCCTCATCTGACCGGTAAGACTGTAGGTATGACTTTGCTTTGTCCAGTTGTTCCATTGCTCCAGATTTATCAAGGTCAAGACCTCAGAGTCTCATGCTTACAACATTTATTTCAAACAGTATCTCATGCCACTGTAAGGGTTTTTCTTTTTCAGGCCTATCTGATCAGAAGACTTCAGGGAACAGCACAGTTTACCTCCCAGTGGGTCCCCCTTTTAGCCCGTCTATCAGAGCTGGTTTCAATAAACACCACAAACGAATGAACCACAACACTTTATTTACTAAAGGGAAGGAAAAGAAGGGAAGAGGGATGGATTAATGACTCTGGAGATTTGGAATAAAATACATACACATGCACACATGCACACATACACTTAATGATACAAAGATGTTCTTGTACCTTTTCCAGGGGCTGCGGATGGAGAGGTTTCAGGATACGGATCACCAAGATCAGCAACGGACACCAACGGTGAATGGCAGATGGAACAGATGAGTACATAGCCCTATCTTAACCCCGACCCTATCCCATTTGCGTTGTCTATGAGTGTGAGTTTAAACTAACTAATCGGACCAGGTCCGTATGTGTGAGTTTGCTTTCCCAAAATAAAATAACCAATTAACACAAAACACTTACTGAGTGACTACTGTGGGCCAGTAGTCACTGTGGAAAAGTATACCACACCACCGAGAGAGAGTCTGGGACCTTTTAGCTCCAACCACTCCAAACTCCAAGAAATTCAAAATGAACCCCTGGCTCCTCCCGTCATCCACCTATATAGGGACTTGTTGCCTAGCAACAGCAGGCTCTTTCTGTTTCCCGCCTTTTCTTGGCATGGGGGAACAAGAACCTGACACAAAATGGAGGTTGCCTTGTCCTTTTGCCAAATCAAGATGGCCTTTCAATGTACAAACCTTAACTTCAACTAGATAGATAGATAGATAGATATCAATAATTTGGCTAAACTAAACAGGGTTTAAACTGAAATTAACATTTCCCCTCCTTGTCGGTGTTACACCCACCATTACAAGATGTAACTGCCGACACTTATGGCTTTGCCAAATTATAGCCCACCTAATGAATAAACTGACGCATAGTAAAAAATTTACAGTGAATCCAAATTACTAGTACAACTATAATAATAACTATACCCACTTCAATTAAAACTATAATTACTAATGGATGAGAAATCCATTCCACTAACTTTAAGGAATTTCCTGGGAAGGAAAAGGAACGTTGCCACCAATAAGAAAAGGTAGCGGTTTTCTGTACTTTATCCAGTATTTTAGTAATAGAGTCTACAGAATGGTGGATCATGGCCTCTAATATCTGTCCTTGCCTTTGTAATTGGTTTAATTTAGTTTCCAATTCAGGGTGCTTTAGTAACTGACCTTATAAACTTAAATTCATTCCCAGATGGATTGGGTCAACATGTTTATACAATTCATATAAACAGCAGGGCGAAGGGATAGCTCAGTGGTTTGCACGTTGGCCTGCTAAACCCAGGGTTGTGAGTTCAATCCTTGAGGGGGCCACCCAGGAATCTGGGACAAAAATTGCTCCTTTTAGTGAAGGCAGGGGGCTGGACTCAATGACCTTTCAAGGTCCCTTCCAGTTCTAGGAGATTGGTATATCTCCAATTATAAATAAATAAATATGACAAAGGCAAATTTTGAGTTTCCCATTCCCAAGAGTTAAATTTAACATCACATCCAGTTAGTGTAAATACAAAACATAAACACAAATTGACTTCCTTTGGATTGACAATATTATACACTTGGTTCACAAGAAATTTGGGACATTTACTTCATATACGTACACATCCAGGTTTTACAATGACTATTTCAGAAGTGGTATAATTTTGTACTAGAAAACCATAATGACATTTTCCTTCTTTAGCCAAACACACATGAGGTCCCCTATAAAATTTTGATGGACAAAGGTATCCCGCTTGAGGATACCATTGGCAAGAATTGATGATCACATGATGATATTCCTGATTCGCATAGGTTACCCAGTGCGGAATATCCTGTGGGACCATGAGGGTATGATTGACATATAATCCCAAAAGTATTACCAGCCAAATTTGTGAGGTGTCCCCATCCCTGATGGTAAGTATGATACACTGTACTCCTTTTGCTTGTGCATCATAAGCAAAATGCAATACTCTCCAAAATTGGTGATGTTCCCGTTTAAAAGGACTAACTTTACTTATAATGGCTTGCTTTACCTCTGGGGCAATGACTCCATTATATCCTTCTCAAATGATGTTATGTAAGATTATTCGTAACCACATTTGTACCTGGGTACAAGAGATGGCTTCAGAGGAATCTCACTGTAATTTACCCAATCCCTGTACTATGCTATCGAAATCTGACTGTTGAGTAGCATACCAAGAATGGAGGATAGTTACTAGGTCCAGATTTAATCGAGTTATAGAATTTAATGAATTGGAGAAGGGTTCTTTTAATTCAGATAACTTATAGCCCAGATTTGTTAATTTTTTTGCCACTGATCCAGAATTTAAAAGTTCCGCTATTCCTACCCCCGTGCCAATTCCTCCCTCCTTGCTGCGTCTCAAGCAACCCGAAGATGTGCGGTGAATATTGTGCTGAGCCACGCTTCCCACCCAATGTCCAACAAGGGCACAAATGAAGCACATGCTGAATACAAATTAATTACAGAGGGAGTGGTAGCAATTAAAACATTTTTATAGTAAACTGGCGGTCTGTGATGTTTGTTTGATTAGCCTCTTCTCTGATAACAACGGGGCCAATCAAACTAGAAATAGAAGGGGGAAGAACTAAAACAAATTTAACTACCATTAGACCATAGAGACCTACTACAGACCACTTGCCGGAATCTGCAATAGTCATATTAATCCTAAACATGGTTATACAGCTATAACTATTTACAGAGAAGTTTGGGGAATATTTTGAGATAAAAAATACCTTTTCCCATCTTACAACCATTTCCCTACATAGATGGAATATCACAGCTAAGTACAGGTGTAACTGTACATTGAGAACCAAGGAGGAAGGATTGTGCTGGGGTACTATCTCGATACATTGCATTAGGTCTTCCTTGAATCCAGGAAGACAATGCATTTCCAGACACCCACCCCACAGGTACATTTTTAGGCACTTCTAACTTAACACATCCGCAAATACGGGAACTGTTGGTCACCTTAACTTTGGAACAATTTCCAAACAGAGGTTTGACTATTTCCCATTTACAAGAACGTTTTGGTTTTTCTATACACTCTACAGGTGTAGCCTGATAATTGCAGTAAGTTTCGGAGACTAGTGCCTGGAATTTGCCTTCCTTAATTGATCTTTCTTTTACCCACTTGAGCGCACAGTACAATTCCTCTTGAACAACCAAAATAGAGATGGGTTCATTTTTCTCCAGGGGATCCAGGATTGCCATGGGATCCTCTGTAGTGTAATGACTACCCATCATACAAAACAAATGGTCGCCTTCGACAAGATCAATAAAGGCTTCCACCTTAACAAACACAGTGCAACCTATATACGTAACAAACATGACGATAGTGGTCATGACGATCTAGGGATGAAAAAGAAAGTACAATTAGCATGTCAGATGGGTTGACTCCCCTTCCATTCCTTCAATTGGCTGCTGTGATACCATTTTAACTTGGTCCTCCTTTTTTCTGGAATTTGGACTTGGTATAATGAGGCACCTGCTCTGTTTGTGGTGATTACTGGACCCACCCAACAGGGACTAAGGACGTGTTCTTTTTCTGAATAATGCCGGAACATCATGTTGGCACCAACCTCCCATCCCACATCGTTAATGTGGCCTAAATGAGTAGTTATTGCCTGGTTATTGCCCTTTAGCTGGAAAGCTACTTGTTATTGGAGGCTGCTGATGGTGTCTAATAATTGTTGCATGTATTGGTCTATTTGTACCCTAGGTTGGTATTCATCAGGTGGGACTCCTCCCACCCACCAGAGTTCCGGTGTATGCATAACCCTGTCAGTCAACACCTCATGAGGTGAAAAACCATGTACAGTCTTAGTAGATTGCATGGCCATTAAAATATAAGGGAGTTTGCTATCCCAATCCTTCTCTTGCGCATCTATCAATTTCCTAAGAGCCGTCTTGATAATTCTATTAGCCCTCTCAACGATTCCAGAACTTTGTGGGTGAGCCGCTATGAGCTTGATGTTTAATGTGGCACATAGTGCTTTGGTGATTTCCCCCACAAAGTGTGGTCCCCTGTCGGAATCTATTTCCCCTGTCGGAATTCCAAACCGAGAAAAGGTTTGTTCCATCAAGATACGAGTAGGTGTTAGAGCCATTGTGTTCTGCATGGGGTACGCCTCTACCCATCACGTAAAGACATCAACTACCACTAAACAATATAAGTTGCCTTTTTTTGATCGAGGGAGTGGCCCTATAAAATCAATTTGAACACAATACCAGGGTCTGTCTGCTAGATACATAGGATGTTTGATGGGCCGGGTATCAATGTTGTTCTCCACACACTGGAGACATGACTTAATATGATTAGACACCTCCTCTTTCATATCTGGCCACCATGATACTCTAGAAATTCGTTCCAAAGTTTTGGAAGTGGCATAGTGTCCTTGACTATGGGCTAAGGTAATTAATTCCTTTCTTAAACTATCTGGCATAACCAGCACAGGTAGTTCACAGTGTGGTGGTTTTGCTAGAATTAAACCATTCTTGTCCTTAACTATAGCATACCCCTGATGTTTTTCTGTTGTCAAAAGGGCTTGGAGATTTTTATCCTGTCTTTGGAGGGTTAAGATGTCATTGCCTACTGACAAGTCTGGGGATGGCATCTTGACAACAGCAGCCACAATCAGGGTCTTATTCCATAAGTTCTCTGATCCCAGCCTAGCAGCTTGTTTTGCCAGCTGATCAGCCTGACTGTTGAGCTTTGCCAGAACCGATCCCTCTTTCATGTGAGCCTTTACTTTTAGCATAAATATTTGGCCCTCTCTGGAGGAAGCGTGATTCAAATAAGTGGCATACTTGACAGCCTTCCCATCTTTAGTGTTCATGCCTCTTTCCTGCCAGACAGGGAGCCAGCTAGTAAGCGACTGAACAACCCAGCTGGAATCAGAACACAGACACAAGTTCTCTCCCAGTGTCTCCTGAGATTTCACTGCTAAAACCGCGAACAATTCTGCAGCCTGAGCAGAAGGCAGCCTAACTGTTCCCTGCAATACTTGTTGTGACCTCTCCTTGATTGCAGCACATCCTGCCACAGGATCCCCTTCATGATAATATGTACTCCCGTCAACTGCCCAAATCGCTAACCTCTTTTCCTGTGCTTCTTTCCAATATGTCAACAATAAGAACAAAGATTGTAAGTCCAAATCAGGGTCTGGTAACAGGCATTCATGCTTGTCTCCTTCGGTAATAAGAGCATAGGGACTTAGGGTCCATCCCGCCAACCGAGGTGATGATACCCTACCCTCATTAATTTGCCCAGAGATGACGTACTTTACTGGAGTGTGACATGTTCTAACTACAATGGGAGCTGTGACAGTCAAGTCCTCCCAATGTGTTAGGGACCATACCAGGGCGAATACCTCGCATTCACAAGCCGAAAACCTTGCCTCCACCTCACTGAGAGTTTTGGAGGCGTAAGCCACCAGTCTTAATTGGTCAGCTTGTTTCTGCAGCAAGACTGTTCCAATGCTTGCAGGAGTAGTTGCAATATGTAAATAAAATGGCAGGCCTTGTTTCGGGTAGGCTAGCGCTGGTGCAGCAGCTAGAGCCTTTTTAAGACAGTTAAAAGCATCTTGCTCTTCCGTTCCTCACCGTCAAGACTTCTAAGAAGTTGATATAGAGATTTAGCAATCTCCGCCTAGTTTTTGATGAATTCTCGGGAGAACCCAGTTAAGCCCAAAAACAACCAGAGGGCGGAAACATCTTTTGGGATTCGCAGTTTTATGATAAGTTCCACCGTGTTTTTGTTTGGGGACTTCCCTTCTTGACCCAAGGTGACACCCAGGTACAACATAGTTTGTTTAACTAGTTGTGCTTTCTTGGGGTTCACTTTGAACCCGTTGTTTTGAATCACCTGTATGACTTTTTCAAGGACCGATAGATTTTGTTCTCGGGACACGGTGACTATTAAGATATCATCAATGTAAGTCAAAACACACCAGCAACATTCCAATGCCTGACACATGGCAGGCACTCTTTGATGACAAATAGTAGGGCTGTTGTGTAACCTCTGTGGAGTGCATGTGAATGTTAATTGCTTCCCTTCGAAAGTAAAGGCGAATTTATGTTGGCCTGCCTCCTGGACTGGTATGCTAAAGAAAGCATTCACCAGGTCCAGGACGCTGAACCAGCGAGCACCTCCATCAATAGTGGCCATTAGCTCTTGGTATTTGGCTACCACTGGTGCCAAACGAGGGGTCACCCTATTTAATTCCCGGTAATCTACCGTTAATCTCCACATATGGCCATCCGCTTTTCTTACGGGCCACACTGGGGAATTACATGGGCTGTTTATGGTTTTTAACACTCCTTGGTCTTCCAGTGATTTTACTGCCTTTCTAATGCTGGGAATGGCTTCCTCTGGGAACCCATATTGTTTTAGTGATCAGGGATCCGGTCCCGGAATACTGACCTCCCCTTTTGCCAAACCGCAGTGCAGCTTATGCTTGATCCTTAAGTAGGATTTTTTCTACTTCGGGTTCTTGGGGTGGTGAACTATACCTCTCCATGGCTTTTATAGCTGCCACTCAATGTGAGGCAGGAACAACTATTCCCGCTTGATCAGGACATTTTGAAGGTAGCAACTGGTAATTAGGCAAGTCAGTGATCACCTGTAATTGTTTTAAAAGTTCATTACCCAATATTCCAGAGCCCCCTAGATGATGGATGAAGCTTTTACTGTGAAAGGTCCCACTGTGCAACTAATTGGCACAGTGAACGGAATGGTGGTAGAATCCCCTCCTGCATACCCTTCCACGGTCTGTGAAAAGGCCACAGGAATTTGTCCTGCCTTGTCACTCCCATCCTTACAAAGGATAGACACTGCTGCCTCAGTGTCTACCAAAGCTTCTTGTTTTAACCTGCCAAATTCCCCTACGATGATTAACAGGGTGACTGGCCGGCCCCAGCGGTCATTGTAAGTACGGGCAGAGTTAGGAGTGGCCAGGGAATTGGGTAGGCATCATAAGAGATTGGGAGGCCCATCTCCCCATGGTTTCATTGCTCACTGCTGGTGGTTCACGAGTCGCCTTGTCAGCTCTGGAGTGGGGAGACTATCTATGTCCTGCTTACGCTTGTAAGCCAATAGTTGTCCCCACACCAGCCTACGAAAGGCCTTACGGTCGTTTTCAGGTTGCCTTTGCATCTGGTATCTAGGTTGTTCCTTATGCACACCTTTGTTCTCTGGACATCCTTTTTGTTGGAAGGAGGACTGGCCCCTTTTTCCCATCTTTGGGCTACCACCTTCCTCCTGTTCGTTGTTGGTGACAGCTACTATTCTTTTCCCTTTAGGGTTAGAGAATGCGCCCCTCTGCAGCTCGTAACCCTCCCTCAATCTGTTCTCTATTTCACGGACAGTAAGAGGGTGAGGGTCAAAGGATCCTACCGCAATCCGAAGGGCTGGTGTTAACCCTTGGACCACGGAGTCCTTGAACTCATTTGTATCCCAACCATTACCACCCGCTAGGAGATACAGACATTTTTTCCTCCCGAAGTAGAACTCTGGTCGTTCCTCTCCCCTTTGTCGATCTGTCGACCAATAATGCTACTCCTGGGATAGAAAAACTGGTACAGCCCCATGTACATTTGAGTTGGAGTCTGTACATTGGCTGCCTGGATTTCTACTGGGAGGCCTAAATTCTCTTCCAGACGAATGCACTCCCTTACTAACGCAGCCACATCTCCAAGTACCAGATTGGGGATGGCTGCCACCCTGGCCATCCAGTCTAAAGCGGTTTCCCGTGTTAATGGGCCCAGTGATTTTCCCAGGGCACGCACTTGCTCAGGGGAAAACACCTTGCTCTCCTGTCTTGTCTCACCACCTTGGCTGTGGTCACCGTCACAAGTCACCACTGTGGTAGTGATCAGAGCCAAGGGGACTGGTGCTTCCGTTACAGTAGGGGCTGATGGTATAGTCTCCCTTCTGGTAATAGTTTTATCTGGATTAGACTCCGGTGGTGATTCTTCTTAGATGCTCGTGGAGTACAGCATCAAACTCAGCCATCAGCTCCACAATTTTAAGGAAGCTTCCATTGTTTGGCACATACAGCTGATCTGAAGTGCCACGCCATGCTAGGTTTTGGGTAGCAAGCATTCTCACAATGGCAATGAGCCTTTTCAGAACATTTTGCCAGTAAAGACTCTGATGAATTCTTCTCTTGATGCTGATCATCTGTGGTGGCCTTTAACCTTAGTCTCGTCTCAAGCTCTTTCCACCTATGGAATGCTCTCTGGTCATTTGCTGCCTTCTCATGGCATGCCAGATTTCTAGCCAGATTTTTCCAGTCCTTTGTTCCTGTAGAACCCAATGTGGCTGTAACATTAGACTGGAAAAGTTTGCAACAAAAACGGTATGCAGCATTCTGGGTTTTTGAGTACATAAGCCATGGCATCTCCACTTTGTCACCACTGGGGATTTCACGCCAGTAATTTGTTGGATGGAAACTTCGATATTCATTGTCTTTGGGGAACGTGAAGTTTTTCACTTGCTGTGGCCCATGCAGTACAAGGAAGTCCCTCAGGCTATTGCTCAAGTGGGTCCACAGTCCTGGATCATCTAGATCTAAGGAACTAAACTCAGCAGCAGCTGTTTCTTGTGCCTCCACCACACTCTTCTTCAGGAATGTGCATGGTTACATCCATTTGAGATGGAGATATGGATGCTGCAGTAGCTGCCAGGTCACCCGCACTCTGACTAACTGGAAGATCAGGCATCTCCTCAGCACTCACATCCTCACTGGGGCCGGAAGGCTCACCGTGAACATTTGTGTCTATGTATCTCAGGAGAGCTCCTTCCTGCTTAGATAGAAAAGCTTCCTTTGCTTTCTTTCTTTTTCTGAATGCTGCCCCAGAGGGGCGTTTTCTTCTTTCACTCATGACTGCTGTTCTGTGCCAGCTATAGTGGCTGTCAACACTCGATTGAAGGGGACAAATAAGCAGGCTGGTAGCAGGGCCTGAGTGAGGGAAGATATCAGTGTCTTAAGGGCCTAACGGGCTCCCACTACTTCAGTTGACTGCCTGTTCTCCTCAAGTGGGTTCAGGGAAGCAGCAGAAAACAGGAAGCTCCCTGAGAAGCTGGTGTTAATCAGTCCAGGCTCCTGCAGGTGCTAGAGAGGTACATAAGAGGCTCCTCCTCCTCTCTCTCCCTGCAGCTCCTGCTGCTTTCTGTTATTCCCTCTCACCTTTTCTCCTGCCTGCCTATAATGTCTCTTGTGCCCTCCCTCCTCCAGCACAGCACTCCACCATCTCTGTGCAGCTAGAGCAGAGAGAATACATATGCACCAGCAGCAGACACAATTTTCCACACTCTGGGTCCTAGTGGCACCCCCCCAGTCTGGCACCTGAGGCAGCCACATCAGTTCGCCTCCCTCAAGCGGCTTGAGGAGACACAAGGCCAATAGCTGAATGAGCCAATAATCACAGGTTCTGTTGTATCACTTTAATGTGTGTGTGCGCGCACACACACACACACAGAGTGTTATTATTTCTGTGCTTGTATAATATTGGGATTTTAAAGACCACAATCAAATAGTTATTTTTTTCTATTTTATAAAAGCATTTATTAGAGTATCGCTTTAGACACCAAGGCAAATTTTCTGAAAAGTAAAAGCGTGGTTTATGCAGGCAGTTACCATGTAAATTAAATGCACACCCAATCAGATGTACACCTAAATGGTCAGTTACAGGTGTAACTCCCATGACCATTGGCACAAATTAGTTACATGATTGGGAGTACAGATTGCTGAATATTTAGGACTGATTGTTCAAAGCCATGTTCTGATAACACACTGTTTAGAGCTTTCTGTGCATCAGCTCCCAATGGTGCACAGCTGGGATCTTGTCAGTGGGGTCAAAAAAATGAGGAAAATCCCTATGTTTCTTAGCTTAAATGGATTTGAACATAACAGACCAAGATTTTTCTCTTCAGATTTAACCACAATGCAGATATAGCTTGAACCCCCACCCTCCTATTTAATCTTTTCTATCTTATCTATGTCCCCCTCAGTGCAACATGCTCTCATTGTGTCCTTTGCAGCTCATCCTTAAACTAGCAAACCAAAAGAACAAATTAACAGGCTTAACCACCATGAGCATGGACAGCCCACGTCTCTCTTCATTCCCCCGAGCAGCAGTCACTGCTGGCACATTCTCTCCACGGCTAGATTCTGCTGATGCTGCTTGTCTTCATGCTGGTGCTGCCTCCCACTGGCCCCTCCAACTTGACTGCCATTCTCTTGTTCTTCAGGAGGAGTTTCTCGTAGGGAGAGCCCCAGCCTACACTGCGGTTTGACGGGGGTTGTTTTCTGGCTCTCCTAGTCCTTTGAGAAACCTTTCCCACTGCCTGGTTAGTCCCTCACTGAGTTCCCCGGAATGCCCTTGGTGCCAGGTCAACATAGCTCATTCTTATTATTTGTATCACGGTAGCTCTAGAGGCCCCAGCTGAGAACAGGACCACATTGGCCCTACACAAACACTGAGGGTGTCTTCACTGCAGGGTTAACCTGGGTGATCAGCCCCCAGGTTGGCTTAGCCCATGGGTGAGCAGCCAGACAGCAAAGCCCTACCCCAGTGATTGCTTCCTCACCGGTGCTGTACAAGAGTGTGGCTCTAGGATTTCTTGGGGCACATCCCATGGTTCCTAATGCTTCAGTGAGCTGCGCTGCTCTATGATTCCTTCCCAGTTAATTGTGGGAGAGCCTGTCCTTTTTCTGGGCACAAGGCGGGGAGTTGTGGGAAGGCCCTGGAGGACTGAGTGAGCCTGGGTCCTCACTGTGGGATGCCAGTAGAGCTGGTTGGCAGTTGGGCAGCCCAAATAGACAACCCACCATGAGCCTAGAAGCCCTGGAGTTCCAGGCCATAGGGGATGGCAGGGTTGTCCTGGAGCCCCAGACTCTGGGAGCCCTGGCAGATGCTGACTAAAACTGACATTCTAGTCAGTTTCACAATAGGGGTTAGTCACCGAAATAGCTTTGAGAATCTGGGCCTAAGTATCTATCTGTCATGGTTGTAGAGAAAGCCTCCAAAATGGGAGGCCCATGTACCTGATGCAGACATGTGTACCTGAGTTAGCAGAGAGCCTGAAACGTCTTCGTTCGTTTCAGAGGGTACTAAATCTGATACCCAGTTATTTCCCTTTAAATGTCAACATGGTGAGTGAACTCTTTCACTGTCCATCAAAGCATCCAAGAAAGAAGAGGAAAGATCATATTTTGAAGATCTACACAATATACGTGGCGTGACCATACATTTCAGGTAGGCAACACAGGGCAGGCTGCCTGTGGGACACTGTGATTGGTTTAATTTTTCTGCACAGGGGACTCAGCTTTCAAAAGTCTGGAAAGTTCTGCATCAATGTCAGTTTTAGCAAGTTCATGATTGCGACTGAGATGGTGACCAGCACATATTAACCTGAATCACGATCAGTGGTAGATTGACGCCCTGAAAAGCTTCACTAATGAGGTTTACCCTTTTCATTATAGTTTATTAGGTAAGCATACGCAGAAGTCGTACATGTTCGAAAGATTGGTTACTTTTGTCCCCTCTGGGCTGGATGGGAAACAGTTTTCCAATCCCATGAAAGTTTGATATTGTCAAAAAATTTCTCATCCTGAATCAGGATGGAAAGTTGGAATCTAGGAAGTTTTTGTGAACTTAAAATCTAAAAAAAACAATTTGGTTCAGGTCATTTGAAACAGTTTGTTTTGATAATTTCAAATATTTTTCTTTCCCTTTTTTAGTGTCATATTACTGAAATTTCAAAACACAAAGTCATTGTGATCAAAACACTAAAACTTTCCAGTTCAATAATCTTGAAATTTTTTTGCTCAAAAAAACCCAAACAAACCGATGTTTCACGAACAGCTTCAGTTTGGACCAATCAGCATTTTTCACTGAAAACATGTTTTGTCAAATAATCCCTGACTAGCTCTAGTCCCCGTATTAGCAAGTATCTGCATCTTGTCTCAAATTCTGTGTGTGTGATTAGGCAGAATCCAGGGAATCTGAGACTTACCCTTTGTAACTGTACAACCTTCATTCATAGTTCCTCTGGAGCTTGAGTGTTCAGGTATCAAAATTGTTAATTAGCCGGTTGAGCATTATGGCCCAGATCCTCAAAGATATTTAGGCACTTTGTGCCCACAGAATAAGGTGCCTAAATACCCTTGAAATCTGGGCCTATGTCACCAGTTAGCTCTGTTTTTAATACACTATCACACCAGAAATTCTTCACTACTCCATAGCTAGGAAGCTTTGATCCACAAGCTGTTTTTCTTCTGGCATAGCTCAAATGAGTATTGCCTCATTTCAAAGCATTTGTGTGATGCCAAGGGTGAGGGGATTTATGAATGCACAAGCCTTTCCACAACAAAACCAGTTACACACTGCACGCTATGCTGTGACTGCTAACACCAAGGTAAGTTCCAGTAGGTAGCCAGCCTGAGAGGTGGCAACCATGCCCTTTTGGGAGATCCTTTTAAAGTTAATTGATTTCTTCTCCCTAGGACAGCTCTCTGTTTTGCACAGAGACAGTATGAGATTCATTATTTGCAATAACAAATACAGCTCAGACTAGATTTTCAGCAAGACCGATGATTTGTAGTAAGAATGTTCTCAGCAACTCACCTGTCAGACAAGGTGGGTGAGGTAATAATATCTTTTATTGGGCCAGCTTCTGTTGGTTAGAGAGACACACTTTCAGGCTACACAGAACCCTTCTTCTGGTTATCAACAGGTGTGTCCCCATGACTAGAGCATTCCAGCTGCTACCTACAAATGCTACACTCTAGTGCATATTTAATAAGAAAGACGTATTTCCTTATCCAGGGGTTTTGAATTCCTCACTGCAGCTCTCTGGCACCTGCCTACAATCCATTTCTACATCTGAAAGCTCAGCAATAATCACAAATCTCACTGGCGATGGGGGATGGCAATTAGGGGGGCAGGGCAGCCTAAGTTTTGGTGTGGCAAACCCTCCGTGGCTGGCTGGCTTTAACCCTTGGAATGCTGGCCTGCACTGGACACACGGAGCCGCTGCTGGGGGAAAGGTGCCATGAAATGCGTACTTTGATAGCGAGTGAGACACGTCCAGCCTGAGCTGATACAAGGCTTCACTAACATATACACCCCAATATGGCAGAACGTTGCTGGGAGGGTAGGGGAAGAATTGAGTTGATGGAAAGTGGTTGCAACTTTTATTCCCTGTGGAGTCAATAGTAAGCCAGCAATGTCCCCAAAGTGGGTGTGGTCTGCTGGGAAGAGGGAGTGGCCAAGCTGGCAAGGGGATGTACCTTGCACAGCACTGCTGGGCTGAAAGCTCCTGGACAGCTCTGGCTGAAAGCTAAGGCTCCCTGCCTAGAAAGCCACAAGGCCTGTGCACTAGCAGCACTCGCCCCAGGTAGATTCTCCCCACCCCAAGGTACCGGCCCCACGCTGCTGTCCAAGCAGTGTGGTTCGCTGGGTGCGGCTCTCACCCACTACATGCAATGGAGGTGAGCCAACATTAGTACAGTTTGCCAGGAGCAATTTGGCTCTGGTCCCATTTGAGGTTCTGTTCTGGCCCATCTCTACCTGCACCACAAGTGTTAACTTCCCACTCCATCTCGTTACACTAAGACAATGCTGGGAGTGCACAGGATGAAAAGAACAAGATATATCAGTGGCCTTATTGAGTGACATTATTTATTAAACAGCGAGAAGCCAATTTCATGAATATTCAGAGCTTTCTGCTCTGCTACACGGAAAATAATAAGAATGAATGATTCACTGTCAAGGTTTTTTTTATATCTTTATGCTCAGGCAAGAGCACAAAATGCTACAAGTCAATCAGAAATCAAAAGGATGAGTAAATGCCAAAAGCCCTCTCCAACTATTCCTGTATTTCTGCCGACCAGGCCCTTTGTAGCCACTGCAGGAGCCTAGCAGAAAGCAGGATCCAGTCCTGCACAGCCCGTTCGTATGCCCACACATATGTATAATGATCATCAGTGTCCCAGATCCTAGCACCAGGTCTCACAGCTGTCACATCTCCCCCTACAGAGGTTACATACAATCCCAGCCTGCAATTATACACAGTCTTAATACAATAAGATCTTTCCAGGATATTACAGGAAATTGCCCTGGCACAATCAGAACATAGTTGTTGCTTTCTCCAGCCTCCTGAAGGAGAATGGATACCTGGGGCACACACTATGTGGAGAGAGGGGCACCTCTCGCAATTTTCATCTCTTTCAGGGGTACATGGGAGTCCCTTCGGTAGACTCCTCCCTTTGGTATTCCATGGCTCTTCCTCACCCGTACCCCCACACATTCGCCTTGCTGTTACCAGTGCAGTGCACCAAATGTTTTCGGATAACTGACTGCATGTACTTAGTAACTTACCTTGTTCTGTCTGTTATTACTTGGAACCACTTCAATCCTACTTTTTATACTTAATAAAATCACTTTTGTTTATTAATTAACCCAGAGTAAGTGATGAATACCTGGGGGAGCAAACAGCTGTGTATATGCCTCTATCAGTGTTATAGATGGCAAATCATTTATGAGTTTACCCTGTATAAGCTTTATACAGAGTAAAATGGATTTATTTGGGGTTTGGATCCCACTGGGAGCTGGGTGTCTGGGTGCTGGAGACAGGAGCACTTGCTGAGCTGTTTTCAGTTAAGTCTGCAGCTTCGGGGGCATGGTTCAGACCCTGGGTGTCTGTTGCAGCAGACTCACTTGTCTGGCTCAACAAGGCAGGGTTCTGGAGGCTCAAGATGGCAGAGAAAATGGGCTCAGAGGTAGTCTCAGCACATCAGGTGACAGTCCCAAGGGGGTCTCTGTGACCGAACCGGTCACACCCCAGTCTCACAACACGGGAGGATTTTCCAGGGCTCCTGGGAAGGAAAGGGAGCCAATATCCTATTCAGCTACAGAAAGAAGATGCACTCTTAAATGGATACCCTAGTGGTCAGTCCAATATGGGGGTGGAAGAACAGCCTTGCCTCTCAGGTCTAGTAGCTGGGAATGCCCTTCCAATCCGTTTTCTTTAGTACCAGATGACAACACCCTTCCTTAAAGTAATACCATCTTACCCTACAAGCACGGTCTGTCTGCAGCAAGACCAGGCATTATGCAACATGAAACCATCTGCCCCCTAACAATTTCATCCTTCTCAGGCTATTTCTGGTACTTGCATGACACCTTGGCCAATGCACCAGAGGATTGAATCAGGAACCTCAATGTGCTAGAAGGAGGAGTGATGGCACCTTGAGCTAAAGAGTCACGCTCTTCCGGGGAAGGGAGCGCATAAGATACTCTCACCTTCTATGGATTGGGCACAGAGCAGTGAGTTCTGCATCCCGCCCTGATCAGGGGGTTACATTCAGGGAGTGGCAGCCAGGCTTAAAGCTATGGCTACATCTCAGTCGGGACTGTGAAGAGGCGTGATCCCTGACCGACACAGCTGCACTGGCAGAAGTCTCTAGTGTTGATGCAGTTATACTAGTGGCAGAACTTTTACTAGGATAGCTGGGGTTTTTTTCAGGGGTGGTGGAATATACCAGCAACAGTTGCTGATATAAACTGCATCCACACAAGAAGTCCTTTCCCAGTAAAGTATACCTACACAGGGACAGAGACCCTAGTGCAGACAAGGCCAAAGAATGGATTTTTGATCCCATGTGGCCAAGTTATTTATTTAGAAACAGAAAGAATACCAGATAAAAGTGAATATTTCCTTAGTGCCTAGAGACCAGGCCAAGGGCTTACTGTGCTAATGAAGCCAGCCTCGATTGTCTGTACTTCCAGTACATCTCTAACATGACATACACGCCGCTAGGCTCAGGAGTTTTGCACAAGGATCAGAGGATCTGCAGACACCTGAAGGGATCTGTCACTTTATAGTTTCATCGGGAGCTGTCAGCTCTACAGACCACTCCTGGTATCACATCACTGGGGGTTGTAATAATGTCTCTACAGCACTGAGGTAGCCAAACCTGAGCAGGGCTCTCTGCTCTAACCCAGCAGTTAATATCTTTCTCCAAAAAATTCCTTTGGGGCAGAAGTTTCACATGTTGGCTGGGCTCCAGCCAAAAGGAATTTGTTCTTCAAAAAGATTTTAAAAAAACCAAAACATTCAGCTGGTTTGAGTTATATAAAGATGAAAATACTTATTTTGTGCTTTCAAAATATTGATCCAAGGATATATATCTATTATACTTTACAGTCAACTCACATAAAGCAGGGTTAAAAAAAAAGGTCACCTGCAAATGATTGGGTTTCTGCCCTTTGTTTTTGCTTCTTTATGATGCATAAAGAAATCTTGAAACAGGTTTTGTTTGTTTCCCTTATAAATCCCAGGATTGTAAAGACTGGAGACTGTTGGTTTTACTGAAGGACCTCCAGGGCAGAGGAGAAGGGGTGGTGTCAGAGCCCTGTATTGTGTTTTCTCACACCTTATTTGAAAGAGGGGAGGGGTTTGAATCTTTAACAAAGATCTCCTTTCTTCTAAGTGGTCATTAGGCACTGAAGTTCAAGAGGTGTCCCAAAAAAGCAAAACATTTTAAGGCAGTCTGACTAAAACTCTCTTCTTCTCAACTGCTCAGCTTTCATGGGTTGGCTCTGGGGATGTCATTATTTCACTCACTCTCCAGTAGCCCAACTCATCCAGAGTTGACAAAACCTGAATTCCAAATGTAAATGACAAGCAGAAAAGAACACTTTCCCCCCTCAATCCTTTCTGGGCTTCTTCACACATCATAAGGAAACAAAACATTTTATTTTAGACCAATTTTATTCTCTTTCCAAGTTTCCTTTAAATATCAAATATGGTGTGTGACTAATCCCCCTTGAGCAACAGTCACCCTGCTAAGGGTGAATTCATTCCCCAGCAGTGGGAACCTTCCCATCTTCTACCCCACCAATGACAAAGCCCCTGAACCTTCCTACCAGCATAATCCCTCCTGGCTTCCACCTCTCCCGCAGTCACATTGCCAACTGCAAACACAAGGGCAGTCAGATCTCAATTTCAAATACACAACGGTGAGAAGATTTTAACATGTGATCTGGTTGTTCACAGCATACGTAGTAGCATTTATTCTTTGCACTTGTCCCTGGGAGAACACGGAGGTCTGCAGCTGGAAAAGAATGTAAGGGGGAGATTGTCAGCGTACAAACCAAAGTGACACTGGAAGCCACATGGCGTTGGGTGTCTTCCTGCTGTCTTCCCCCTGGATTGTGAAATGGGCATGGGGAAAGTAAGCGCTGCCCCCAGTGGGAACAGACTTCTCTAAGGCAGTAAGGAAAGGGCTGGCTGGAAGGAACACCTCATTTCTTATCTCATCTCTACCCATGATTTGCTGTGTGGCTCTGCCCAGGCTGCTGCATTTCTCAGCCTCATCCGTAAGGATACTAAGTAGAGCTAATATTTACACACAGGATCCACCTAGTAAGGGCTGGGGGGACTAGATAGTATTGGCACAATGCTTCGATGAAGAGTTGTCAGATTAAATAATGATCATAACTATGTGGAATGGGAAGGAGGAAGGGGAGGATGTAAGACCCAGGTGAGCAAAGCTGTGATAGAGGGGGTCATGAGCTTTAGATGGAGAAACTAATGGGTTTTGTTTTGTACAATATTAAATTATTGTTATTATTTATCTTGTGACAGCACCGAGGACTCCCAGTTGTGGGCGGGGACCCCCCTAGTCTAGCTGTTGTATAGACACTGCCCCAAAGAGCTGACAATTTCAGTAATAATGTCCCCACGTGTGCAGAACTCAATAGTAAAATGCACCTTGGAGTTCCTGTAGCAGAACACGACTGATATCCCCACAGTCTTGGCCCGCATTTACAGTTTTACTACGTACAAGTGGGCCAGTTCCTCGTGCTATGAAATTCAGAAAGTTACATTTTTAATTTACTACCAAATGATCTCACTGAAACATACAGCTGTTTCTCAGAAAAGGTGATCCTCTTTGTTCCATATTTTCTGTTGATGTCTCTTAGCATTTCTGTCTTCCATCACAACATTCAAGGTTAAGCTATGCCCAGAACACCAAGAGACATGAAACCAGCCTTCATCAAACAAAACCAAGTGTTCTGTGCATGTCCCAGCTGCTAAGAGCCGCAATCTGCTTTCTCAATCAAATGCAGGTACAAATGACTCACCCTCTCCCATTACAATGAGCCACAATCCAGCTGAAAGTGTTGGGGTTTTTCTTATTCTTCCGAAACCACAAAGGATACAAAACAACCTGAGGAGATAATGAAATATCATCTCTCTCCAATGAAATCAGAACTCCCAAAAAGCTGAGCACTGCAATCATAGCGCTTGATTACATTAAAGGAAAACATTACATGATAAAGAATACCCTTGGCATTGACCTTCAAAGACTCTGCCCTACCTAAGAGTGATGATACACAACCAGTGTAAAATAGTCTCTCCCTGCTACACTCGAATTCCTCTGATATTTCCTTCTCCCCCCTTACATTAGTGCACAAAGTGATCAATGGACAAGAAGTCAAGTATATCCCAGGGGACAAGAATTCAGACAAAATAAAACATTCTATTTGGTCATTTCAAATGTTTATTCTTTCATGCCCCATCAGTTCTTTATTATATATAATCATTTCACTTGGCTGCAAAAGTAGAAGGTTGTTCTTACACGCCCAAGGCTTGTGTGCAGTCTATCAATGTTTTATGAAGGAAGGTCTTTTTAAATGGGTGTGAACCTGAGCGGCCCAGCTCAGTAGCCGTACATTAGGATCTGAAAGCGAGCTCTCTCCCAGCACGACCAGGACAAGGTCATGATGCTCTAATCAGACCATCCCTGACAGGCGTTTGTCTAACCAGCTGTTAAATATCTCCAGTGATGGAGATTCCGCAACCTCCCTAGGAAATTACTCCAGTGCTTAACCACCCTGACAGTTAGGAAGTTTTTCCTAATGTCCAACTTAAACCTCCCTTGCTGCAATTTAAGCCCATTGCTTCTTGTCCTATCCTCAGAGGTTAAGAAGAACAATTCTTCACCCTCATCCTTGTAACAAACTTTTATGTACTTGAAAACTGTTATCATGTCACCTCTCAGTCTTCTCTTCTCCAGACTAAACAAACCCAATTTTTTCAATGTTTCCTCACAGGTCATGTTTTCTAGATCTTTCATCATTTTTGTTGCTCTTCTCTGGACTTTCTCCAATTTGTCCACATCTTTCCTGAAATGGGGTGCCCAGAACTGGACACAATACTCCAGTTGAAGCCTAATTATTGTATGAGTAAAGGGCAGCAGACTGTGCTTAGCCTGCCTGGACTGAGGGGGTCTCCCTAAACTGAACCTCACTTGCTAAGCAAGGGTAGGGATGCCAAATTCCAGTGAAAGAGAAAAGCGGTAGGGCTGAGTGTTTGTACTTGGAGGTCTGTACTCTGCTTAGGGAGTCCTAAACGCCAGCTGACTTCCTCTCTGCGGTGTTTAAGGCAGAGCTGCTTAGGCTCAGTTGAGGGTCCTTGTTTCTGTTCAGTGGTTACCAGAGCTGAATCCCTGAGGAGCAGGTCTAGGGGCTAAGCCTTAGACCTGGTGTGGGACAGTATTTTAATGAAAGGCAACTCAGAGGTTCAGTAGCACTGAAACAGAGTGGGGGTGAGAGCTGCGCCCCCCTTTACTGCTGTCCGCATCCCTCCCTCTCCCTAGAGCTGGAGCCAGCAGCAGGGCCATGGCTTTGGGAGGGAGGGATGCCGATGAGGTAAGGGGCCCGAGGCGGAGGCCACAGCTGGGGGTGGGGGTGCAGCTCTGCCATGGGGTTGGCAACTGGAACCCCGCGTGCAGGGCTGGCAGTGGAGTCCCTGGGCGTGGGGCCAACAGCCTGGACCGGGGCCAGAAGCAGAGCCTCTGGTTGCAGGGCTGGCAGCCTGGACCCTGCACAAAAGCTGTGGGTGCCCCAGTTCCCGCTCCTATGCAGAGGTTGCACTAGTAGTGCGGTTCTCAGCTACCCAATGAAACCACTAAGAGCTGCAATCCCTGGGAGCTGGGCTAAGCAGTGGAACCCCAGAATGCGGCATCGCAGATGGCTGTGAGTGGCCAGCAGCAGCAGAGAAAACAGCAGCAGCAATAAACCAGTTGCAGAGGTGCATGGCAGCAGCAGAGACATTGTTTGATATGCTGCCCCCAACCCCTTTCAGGGAGGTGAACCCCTGTGAATGCACTTCAGAATTCTGGGTCTTTGCTGTTCAAAGACAACTCATGCAGTAGAGGGAAAGGGGAGTGGTGTGTTTAAGGGACAGTCATTTGTTGGACTTTCACACCACAAGGTGGGGAACTCAGGCAAAGGACACTGCCCAACGTACTATGGGGTGGGTGTTTGCTTACCGTTAGGTGCTTCTGAATCATGGATGTGGAGTTTTCACAAATTAATGCTGGGTTCCCTTTTAATAAAAGCTTGTCTGGTTCTTAATTCACATCTAGAGATGACAGGGCCTGCTGCACAGGAAAGCCGGCAGTTACTGTCATCTGAAGCATAGCAGGGGTTCTCCTGAGCTAGACCAAGAGAGAAGGAAGTCTCATCCATAAGTTAATTATAGGCGTCTTTGGTCTGAGAAACTAACAGAAGTTGGAGAATTCCTTATCAAGCATCAGAACTTTCCTTTCCTGGGAATTGTGTATTTTAGCTGTAGCTTATTTAATGCTCCCCAGGCAAGATGTCCCACTTGTTGGGATAGGCCTATTGATTCTCATTGTCTTTAGCTCTGAAAGGAAGCAAAGGTTTGGGATATGCAGAAGGGTGACTGCAATCAGATAGTTAAAAGGGCACAGAAAGAAAGGAAACATTTCCCAGGCGTGTTTGAATGTCATCTTATACTCCACACTCTTTGCTAGGGAAGTGGGGCATTTCTCCCACTTCTTAAGTAAATTATCAGGGCTGATCTCATGGCACCTAAGTTGCAGCTCCCTGCGATGACAAGCACTTGTAGAGTGTGCAAAAGCAATCTTTGTCAAATGAGCCTGTGATGCAGGAGCTGGGTGTTGCTACAGAGAGAGAAGTCTGGAGCAGAAGGGGGCCGTAGGGAGTCATCTTTGTGGTAGCAGAGAGACCTGACTGGATCTAGGAGGTTCCTGCAGGGAGAGAAGGAAACCAGGGGCGGAAGAGACAGGACTGGAGCAAGCTCCAGCAACTGACCCTGACACAAGGGCAGGAACCCGACCTCTGGGTGTGTTGATAAATTGTGTAGTCCATTGCTTGACGCACTTTGCTTCGTTATTTCATTATGAAATCTACTCAAGAGACCAAATAACCAGTGTCAGTCAGGTGTATTAATATGGTACAGGGCAAAGGTTCTGTACAATACCAGTCTCTGAAGAGCAGTCCCATACAGCAATGCTACTTTCACCTTGCCCAGAAGGTCTGCTTCCCGAAGTGACATCCCTAAAGCCATCTTTTTATACCCTATTGTTTACCAGTAAAAAGTTCTATATTCCAGGCATGGTCAAACTGTGGCTCATGAGCCACATGCAGGTCTTTTACAGTTAACGTGCGGCTCCCGGAGCCCCCCACGTACCCACCCCCATTCTCTACCTACAAGACTGGGCAGAGGGGAGCTAGGAGCTTCTGCCCTGCAGTGAGGTGGTGGGACTAGGGGCTTTTGCCCTGCAGGGAATGGCCTTAGCTCAGCAGGCAGTGCCCCGTGGGGCAAGTTGTGTGTGTCTTGCCGCTCTCGAACTTCTGAAGTTTATTGTATGTGGCTCGGAAAGTCAGTACGTTTGCTATATACGTCACCTGAAACTAGATCCAATTAATCAGCTTTTTACCTTGTTTGTTTCTGGTACCATGGTGTACCCCTTTATCCCTTGTTCTGAGCACATGGATCTCAGGTCCTAAAGGGCATGAAGACACCTCTTAGGTTTGTGAGGGTAACTCCTCTCTTGTTGCCATGAGGAAACAATCACATGCCCTGATGTCCTGTCTATTCAAGTCAAGGCTTACTTTAGCTAATGTGAGGTGTTATGGGATACTTAACATAAGTGAACAGGAGAATAACAAAGGTACAGGGCAATCTGGGCTATATAAGTGCTATACTAAAGTTTAATAATATATATACTTAAATGCTTGAAATACATATTGTGGGTAGTATTGTCAGTATAATCTATATGTATGCTAGCCAGCATATATCAGTCAACAGGAACAGCCCTTCCTAGCATCCTCCCAAAATGTGGCCACTCCTGCCCTTTGTTCATGGTACTGGGTGGGAAAACTTGACTGTCCACGAAACTTGACTTCCAGAGGACAAAGGAAATTAGCCTGTGGACCTGTGGGATACTTTTGGTGGACTCCCAAAGCACAAGTCTAGTGGGGCTCTGACTACACTGCAAAGCAACAGGGCTTGAACTCTGTGTCCTGACTTGACTTGGGCTCAGACCCTCCACCCCCATGGAGTCTTGGGACCCTGGGTCAGTGTGATTTGTGTGTAGATGGAAGGATGGTTAGGTTTCAGCCTGAGCTGGAACCTTGGGCTTGCACTGCAGTGCCGACGTACCCTTCAGACCTAGATAATACTTAGTCCTGCCATGAGTGCAGGGGACTGGACTAGATGATCTCTTGAGGTCCCTTCCAGTCCTATGATTCTATGTGTAACTCTTCTGCCCCTCTGAGTGGGCACCCATGTCCCTTGTCCAGCGAGTGCTACTTAAGTGATGGTGAGACTCTCTGTCATAAAGCAGTCTCATAGTTCCTCATTCACATAATCAGGGTGACAACACTTTATTCCTCCTGCCCCAATAACAAAGAAATTGGGGATCCCAGAGCTGTCAAAATAACCATCCCAGGCTGCCGTGGGCTATGCTAGGCAGGGTGAGTGTGCAAATGCAAACACCTGAAATTCCTGTCCACTCTCCCTGAAATTCCTTTCCACACTCCCCATAATTCACCACCAGATGTCAGGGTAGAGCTCATCCTGACTCTGCTTACATATGAATAAGGATAACAACATTTCATTAACCCTGCGTTCAAAACTAAAGTAAATTGTAACCAACACTAGCCAAAATTGATCACTATGGCAAAGGAGCAGCATCTTCTAGGCACCTAGGCAGAGCAGGTGTGTCTATGCAGATACAGTCTGCTCCTGAAGTCGTTTTTCCTGCAGTTCATCACTAGATGTCAGGGGAGTGCTCATTCAGACCCTGCTTACACACACACACATATATATATATATATATATATATATACTCCAACTTAGAATTGTACATTTGTTTGCCTTATGAATCAGCTGTGCACGTCTCTATGTCAATAATTTGTCTTGTTCCTCAAATGTAGTGTCTCATATCCCATGATAAGTCTGGAAGGATGTGAAATGAAGAGTATTAGACATAATCAAAGAATATAAGGATCATGTCTGTGACAGAGGACCAATATCCTGGACAAACTTTAATGAATCAAATTAAACCTCCTTGCATTCAGTTTCACATCTTTGGAGTTCATCGTATTAAAAATGCAACAGTTTGTGTGTTATTGTGAGACTGACAGTTACTACTCTAGGACAAGGGGGGTGCTAATGTAATTCCTCCTGTTATCAGCCCTTTCAAGCCACCCCTGGAGAGGTTCACATATACTACTTCAAAATGAATTTTCCAGGAACCAACAGACAAAGAAAGGATTTTTGGATAAACAGCCAGGTCTTAAACATGCTCAGGGCCTTCCCCCAATCCAGCAAACAGACAGGCCCCAATCCTTAGGGAAGGGTTGAAGGGCTGGGCCCACTGAGGCCCCATCATTTTGTGTGCTAGTTCTGAGCTGAAGCTGTTATGAACTTGTGAAAATAGGAGAGACCCTTCTGGGGGTTGAAGGGCTGCTGTTGCCCATGTAAGAGTTGGGGTGAGCTCCGGTGAGTGTATTACGCATGCATGTAGGCTTTTTTATTGTTTTTAATGTTTTCTCTGTAGTACTTTTACCTTAAGAATAACATAAGCTTGAGCAGGACATGCTGCGTAGTACCTTAAAACTGTGGGCAATTATTCTATTAGTCTCTGAAGAGACACCTGCTTAGGTACCTGTCTTTTGCTGTGAATACCACAATGAAGGCCGGGAGATACCCTAATCAGAAGGGAGAGAGACACGTGTGTCTACCCAAGAGAGGTGTCGGCCAGGGGAGCCAGGACTTGAGAGCAAGCACCCTCGCTGAACCAATGAGGGGAAAGACAGGTGAAGTTGCCCAGAACTTTGACAGTGTCCACTAGCTTTAAAAAACTATAGAGGATTTTGTTTGGTTTTTTTGTAAGTGATGGTTGCAGCCTATAAGTGATAAGAATTGTATCACACAGAAAGGAATGTTGACAGATATAATCAACCTAACTAGGATATAACTTTGGAATATTAAGAGAAATTGTTTAAAAGCGGCAGGGGGCGGAGGGTGGTGTCCCAATTAATAGTGAGGCTAACCAGGAAATACAATCCAAGAAATGAAACAAACACTCCAGCTAAAAGAAACATTGAAAAAATTTGTTACGCGTTGATGCCATCTATTGGATATCAATGGAAGCAGTAGAGAATCAGAGAGTTGAGAGCCATTTGGCAAATGACCAACAGAAATCAGAGGGACACCCTGCCAGGAGCCCTGAAATCAGGGTATTTAAAACTGAGGTCCCCATGTGGAACCCCAGAATTTGCTACACCCCTGCAGACAGCCTCACCCCTTGTCCATGGTCACAGGACAAAGAAGAGTTCCCCCAGCTAACTGAACCCCTGTGCAATGAAGACTCTCCCCATTGCCCTGGTCACAGGATCAAAAGTTGACTGAAGACAAAAAGATTCTGTGACCAATGCCCAGACCAGCCTGCAGAAAGGACGCTTCCTTATTCCAGGGTGAACAGGATAAGGAGAAGAAGTGTTGAGATTTCATTTCAAAGATTGTATTTCCCCTTCTGTACTTCAACATAAATAACTGTAAGTCTTCTTGTTTTGTTTAGTGAGACATCAAGTAACCATATTTTAGATTTTAACTAATACTATACGACTGGCCTCCTTTAACAAGTCCAAGCAAATTGGCCTAAAAGAGATTTTAACTATAACTAAGCCATTGCTATTGATATTCTAAACTGGTCCTTTTTGACCAATCCATTAACCTGGGCCAGCTCCTGCTCAGCCGGGGCTGCCTCCTACCTGCAGACAGGCTCCTTGTCAGGCTGCAGCAGCTCCAGTCCCAGCCCCGGAGCAGGGGGGGAGGGAGGTGGAGACAAGCGAGCGATGTGGGGAGGGTCACAGCCGAGCCACCCCAGGTAACCCAATGGGGTGGAGAGAAAAGCAGGGCTACCCACACCCTCCACCAGCCTCGAGCCCGGGTGTCATGGCACCCTGGCAGTAGCCAATACCACTCCACCACGCGCAACACATGGGGCTAATTCCGATGTCCTGGGGGTATGTCAAAGCAGGAAGGGGGAGTTCAGGCAAAAGGATGCTGTCTGGGTCTCAGTAAGCATGAAGGAGTCTAACTTACAGCTTCCTTGGAGCTCTGTCCTGACCTGAACCCTGGACGGTCTCTGACTGCTGGGCTGTGTGTGCGTGAAGCCTATTGTATGCCACTTGTTCCCAGACCAAAGCTGCATTGATCCCCCCCAACGAGATGGGCGGGAAGCAAATACCTGTTAGAGAGCTTATTCCTTCACTCTCCCACTTCCCTGGTCCTTCTCGCATGAACAGAGAGCAACAGGGTTCAAGGAAGTAATAGGACATCTTATGCGGTCCCTTGCGCTGTTGGTTTTTTTATTAAATAGAGAGACATATTAACAAATAAACAAAGAAAAACCCCTGATGCAATTTCAGTAAGACAATACATGGAAGGGCTCTTGATATCATATCTCATAAGTTTCAAACGTGGCCTACTATGCCCCACAGCTTAATTAAAAAATCTGTAATATATTCTACCAACAGCACAGTAAATGCAACCAGTCAACATTCTGAACATGTAATCCTTTCTCAAGGTGAATGAACTAAAGCAACACAAATCACTCTTCTTTCACTCAGAGACCATTCTATCAGGAGTGGCAGGGCAGGAAGGAAATAATACGTCAGTAATAATGCTGTGCACTTTTGGAGTACCTTTCAAACTGCTTTACAAACATTAATTAATGGCACATCCCTGCACTCCTGTGAAATAACACAAATCGGTGCATTATCCCCAGTTTAATAACGGGGGGGAACCAAGCACAGAGAGGTTGAAGGTCATTCTGACTGTCTGTGTCAGTGCAAGGAGGAGAACACAGATCTCCTGTCTTCCAATCCCATGCTTTTTAGTGCAATTTCTGCTCTGAAGGTGATTGTGAAAATGGCAATGGGCAATTCCCTGTTTGCTCAATGAATCCAGGACAAATCTGCTTGATCTACAAGTAAAAATCTTCTCTCCCTCTGCCCCCCTCCTCCTCCATTCCCTGCCTGCCAGATCTGCAAACTGAATCTGGCTCTGAATGTCAAGCTGCATCTTGTCTTGTTTGCACCTCATCAGCAGAAATAAAGATTGGCTGAAATTGTCAAAAGCAACTAGTGATTTTGGATGCGTCATCGTTTGGGTGTCCAACATGAGACAAAAGAAAAAACAGAGACACCCAAAGTCACTATTTGCTTTTGAAAATGTGGATGTCTGCAGTCAGAACGTAGCAATTCTTTGGCAGCTCTGTACAGTGAAACACGAGTCTCTGGCTGACTGGCTCTTTACAAACTATACCAGAGCTACATTGTGGTTTTTTTGATATGGATGTAGCATGAGAGGGAGCAGAGGAAGGAGCCTCTTCCATCACCTGTGCTCCTGGACTGAAATGCCCCTAGGAAGCCTATCACAGAGCTAAGACCCCAGTTCTGAAGGTGCAGTGCATGAGCTTTTCTACAGCTGCATTGTTCCACACCAACAAGGCTGCTGGTGCTACCGTACAGTGTGTCATCGCTTATGGGGCTGGACCTGTGTGCAAAGGAACCTTCCTGCTCTGCATCCTTCACAATCATTGCACTACCCCAAGTCCAAAGTGACCCGTCTGGGCAAGGTTATTTCCATCACTACTGCACACCAACCAACAAAGCTGCCCATTCTGGACCCTCTCAAAGTGTCTTCACTCCTACAGGGCTCCTGGGGGCATGGTGCCTGCCTGAGGAATGTCGCTACGCTGAGTCTCTACTGAGGTCATAAGTCTGCGCATGACTCTCCAGGCTGGGCTTTGCATTGCACTGCAGTAGCATTATGTAGTGACCCAGAGGTCTCCACGTCATGACACAAACATGCTCCTCACAACGAAAACACCACCATTGGAATGTGATAGTGCTGCTGAGCTGGTCCCAAGGAAACAGCTGAAATACTTTCAGTGTGCTGTGAGTCCTAATACTGACCTGAGAGAACGTGCTTTCCTTTCACCTATCCGCATGCACAATCGTCCATTAATTACCTGGAAGCAATACCTTCTGTAAAGCAAGTGTCATCTGATGGACCAGAATTATTAAACTTTTAAAAAACACTCAAACTGGCATGTTCTACCATATTCTCAACCTGAAGAAAATTCATCTGAGGCCTAGGAATCTGCTAAATGCATCTGCTACATGCTAAGATACTTTCAAGCCACTGTTAGTTGATGAGCTTTCTGTTCCAATACAAAGAAGTTAGAATGATAGTGGTCTGGTGGACACAAACATTTTTAGGTGCATTTTTCCATTCTTTGAGATGTATGCTGGAAAATTTAATAAATGTTTTAGGCAGCCTGAATCTGTAAATATCAGTTAATATTAAGGTGACCAGACATCCCGATTTTATAGGGACAGTCCTGATTTTTGGGTCTTTTTCTTATATAGGGTCCTATTACCCCTCCACCCCCGTCCCAATTTTTCACATTTGCTGTCTGGTCACCCTAGTTAATATCCAGACACTGTTGTACACAAACCAGTAGTGCAGTAGGGTCACTTGGCTTGTAGCAATGCATGAAGAATGTCAGCTTATCTCAGAATTCAGTGTGATTTCCTTCACTTTGAACTGGGATCCTATTTAAAGCAAGGGAGTTATCTATAAGGAGGAATTAATGAAGGAATGTCTGCAGCTATTGCGGGAACAGCCTGAGTTTCAAAATAGTACTCTTGAGAAATGTAAGATAAACTCGGTTAAGTATAACTGGGATTTCCCAGTTCACAACTGCTGAGTGGTTCAGGCAATGTGCTGCTGTCTGTGCTTCCCCTCCTTGGCTAAGAGAGTGCTGGAAGTAGCACAAGAGACTTTGAGGTTTGCATTGCTGTAAAGAGGACACAGTTATGATTATACTTAGAGACAATGAGCCAAATACGCAGCAGGTTACTCCCGGAGATCAGTGGAATCACACCAGGGGTAACTGTGGCCTGATGACTAAAATGGTGTGTGGGAGGAGTATGAAATAAAATCTCCTAATCACAGTGGGCTGGTAAATCACACGCAGTCTCTATCACTTATTTCTGTAATACAACATCTATAGAGTAGATACAGATCTGATTTGCCATGAAAGGATGAAGCATGCAGTCGCTCCAGCTGAACATAGGAATTCAGAAGCAAAGGAATTGTATGCTAATGTCCAGGATCATCTCCCAGCTCTCTGCTGTTTCACAGCATGGCTGATGTTTGAGCAGCTCTGGGGACAAAATGAATGATCTGGCCAATGGAAGGGTAGGAATTGCCTATGCTGTTCTGAGTGAGATGCAATAGAATCCTTAACAAGAATTGTGTGTCAGTTTTTCTGCCCACATCACCACAAGTCTCATGGGCTCTGGGTGGGCACCGTGTATGCTACAGTGGTTTGCTCATGAGGATTGTGTCAAACATTTTCTACGTTCAGCCTTTGCTTTTTTTAATGTGTTATCCTGGAAGTGAACTACTGCGTTCACTACTATTCGCTATGATATTCTATGCGTCTATATCCATTCACTGCTGACCAGTCATCAGCTAGCCTTGTAAATTCTGGTACAAAGTTAAATAGTCGAGGCCACCCTAGTCAATCAGTTAAGCTAGAGACATTTTTAAATCACCTTTAAAGAGGGGAGAAACGTGCTTTTCTCACACACACCTTTCTCCAGTCTGTCTGTGAAATACACAAGATGGAATTCACAGGGAGCTTCAGTGATTGTAAAAAGATAGGAGGTTTGTGACAGAAAGTTCGGTGGGAGATCTCCCAAAACCACTGGGTTAGCAGACATCTCCTCCATTGTTATCATTTTCTTGCTCAGAAACTCTGGGAAGTTGTAAGAAAAAGCCGCTTGCTTCCTCAGCACCTATTTATAGCATTCATTATATCACATTGGTAGATGTGCACCTGCAAGCATTCTTAAAACTACAATACTCACCTGCTGAAGTGAAAAAACAGATTGACAAAGCCTGAAGAGTACCCAGAAGTCATCTACTCCAGGACAGACCCAACAAAAAAAATAACAGAACGCCGCTAGCCGTCACCTTCAGTCCCCAACTAAAACCTCTCCAGCGCATCGTCAAGGATCTACAATCTATCCTGAAGGACGAGCCCTCAACTCTCACAGATCTTGGGAGACAGGCCAGTCCTCACTTACAGACAGTCCCCCAACCTGAAGCAAATACTCACCAGCAACCACATACCACACAACAAAAACATTAACCCAGGAACCAATCCTTGCAACAAAGCCCATTGCCAACTCTGTCCACATAGCTATTCAGGGGACACCATCATAGGACCTAATCACATCAGCCACACCATCAGAGGCTCGTTCACCTGCACATCTACCAATGTGATATATGTCATCATGTGCCAGCAATGCCCCTCTGCCATGTATGTTGGCCAAACCAGATAATCTCTATGCAAAAGAATAAATGGACACAAATCTGACATCAGGAATCATAACATTCAAAAACCAGTAGGAGACCACTTCAATCTCTCTGGTCACTCAGTAACAGACTTAAAAGTGGCAATTTTGCAACAGAAAAGCTTCAAAAACAAACTCCAGTGAGAAACTGCTGAACTTGAATTAATATGCAAACTAGATACCATTAACTTAGGCTTGAATAGAAACTGGGAATGGCTGAGTCATTACACAGATTGAATCTATTTCCCCATGTTAAGTATCCTCACACCTCTTCTCAACTGTCTGAAATGGGCCATCTTGATTATCACTACAAAAGTTTTTTTTCTCCTGCTGATGATAGCTCATCTTAATTAATTAGCCTCTTAGAGTTGATATGGCTACTTCCACCTTTTCATGTTCTGTATGTATATATATCAGGGGCTGGCAACCTTTCAGAAGTGGAGTGCCGAGTCTTCATTTATTCACTCTAATTTAAGGTTTCATGTGCCAGTCATACATTTTAACGTTTTTAGAAGGTCTCTTTCTATAAGTCTATAATATATAACTAAACTATTGTTGTATGTAAAGTAAATAAGATTTTTAAAATGTTTAAGAAGCTTCATTTAAAATTAAATTAAAATGCAGAGTCCTCCAGACCGATGGCCAGGACCCGGGCAGTGTGAGTGCCACTGAAAATCAGCTCACATGCCACCTTTGGCACGCGTGCCAGAGGTTGCCTACCCCTGATATATATCTTCTTACTATATGTTCCATTCTATGCATCCGATGAAGTGGGCTGTAGCCCATAAAAGCTTATGCTCAAATAAACGTGTTAGTCTCTAAGGTGCCACAAGTACTCCTGTTCTTTTTGCGGATACAGACTAACACGGCTACCACTCTGAAACCCTGTCATTGTTTAAAATGTAATTCATAGTTTGCAACTTCCTTGGGACACGTTTGCTTGTTTTTAGAAAAAAGTTATATTGTGTCCAGTCAATTCTGGGTGGGACCCTGCTCACTACAGTGATAAATTTGGCATTGTTCAGAAAGGGACCAATTGTAGATGAGGGGAACCAAACAGCTCCAGCATTCTCATATTTGATATACTAGCAAATGCTCTCCTGACTGGTTAGTGCACAATTTCCCCCATTAAATGTTTCATGTGTGTATCATATAATGTCACAGAACATGATAGGCTATTCTATCTGTGTGACACTAGCTGACCATACTAGAGTGTATTCAGGTCAATTCACTTGTGTAGATCAAAGTAACGGTTAGATGTACAAGTGTGTATGTTACTTGTATTGTTTTCGCTTATCTATTCCTGTCATAATGTAATAGCAAACATTTACATGGTAAATACCCTGGTAACTATATTACTCATCAAAGAAATCTTGTGAAATGCTAAGAAAGGACTTAAGAACTTTAACAGAAAATGCTAACTTCAAAGTGAGTGGCCATTATGTATATGGTCAGAGGTCAAAAGTCTAAGCGCATTCCTCATGCAGTGTTATGAAAGGAAAAGCCCGCATGGGTACAGACTCTGTCAGCTAGCTTTCTATGTAAAGGAGATACAAAAGATGGATTCAAGGAAAGATCCTGGATCTCTGGAGTGTTTGGATTCCAACAGGGCAGAATAACTGAATGAGAAGAGAGAGATCCCCAGAATTCTTCTGTGTAGCCCTGAATGACTTTTGGGAAATTAGCAGTTATTACATCACTGTGATTTACCTGTTATTATATTACCTGCTTTAACCTCTCAATAACCTAATTCTTTTTTCTTAGCTAATTAACCTATAGTTAGTTTACTATAGAATGGCTGTCAGCGTTGTCTATGGTGTAAGATCTTGAATACCAATTGATTTGGGATGAGTGACTGGTCTCTTGGGACTTGGAACTTAGGTTTAAGTGACTGTTATCACAAAGTCCATAGAAATGAAAGATAGGAAAGATTAGAGTTGTGCCAAACACAGCGGCTTCAGTCTGCTTCACGCTTCCTGAGATTCGGGTTCAAATTAATAAAAACTCTGAGCAAAATTCAATCGAAACAGTAGCATTTCTTTGATGTTCATGTGAAAGCTGGACAAAGCCAATAATTCCAGGACCACGCAAAATGCAGCCTTAGAGTCACTCTCAGTTCATCTAAGCCAGAGTTTCTCAACTTTTTCAGGTTGGCAGCCCCTTATCTGAAGTAAAAAATGTTCATGGCCCCTTACATTTGCTATGAAAGTAATATTAAAAAAATGTATTTATGATAACAATGATAGGCCTATATAATGTGTGTGTTGAGGTTGACAGAGCATACTTGACCTTGAACAATAAGGGTATGTGCGGAGTAGGGGAGCAAGATTTTCTTTGCTTTACATTTTAATAATTTTCAGTGCTTCACAACCCCTGCCCTGCCTTTCACAGGCAATGCATGGGGGGGGGGCATACGAGGTCATGTCTTCCCCTCCTCCCCCATTTGCTGCTTGGCTTGTATTGAGCATGCTCAGTAACAAAGCTGAAGCCAGCTGCCCTCACTCTGCCCCCCACTATCAGTTCTTTCGCCTCTAGTGTCCCCTGCCAACGGTTGCTCCAATCTGCACCACTTGGCACTCTGGCCAGGGTATGTTTAATCCCACCCCTTCCAGGATAACAGAGAATCCAACAAATAATTCCAAGACCTCAAGTCAGGTCCCCGGCCTGAGTCTGGGCCCCGTGCTCCTTACACCCTTCTCTCAGAGCTTTACATCATCCTTGTCCCCTTGCATCAGGGGGCTTCATGCGACTTTCTCAGGGGCTGAGAGGAGAATCCAGGCCCTCCCTCTACACAGGGTTGCACTCCAGGGACCCTAGGACAAGCAGCCAAGGTCTGCTCCCTCTAACACCTCACCGCTGCCTCCCTGAACATCTTCCTGCCCTTAGCCTTTCCTCAGGCCTTTTCCCCAGCCGCGTCTAGCATTCTGTGCACCAAGCAGCACCCCCAGCACTTCTCCTCAGAAGTCTGATTCCTCCCCTCTGCCAGGGCCAGCCACAGGCGCTTGCTCCAATCCTGTGACTTCAGATGTATTCCCCACCCCACAGTTTCCGCCTCGCTCTGCAGGAGCCTTCCTGTTCCCCACACACCTCCCCCCTCTATACGACCAAAGGGGTGACTGCAGAGTTCTCCCCTTTCTCCTGGCAATCACCTTCTTCCCAGACTCCCCCTGTTCACAGCCCCACCCAGCTGGGCTTCATCTAGCCTTATGCCTGGCCCATCCTCCGGGTGCAGCCAGGTGTGTTAATTGGCCTTCCAGGCCAACATTAACCTTTTCATCACCTGTACGGGGTAAACTCCCCATCACACCATCTTTTCCACACCTTGGACAATACAGGAGAATTCCTGAAAGTAACTAGTTCTTTCTTTGATACATTTTTAGATGAGTCAAGCAACAGAGCTTCCCCAACTTCCTGTGGGCAATTATTCCAGAGTCTAAAAGCTCTTTCCATTAGGAATTTTTTCCAGTTTAAATTTTCTTTTGTTCAGTTCCATCCAATCACATCTCTGAACAATCCCTCCTTGACTTTCACAGCCTTCTACTTCTTAGAATAAGATATTAGAAGCAGGGCTGGTAGTGCCCTGTATTATTAAGGTTACCTGTCACTTTCTATTATAAGATCCTTGTGACCGAGTTCCCGGGGTGCAACCTGGACTGTGGGACTGTGTTACCCTCTGTCCCACCAACCTGGGGTATCCCTCTCACTCTGTGGTGTTGTTGCCAAGCTACAAGCCTCTGACCGGTGCTGTACTTACTCAGCCATGGACAGGGACACACCCAACATAGTTACATGAATGCTTTCGCAGCCACTCATGAACCAACAATAGAGAGGCTCCAGCCAATTCTCCTTCCCTGCTCAGCTCCCCAGAACTGTACATCTAGCACAGGTCAGAAGCTGGCCAGTGTAAGTTCATTACCCGTCCACCCCTCCCTTGATGTGGAGAGGTCACATGCTAGCCTTTGTAAACTCAGCTGAGATTTCCCAAACACTTCAACAAAAACACACTGTTTTAAGTAAAATATAAAAGAGATTTATTTATTACAGAAAGATAGATTTGAAGTGCTTATAAGTAGCAAGCAAAGAGATCAAAGTTGCTTACCTAAGAAACAAAAATAAATTTGCAGGCTGAGTTCTATAAACTAAAAAGGATTTGAATCAAAGTGGTGTCTCACCCTGACAGATGGTATAGTTTCTCAATTCACAGACTGGGGCTCTTTTCTAGTCTGGGACCACCCTCCCCAGTTCAAAGTCTTTGTCCTCCAGATGTGTTTCCAAGTGTTGAGTTGTGGGGGGAGTGACACCAAGTCATGATGTCACTTCCCCTATTTTATAGTTTCTTCCAGCTTGCTGGAAAGATCTTTTGACATGGGAATCGAGTAGCTCCCATTCATCAGGCAGTCTCCATTGTCTACATGTTCTCTCTGAGAAGTCTTCTGGGATGGCCATCAGTAGTGGATTCCCTTTAATGGGCCATCAGTACATCTGGCTACCTCACTGCTGTACCTGAAAGGCCAGTTGTGGGTGTTCACAGCACAACATACTTCACTAACACACACAAAGCAAAACTTTGTAACTTCACATACAATAATAGCACATACAAACGAACAGCATATTAATGTTCAAC
This sequence comes from Mauremys mutica, assembly GCF_020497125.1. Taxonomy (NCBI): domain Eukaryota; kingdom Metazoa; phylum Chordata; order Testudines; family Geoemydidae; genus Mauremys; species Mauremys mutica. The sequence goes on along the minus strand of NC_059076.1, from coordinate 5,638,032 downwards.
AGATTAAGACTTTTAAAATGATACCTCATAAGGCATACTTTGTACAAAACATATCATAATTATATGACAATGGTGGATATGGGGGTTCCAGGGTGCTGCTTTAAGGGACAGAGTGCCACAACCTTCTTTTCTGTTGCTTATATAACTATGTAAAACTTTAACCATTAGAGATGTAATTTTCCATACTGGTTGTCTGCGTCAGACTATGTTTTTATTTATTTATTTCCATTTCAGCCAAAACGTCTGAGTTCTTTCCAAGAATGAGGCTGGGTTAAACATGTTGTTACAAAATGTTTTTTAAAATCTTAAAAATTAGTTAAAATGATATCACCCTCATCCTTTGGGGTGGGGACTTGAAATTTGGCAGGGTTGTGGCCTTTCTTTGATGGAGCCTTCCTTAACTTTTCCCATGAAAATCCTCCCAAATTTGGCCAAGTTAGAAACCTTTGAAAAATTGCGGTTGTCACATGCTCAGTAGAGATTTCTTAAATTTTTAGCAGCTAAATTCCCTGAAGGTTCCATTTGCACTGAGCATGCTCCAGCTCGGGCTAAGCAGGGCTTTCCCTGTAATTGCTGCTCTGGGTAGCTGGACACTGTGCCAGATCTAGGTCCTGGTCCATGTCCAGGCATCTGAACAGGGAGTCTGTCTCTCCAGTGCTCTCAGTGATCCCCCGTTGGACCCGGGCAGCATGGAGGTGGAAGTTGCCTGATCCAAAGGCAGGGGAACAAAAGAGACAAGAGATGGACCTGTGGTGGGGGCAGGGGTGTTGATTGGAACAAGGAGCCTTGTGGGGAGCCTGGGACTGGAGGATGGGGGGCAGAGAGAGAGGATACTGGGAGCTTGAGTGATGAGGAACTGGGACTGGACAAGCAAGTGCAGGGGAACAGTCAGGCGGCTGGGAGCCAACGGGTGGTGGAAAACTGAAAACAGATGAGGAGCCAGGGGGAGACTGGGACTGAGAACCGGTGGGAAAGGGAATGTGGGAGGCACAGGTCTGAGGAGGTTGGCATGCGGGGGAGGAAATGAGACAGACTGAGCAAAGAGGCTGGGACTAGGAAATCTGGGAGGGGAGACAGATTGTACGGGGAGCCTGAGGAGGGAGATTGGAACAGGGAGCAGGGTGGAAGGGGAAGATGGGTGGGGGTGAATGGGGACAGGGTTGAGGGGAGAGTGATTGGATGAGGAGCTGGGAGGTGGAGGAACTGAGACTTGCTGGGCAAGGAGCTTGGAGACAAGGAGCTGGGGGGGATTGGAAATGGCGGGGCAAGGAGACTAGGACTGAGAGTGGGGAAGAGTCTGGGATGGGGAGTCCAGAGGAGTGAGACTAGGGCCTGGTCTACACTAGGAGTTTATGTCGAATTTAGCAGCGTTAATTCGATTTAACCGTGCACCCGTCCACACCAGGAAGCTAATTAGTTCGACCTAGAGGGCTCTTTAGTTCGAATTCGGTACTCCACCCCGACGAGGGGAGTAGCGCTAAATTCGACATGGCTATGTCGAGTTAGCCTATGTGTGGACGGAAATCGACCTTAGTAGCTCCGGGAGCTATCCCACAGTGCACCACTGTGTTGACGCTCTGGACAGCAGTCCGAGCTCAGATGTTCTGATCAGCCATACAGGAAAAGCCCCGGGAAAATTTGAATTCCTTTTCCTGTCTGGCCATTTTGAATCTCAGTTCCTGGTTGGACATCGGGGCGAGCTCAGCAGCACCGGCAGCAATGCAGAGCTCTCCAGCAGAGGGGTCCATGCAATCTCAGAGTAGAAAGAGGGCCCCAGCATGGACTGACCGGGAAGTCTTGGATCTGATCGCTGTGTGGGGCGATGAGTCTGTGCTTTCGGAGCTGTGCTCCAAAAAACAGAATGCAAAGACCTACGAGAAGGTCTCCAAAGTCATGGCACTCAGAGGATACAGCCGGGATGCAACGCAGTGCCGCGTGAAAATCAAGGACCTGAGACAAGGCTACCAAAAAATCAAAGCGGCAAACGGACGCTCCGAAGCCCAGCCCCAGACATGCCGCTTCTACGAGGCACTGCATGCCATTCTCGGTGGGTCTGCCACCACTGCCCCACCAGTGACCGTGGACTCTGAGGATGGGATAGTGTCGACGGGCAGTTTCTCGGCGATGTTCGCGGATGGGGAAGATGAGGAAGGGTTTGTGGAGGACGAGGCAGGCGACAGCGCTTACAATACTGATTTCCCCGACAGCCAGGATCTCTTCATCACCCTCACAGAGATCCCCTACCAACCCTCCCCGGCCATTAACCCGGACTCTGAATCGGGGAAGGATCAGTCGGTAAGTGCTATAAACATGTAAACATTTATTTTTTTAAAAACAGGAATAAAAACTATATGAAAAGAAGGTCAATACATATAGGGATCGAACAGAAATCCTCCTGGGACACTTCCACGAAGCTCTCTGAGAGGTACTCGAAAAGCCTCCGCAGGAGGTTCCTGGGGAGAGGTGCCTTATTGGGTGCTCCGTGGAAGCACACTCTTCCGCGCCAGGCCATCAGGAGGTATAATGGGAGCATCGCCTCCACCAGCATGGCAGCATAGGGCCCTGGTCTGTGCAGGGATTCACGCAGCATGTCTGTCCTAGTGACCCGCCTCAGGGTGATCTCGCTCGGCGACTGCTGCATCTAATTAGGGGAATTAATGTAATGTTACTATTGTGAATGCTTGACTTTTCCTTTGCATAACAATGACTGTCGTTTAACAGCCATGTGTTGGAGGCTGCAGAGGGAAAGCATACAGGGATCTTTCCCGGGGACAGCCGCGAGGGGCTGGAACAGGGTCAGACTTTATGCTTTCCAGATTGCCTGCAGCAGGAGGCCACTGCTATCCATTAACTGTTAAGCAGCCTAAAGTTTACGGCTTACCAGGCCTGGCTGCTACACGGATTCTGCTGTCCTGCCCCGCTTGTCCGATCTCCAGTGCAAGACCCCAGGCAATGAAAGCGAATGCCGAAAATTCGAACTTGTCCTGAAAGCACATGAGATAGGTGCCCTGTATGGTCTTGTTCACAGAAACTGAGTAGACTGTGTTCAGTGTTCGCAAACATGTATCTTTGCAAGGAAATCACTTCCTTTTTCCCATCACACAGCTGCGGCTCTTTCCCGAACTGCCCCGGCATCCCCCTCACAGAGGCTGGCGCAGATTAGGCGGCGAAAGAAAAAGACTCGGGACGAGATGTTCGCTGAACTGATGGCCTGCTCCAGAGCCGAGGTGGCCCAGCAGAGCCAGTGGAGGGAGACCCTCTCTCAGCAGCAGCGCTCACACAGCGAACGGGAGGACAGGTGGCGGCAGGAAGACCAGCAGGCGACTCAAACGCTGCTTGGACTAATGAGGGAGCAAACGGACATGCTCCGGCACCTTGTGGATGTTCTGCAGGACCGCAGGCAGGAGCAGAGAGCCCCCCTGAACTGTATCTGCAACCGCCCTCCCCCGCCACAAAGTCCTGTCCCCCCCTCACCCAAAATCACAAGAAGGAGAGGCGCTAGGGACCGTGAAAACTGTCACTCCACCCCAGCAGAGCACTCATGTACCAAACAGCTCTCATTCCCTAAAGTATGAGAATTGCTTCCCTTCCTGGCTCACCCGATCCAAAATCCCAGTTTCATCCCCCAACTGTGTAGTTGAGTATTAAAAATAGTTTGCTGTTCATTACTGTTTCCGTCATGTTTCTTTGCAGAAGACTTTGTGTGAAGGGGAGATAGGGGTTTGTTAATTGCATAGGACAGCCACCATTACCAGGGTACAGACATGGGGGCAGGATCAACAGCAGGTCACACACAGAGTGCAGTCACTAGGCACCCGGGTCACTCTGGGAGGTGTCTGCTGCCCCAGGTCAGTTTGGGAGGTGTATGCTGCCCCAGGATCCGAGCGCCTGGCATCCACAAATGGCAAGGCAGGCTGCCCTTACCATGCCCTTCCACCCTAGCCATGAACCTCTCCGATGCCCTGAGCCCCAGCCAGAGCCATCATCCCCCTACACCTACTCACCCTTCCCACACACCCCTCACCCCTTCCTGCAAACCCACCCCTTCCTGCACACCCTCCTGTAACCGTCCTCCCCCCAGAGACCGCTGTAGGAGCAGGAGCCTGTCAGTCCTCGAGTGTAGAAGTGGTCTGTACATCACTGCACACCGTACCCACCACAGTCTGCGTCCCTGTTTGAACCCTTTAACGTGAATTCGTTAGTAAAGAAAACTTTGTTAATTAAAAATGTTCCAATAACTTTATTTTTAAACGTCTGTTGGAAGGGGGGAAACCTGGTGAACGGGGTATGTAACCGCTGAAAAAAGTCAATAGTAACTGAAACAGGGGCAGGTTCAGCTTCTCTGTAAAGAGACTGGACAGTCATAGGTTACCCTGCTCTCTGAGGAACCTAGCTTTCAAAGCCTCCCGGATGCACAGCGCTTCCCGCTGGGCTCTTCTAATTGCACGGCTGTCTGGCTGAGCGTAATCAGCAGCCAGGCGATTTGCCTCAACCTCCCATCCTGCCATAAAGGTCTCCCCCTTGCTCTCACAGAGATTGTGGAGCACACAGCAAGCTGCAATAACAATGGGGATATTGGTTTCGCTGAGATCCGAGCGAGTCAGTAAGCTCCTCCATCTCCCCTTGAGACGTCCGAAAGCACATTCCACCACCATTCTGCACTTGCTCAGCCGGTAGTTGAAGAGCTCCTTGTCACTGTCCAGGGCGCCTGTATAGGGCTTCATGAGCCAGGGCATTAGCGGGTAGGCTGGGTCCCCGAGGATCACTGTAGGCATCTCCACATCCCCAACACTTACTTTGTGGTCCGGGAAGAAACTACCTTCCTGCAGGCGTCTAAACAGACAAGAGTTCCTGAACACACGCGCGTCATGAACCTTGCCCGGCCACCCGACGTAGATGTTGGTAAAACGTCCCTTATGGTCCACCAGTGCTTGCAGCACCATTGAAAAGTAGCCCTTTCGGTTAATATTCTGGCTGGCCTGGTGGGCCGGTCCCAGGATAGGGATGTGAGTGCCATCTATAGCCCCACTGCAGTTTGGGAATCCCATCGCGACGAAGCCATCTATGACGACCTGGACGTTTCCCAGGGTCACTACCTTTGACAGCAGTAGGTCAACGATTGCGTGGGCTACTTGCATCACAGCAACCCCCACGGTAGATTTGCCCACGCCAAAGTGGTTCGCTACTGACCGGTAGCTGTCTGGCGTTGCAAGTTTCCAGAGGGCTATGGCCACTCGCTTCTGCACACTCAGGGCTGCTCGCATCCGGGTGTCCTGGCGCTTCAGGGCAGGGGCCAGCAAGTCACACAGATCAAGGAAAGTGCCCTTACGCATCCTGAAGTTTCGCAGCCACTGTGATTCATCCCAGACCTGCAGCACTATGCGGTCCCACCAGTCCGTGCTTGTTTCCCGGGCCCAGAATCGCCGTCCCATAGCATGAACGTGACCCATTGCCACCATGATCTCCGCGGCGCGGGATCCCGTGCTTTGTGAGAGGTCTGTGCCACTCTCACACTTCATGTCCTCACCGCGCTGCCAGAGCCTCCTCGCCCGATTTCTCAGCAGCTGACTGTGGAAGAGGTGGACGATAAGGTGCGAGGAGTTGACAACGGCCATAAGTGCAGCGATGATCGCAGCGGGCTCCATGCTCGCAGTGCTGTGGCGTCCGCGCTGTCACTGACCAGAAAAGTGCGCTAACAGATTTCCCGACGGCGCTTTCAAGGAGAGAGGGCGGGAGTGACGGTTGAATGACGACAGTTACCCAAAAACCACCCTCGACACATTTTTCCCCCAGCAGGCATTGGGGGCTCTACCCAGCATTCCAATGGGAAGCGGGGACTGCGGGAACTGTGGGATAGCTGCCCAGAATGCACCGCTTCCAATGTCGACGCTTGCCCCGTTAGTGTGGACTCACAAAGTCGAATTAGTGTCCTTAGTGTGGATACACAAATTCGACTTCATAAGGTCGAATCCACAAATTCGACCTAAGTTAAATCGAACTACTCTTGTAGTGTAGACATACCCTAGGACTTGCTGGGAAAGGATAGTGGGACTAGAATGAGACATCAGAGGAGAAGAGACTGGGAATGGCAAAGTGAAGAAAATGAGACAAGGATAAGGAGCCAGGGGAAGAGAAGTGACAGGCCCAGGGGATAGCATAGAAGAGGTCACAGGATGCACAGGAGAGTCTGTGCTCCCTAGAGCACACTCCCCTCCAGAGCCTGGAATAGAACCCACGGTTTCCTGAGCTTCACGATTCCGCTGCTGTCTGCAAATATCAGTGAAACCTGCTGGCAAAGTGTCCCATCCCTCTTCAGTGGTGGGCCACAGAAAGGGTGACCGACTGCTATCAGTTACACTGGTGCAAGTGTGTGTGGTGGAGCTAAAGGGTCCAACCCTGCTGCTGTATCATAGCATAGATGCACAAAGGGACTGAATGAAGGTTGCACAAGCAACCTTAATTCTGGCATTTCCTAACTTTTGTGTGATTGACTTTGCAACCTTCATGTTCTTTTAACATAGTTTTTGTGCGTGCATGATTGTATCAGATATCCTACTGTAGATCATATGTCACTAGCATGAGTTTTCATAATGGCTCTTTCTAATTAAAGACAGGCCTACACCCTGTGTGGAAAAAGTGGGGAAATGTGGCTTATTTCTTATCGCTGCAGGCCTGGAACAGGGAGGGTTCTGATTCAATTTACCAGCTCCTCCTGTGCCTTTTAACTAACTTTTCCATTCCTCTCCCTGCAGCAGAGACTCCGTGCTGTTTCCAGGGACAGATTTGCACACAGGGTTGTTTTGTAACCTTTGCTAGAATTTCAGAAAATGAAAGTTGAAGAAAAAAATTTAATTAAGATGATTTGTTACAGAGGAGCCAGATAGGAGGTCCTAGCCCAGAAGGTAGGACAGATTAGAAAATGGCATTGCAGGGACTGAGAACAGATCTACAAAGAAAGGAAAACTTTAGCATATTGGTAGAATCCATATCCCAGCAGAGTGAAACATTTCCCCTATTTTTCCTCAGAGATTCACATATTAGGTAAATACTTACATGTAGTCAGGGTCCACGAAAAGGAGTTCAGTCACTCTCATTGCTGGCCTCACTCTGCTACCACTGAATTCAACAGGAACAGAGTCAAATTCCAGCTGATTTCAATGGAAGCAAAGGTAGGCAAACGCTGAGTGCTTTTGAAAATCCCAATCCAAGGGCTCATGAATTTTACATTTCCAAAGCTACATTCAAAAGAAAACAAGTATTTATAAGAGGCAAACAATGCGTTCAAGACACCCATGTTAAAAATTCCATAGCCTCTGGAAGTTAAATAGCATGAATACCCTGAGGGTCCAATTTTTAACAATCATAGAATATCAGGGTTGGAAGGGACCTCAGGAGGTCATCTAGTCCAATCCCCTGCTCAAAGCAGGACCAATCCCCAACTAAATCGTCCCAGCCAGGGCTTTGTCAAGCCTGACCTTAAAAACCTCTAAGGAAGGAGATTCCACCACCTCTCTAGGTAACCCATTCCAGTGCTTCACCACCCTCCTAATGAAATAGTGTTTCCTAATGTCCAACCTAAACCTCCCCCACTGCAACTTGAGACCAACTAGACATGGCACCGTTGATCACTACCCGTTGAGCCCGACAATCTAGCCAGCTTTCTATCCACCTTATAGCCCATAACTGAGCATGTATCAGCCTGATACTGACTGATACTTCCTCATACAAGTACTGCCATTTAAGTGACCAAGTACAGGTCAGTTCTGATGACATTTGGATAAGTAGTGTTTCAGGTAAACCAGGGTTATGTTCAATACAAATTTCTGATCCCGGTGACATAGCTGAAATCTGGTTAGTCTGAAATTCAGATAGTTGGGTGGGATAATCAGAGTTTAGCTTTACCTGTTTTAGGCAACTAGGTACCAGTGTGAGCACCTAATGGTGAAACAGAGAATCATCTATTATCCTGACATAAAATGCTCCCTGTCTGCTGTCAGACTGTGTCCCAACACCATGTGATATTTCTGTCCCCAATAAGTGATGTAATGTGTTTGGGTCAGATTCACTGGTACGTTCTGGCAGTTTTGCCCCATTGGCAGCCCTCATATCAGCCATAAGCCTGACCGAACTGGGCAGTTTCTTAGGGTGGAGAGCTGCTTGGTGTTGCTGGAGCAGCACAAAACAATCAGAGCAGATCAGTAAATCTGGCCCACACTTTACCTCATCTGCACTAGTTAACGTTTCCATATGCCCCTGCCCATCCCCCACATGCTGTCACGCAGCTGGATTCTACAGAGCAGAGCCACACTGCACAGCTTTCCTCCATGCAGACCCCCGAGCCCTGCGGCAGCAGCTCCATGACTCAGACTGTCAGCTGTCTGGGGCAGGGAGTGTTTATGCACGATGTGTGCTTCTGAGGCTGCTAGACACTACCGTCCGCAATGCAACTAACCAATCACGAATCCTTCCAAGGGAGCCTCTACAACCGCAAAAGATTCACCTCGGAATGCCTCTGTGCCTCCGTTTATTTATCTGCAAACTGGGCAGAGCTGGGTTTTGCTAGGTACAGTTAGCTATTGTCTATAAAGCCTTTTGAGAGCCACAGGTGAGGCATGTTGTATCTACGCCCTGTTATTAAATATACATTAAAAAGATAATACAGTACTCATCTGTATTCCTCCTCCAGAGCCTATTGCTGGTATTTAACATTTACCCAGAACCTTCACTCCACATGTCAGCAGAAGTGCTGTGGATCTAGGATCTGGCCTCTCCACCATCAGCACCCCCAGAGCCCTGGTTGGTTAAAGAGCAGGCAGGAAATTCCAGCCCTACTCCCTGCTCTCCTCCCTCTGGAGGATGAGGATGCCATTCAAGGAGGGATCATACAGGCAGGTTGCAGGAGAGGTCCTGTGCTGCTGCTGCTGCCACAACTCAGCGGGCTCAGGGCTCAGGGCTGGGGGACAGGCCTACAAAGCAACCTGGGTGTGAGCCTGCACCATTCCAGAGAATGAGCCACCAAGACGGAGGTTAGGGGTCTATTACAGGAGTGGGTGGCTGAGGTTCTGGGCCTGCAATGTGCAGGAGGTCAGACTAGATGATCACAATAGTCCCGTCTGACCTTAAAGTCTCTGAGGTGCCTTAATCCAGGACTAAGGAGCCAAGACTGATGGGGCCATCAAAACTGCGAATGATGGAGGCAGAGTTCCACTGGGGCCTCTGGGATTTGTGCCCTACGCCCACTGACTCTGCAGGCTTCTGTAGGTCTGCTAATCATGGCAGAGATGATCATTAGCAGGGTCTGCTAATCATGGCAGAGATCTGTGCATTAGAGCAGTTCCTGCCTCCCCAAAGACTGTGAGAGTTGGGAACAATCTAGTCACCCCCCCACACTGCCCTCTGAATAGCAGTTGATGCCATGAAAGCACTGATGAGTCTTCAGACACCTGGGAAGTGAGTACTGTTATCCTCAAATTACAGATGGGAAAATTGGTGCAGAGAGGTGAAGTAACCTGCCACAAAGCCAGGGCTGGAACCAGGCCTAGTCCAACCTACGTCCAGCCCACTCGGCCATGTCTCTCTGCTCTGATGCTATACTGTAGCAGTCACCTTATAAACCCTCCCCTTTCAGAGTATATTCATCCAGCTGGAGCCTTCACTCAGGACTGAAAGATCTTTGTCCAAAAACTGCAGCTATCCAGTTCTGAGCTAATATAGCACCCAGTAACTTGTATTCATGTCTTGTTAATGGCTCCCTACTGTAACCTGGCACTGGATGGCATGTGTCAAGACGATCCTTTTACGAGCCATCTTGGACAAGTTATGTTTTCTGGACCTTGTTTTTTAAAATGCGTGCGCTAGGGACTGTGCTCCCTAGAATGAGGGCAGCACAGCTTTCAGTCATGGCAGGCAGAAAACAGGCTTCTTGCCGCACTCCTGGGGAGGCTCGTCCCGTGTGGGCACTGATGAAGAGTGGACTCACCCCTGGTGCACTCTCTCATGGCCGGGTGAAATGCAGCAGGCTCTCCTCTAGCACCCACACCGACAGTCGCACTGACCCCGCAATGGTCTGCCTCTTCTCAGAACTCAGCCTTTGGCCAGCTCACCTCTGGGGTAACAAAGGTCCACCAGAAGTAGTTCTGTCTCCTTACATCAGACTTTCAGACCCAATTCTGGGCCCTGTGACCTTACATCCTCTCATCTCAGGGCTTTCAAGAGTCCTCAGCCCCTTATATCGGGGGCCACATGCCACCTTCCCCAGTGCCTGATAAAGGAACTCAGATGCCCCCTCTCCTCTGGGTTCTAGCCCAAGGACCCTGTTGTGAGCAGGTAAGGTCTGTCTGCTCAGCCCCCCGCCCCCCCTTCTCCCTTCCTGGGCTTCTCCTTTCACCAGCAGCCCCGTCCCATACCACAGCCCCTTCTGGGGCCCACTGTGCACCCATATTCCTCCCAGGCTGCAGAGTCCTCCTAGAGTCCCCCAGCTTTCAGAGCAGGGGCTTGCAGGGCTGTCCCCTGTGGTCCCCCAGCAAATCCAGCTAGAAGCCCAAACAAACCATTCTGCCTTTAATTGCTCTTTAATCCTCACCAGAGCCTGCTCCACACATAGGCGCCGACTCCGTGGATACTCCGGGGCTGGAACACCCATGGGGAAAAACTGGTGGGTGCTGTGTGTATATATATGTATGTATATATAGTCTTTTGTCTGGTGAAAAAATTTCCCTGGAACCTAACCCCCTCATTTACATTAATTCTTATGGGGAAATTGGATTCGCTGAACATCGTTTCACTTAAAGTCGCATTTTTCAGGAACATACCTACAACGTTAAGTGAGGAGTTCCTGTACCACCCAGCTCCTCCCCAGCTACAGCTCCTCTGGAATTGAACCTGGCCCACCCTAAGGTGCACCCACGTGACCTAGAGCTCTCCAGCTCCCTTACCCCTTTCAGTGCCAATGTGCCGTTAGTTACCATCCCATCACAGGCACCCATCCCACCCCAATCTGCAAATGCTTCAGCACTCCAATCAGAACAGATGATATCCATCCACTGATCACAGAAATAGTGTTTGCAGCCACAGACCATCAGGTCTGTGAATCAGGTTGTATCAGATAATCTTCCACCTTAGCCTGTTGAGCAGTCTAAGTGGGAGTTAGTCACGGTAGAAGGGGACCACCTTTTTGTTAGAAGAATGTAAATAGAATAAAAACTAAACAATAATAATCTTGCTTCTGACCTTGCTTTTAGTTTAAACAGGCTAAATAAGCAAGCAAGAGAATGTAAGTGAAAGCACAAGGCTGCACTCCTCTCCCACCCACCGCCAGCTGGTAGCCTTGCTTTTCAGTGACAAGAGAAAATAAGGGCTAATCGAGGGGTGGGAAGGTGTAAGGAGGAGACACAAAGTCTGCAAGTAACCATGGCCACAAGTAACCCCGCTCCTTACCCCTCTCATCAGGTACAAAAAAGGTGGTCTTATTGACACCAGATCCAAGACCCCCCCAGAACAGAACAGGACCATTTTTTGGAAGAGGTGGTACCAGGGGAGGGGCACTACCAGTAAAATTAAGTTTGCCAAGAAGAGGGAGGGGGAAGAGGGAGCTCCCTCGGCATGCGGAGCTTGGGGTTAGGAGAAGAAAGGGTTCTATCGGCCTATAGAACAGTAGAAGAGGGAGGAGAAGAGGAAAACTCTATCAGCATATAAAAATAAGCCTGACTAATGTCAAGGGCTTCAACGCTTGCTTGCTTTTTTAGCCCCAATAACCCCAACAAATTGCCTGCAGACCGGACTCTGGACTGTTATTTTCCAACAAACTGTGTCTAAAAACTAAGAGGGAGGAGGGAGCTGGACCCCCGCCAACACTTTTAATCCAGGGAACCTTGTTGGCAGCGGACTAAAGCTACAGTAACTGAAGCAGCCAGAAGTTTGCTGCATTGTACTCTGGCCTCTCCAATAGGCGGGTGCATCATTGCTGACCTGGCACTGGCCACTGTCAGAAGACAGGATACTGGGCTAGACAGACCTTTGGTCTGACCCAGTATGGCCACTCTTATGTTCTAATGCTCATCTTGGAAAATCAGCAACCAGCTTGAAAGTGGGACTGAGATTTATGGGCCTGGTTCTCTTACTGAGGCCTGACCTACACTTAACATTTAGGTCAACATACCAACATCAGTCAGGGGTGTGAAGAATCCACACCCTGGGCACAGTAGCTATGCTGACATACCCCCAGCGTAGACGCAACTAGGTGGATGGAAGAATGCTTCCGGCAGCCTCGCTGCTGTCATTCAAGCAGGTGATGCTTCTCCACCAACAGAAAAACGCTTTTGTGGGTGTAGGTTGTGTCTATGCTACAGGGTTATGTCAACTTAGCTAGGGCAATGTCACTAGGCTGGTATAGGCAGCAAAGAGTCCTGTGGCACCTTATAGACTAACAGACGTTTTGGAGCATGAGCTTTCGTCATGCATCCGATGAAGTGGGTATTCACCCACGAAAGCTCATGCTGCAAAACGTCTGTTAGTCCATAAGGTGCCACAGGACTCTTTGCTGCTTTTACAGATCCAGACTAACACGGCTACCCCTCTGATACTATGCTGGTATAGTCCCCGCAGTGTAGATATAACCTTAGGGCCTGAACCACAGCCCATTGAAATCAGTGGGAGCCTTTCCATTACTCAATCAACACTGGATCAAGCCCTTTAATCTAAGGTATTTATCTGGTCCCCATTACCATTGGCTCTGCACCCCTCACAATCTTCAGGGTGTTTATCCTCATAACATCCCTGAGGCAGAGCAGGGCTGTTCTACTATCCCCATTGTACAGATGGGGAACTGAGGCACAGAGGGACTTAGGGCTGGCCTACACTTCAAACCTACATCAGTATAACTATATCAGGTCCTCAAGGAAACCATTTTGAAGCACTTGGAGGAGAGAAAGGTGATCAGGAACAGTCAACATGGATTCACCAAGGTTTGCCTGACTAACCTAATTACCTTCTATGATGAGATAACTGGCTCGGTGCATATGGGGAAAGCAGTGGATGTGCTTTTATCTTGACTTTAGCAAAGCTTTTGATATGGTCTCCGACAGTATTCTTGCCAGCAAGTTAAAGTATGGGCTGGATGAATGGACTATAAGGTGGAAAGAAAGCTGGGTAGATCGTCGGGCTCAACGGGTAGCGATCACCGGCTCCATGTCTAGTTGGCAGCCGGTGTCAAGCGGAGTGCCCCAGGGGTCGGTCCTGGGGCCGGTTTTGTTCAACATCTTTATTAATCATCTGTGCTTCTGTGAGTGGCTCTGCATAGTCATCTTTTTGAGTAGTACTGGTGCCTAGCGGTAGAACCTTCTCCAAACAGAGCTTATTAGAGCGATGGCACGCTCCCTCTTACACTTCCACCCCCAGCGTTCCAAACATTCTGAGCATGAGGCTGTATAAGGGGTGCAGCATCCTCTACTGCCTCAGTTTCTTCTAACTACTGCCAAAGAGAAGTGCCAGAGAGAAGTGAACCAGTCCAGGCCATTCGGATCCAGGATTTTCTTTATTCTAAGTGTCTTGGTCATTGTTTAGCATAGTTATAGTTTAGTATAGATAGTGATAAGTATAGGTAGTTACATTACTAGCTTGGTTCCGGGTTATGGCAGAACTGAAGAAAAAGAAAACCCAGGATCTGAGATGTGTCCTTCACCCCCAACTGTTTTCCAGAAGCTAGGATTGGGTGACAGGGCATGGATCAGTTGATAACCTGTCTGTTCATTCCCTTTGGGGCACCTGCCATTGGCCACTGTCAGAGGACAGGATACTAGGCTTCACGGACCCAGGGCCGGCCCACAACATTTTGGCACCTGAGGCAGGGAGCTCAAATGACGCCTCATGCCCCGTTGCTTGGGCCAAAACTTTGAAAGGTCTCAATTCTGCCTTCTTCCTGTTCTCCTCTCATGGTACTGCTCTGCTACCTACCCCAATAAAGGAGAACTAACAACTTAAAATGCCTTGTTCAAAAAGCAACAGAGAGTCCTGTGGCACCTTTAAGACTAACAGATGTAATGGAGCATAAGCTTTTGTGGGTGAATACCCACTTCATCAGACGCATGTAATGGAAATTTCCAGAGGCAGGCAAAGAAACAGTCAGGACCAGACTCCAAAGAGAAACTGCTGAGCTTCAGTTCATTTGCAAATTTGACACCATCAGATCAGGATTAAACAAAGACTGTGAATGGCTAGCCAACTACAAAAGCAGTTTCTCCTCCCTTGGTGTTCACACCTCAATTGCTAGCAGAGGACCTCACCTTCCCTGATTGAACTAACCTCGTTATCTCCAGACTGATTCTGTCCTGCATATTTATACCTCCCTCTGGAAATTTCCATTACATGCATCTGACAAAGCTTATGCTCCAATACGTCTGTTAGTCTTAAAGGTGCCACAGGACTCTCTGTTGCTTTTTACAGATCCAGACTAACACAGCTACCCCTCTGATACTTAACTTTCAAACACCTGAACAGCAATGAAACTTTTCCTGTCTGCATAGTAAACACTGGCATTTTTATCTCTTTGAATAATCAAAGTGCTGCTTTCCGGGCCTTCTTGGTTGCAAAGATTTGAACTGCTTCCTGAAGGTCCACAGTCTGGGCCAGCTCATGCCCTATTGAGATGGTTGCAAGGAGCGTAGATGTGTTTTTATTAACTTCAGCTGGGAGAAGCTGCGTTCTCTACTGGCAACTGTTACAGGAAGTAAACAAAGACTGGTTCTCAAACTGGGGGTCGCAAAGTTATTATATGGGGGGGGTGTCATAGGTTTATTCCCCACTTTGAACTTTAGCGTTCACAAGATGGGGACCTGCATGGACTCCTCTAAACTAAATCCCAGTTTAGATCTGGTAAACGCTGCCACCAACTAGAAATTCCAGTGTCTAGTACACTCCCTGTTCCCCCAAACTTGCCCTGGGGAACACAGATCCAAATTCCTTGAATCTCAGCACAAAGGGAAATAAACCATTCCCCCCTGCTTCTTCCCCCTCCCTTCTCTTAGTCCTTAGGAGAGATACCTGGATTCAAATTCCTTGAACCAAACAAAGAGGGATTCACTTTTCCCCCCTCCCCTTCCCCTGAAAATCCAAACAAGGGAAGAAATCAATCAAGTTCTAAAAAGAAAAGATTTTATTAAAGAAAGAAAAAAAGTACACTCTCTCTGTATTACCAGGATGCAAAAATACAGGGTCTAACTTATAAACCTGGAGAGGCTTTCCACCCCCCCCCCCTTCTCAGAATAATCAGAGTAACAGCAAACAGAAATAAAGATATTTCTTCAGCAAACACACAATTGCAAATGCAGAAATTAATTATAAGACTAATTCGCCTTTCTAATACTCACTATACTGAATAGAAGAAAATACTTCAGGAAACTTTGGAGAACTTGAAGAATATGTCTGGCCTCTCTTAAATCCAAAGAGAGAACCGCAATCCAAACAAAGGACACAGACAAAGACCTCCCTCCTCAGAGATTTGAAATTATCTTGTCCCTTGATTGGTCCTCTGGTCAGGTGTTCATCAGGTTACTGAGCTTGTTAACCCTTTACAGGTAAAAGAGACTTTAATCCTTAACTATCTGTTTATAACAGGGTCACAAGCTGTCAACCTCCACCCCAAACTCTGCTTTGCCTCCAGCATTTATAATGGTGTTAAATATATAAAAATAATGTTTAATTTATAAGGGTGGGGGTCGCACTCAGAGATTTAAGGGCCTAACTGGCTCCCACTACTTCAGTTGACTGCCTGTTCTCCTCAAGTGGATTGAGGGAAGCAGCAGGAAACAGGAAGCTCCCTGAGAAGCTGGTGTGAATCAGTCCAGGCTCCTGCGGGTGCTAGAGAGGTACATAAGAGGCTCCTCCTCCTCTCTCTCCCTGCAGCTCCTGCTGCTTTCTGTTATTCCCGCTCACCTTTTCTCCTGCCTGCCTGTTATGTCTCTTGTGCCCGCCTTCCTCCAGCACAGCACTCCACCATCTCTGTGCATCTAGAGCAGAGAGAATACATATGCACCAGCAGCAGACACAATTTTCTACACTCTGGGTCCTAGTGGTGCGCCCCCTCCCCACACACACAGTCTGGCACCTGAGGCAGCTGCCTCAGTTCGCCTCATGGTAAAAATTGCCTCACTCATTGAGTTATAGCTGATGTGATGCACATGAAGAAACCTTTCTTCACTTCCAATACAGTCATGGCACGAGACGCCAAAACTCCGTGTTACAGTCACTCAGACTCCGAATGAGACGTCTGTCCCCAGCTTTCCAGGCATGCTTAATCTCTCTTCCTTGTGGTGATCTGTGAGGAAAAAGCTGGAGCAGAAGATGTATTTAGGAGCCGCTATCATCAATAGTGGTGAACAAAGATGATTATAGTGTCCTAGCAGGCCACCAGATAGAGTGGCTTGACCCAGTATACTGCCTCAGTGCGCTCAGAAACACAGTGGTTTTCATTAGCAGCCAAGAGTCAAGCATTCCAATGAGGCTTTGGCCCAATAGGAAAAGCGCACACAAACATAAGACTGGCCATGGCAAATGGTTCACCATCACCTCCTCTCCTCCAGCCTCAGTGCAAAAGCCGGAGCCATAGTGTAGTCAGATGCACGAGCTGAGCCATGACCAACCTGCGGGAGAGTCAAGGTTATCATGACAACCATGAGATCTTGCTCCAGGCATTCCAGAACCCTCATGATTTATTGAAGTCACCAAGAACTACAAGTCTGGCTGACTCATGCCAACCAACTCTCTAACTCATCCACTGCTTCTAACGCTGACTTGCTGTTTAATGTTCCTCATGTTTACGGGGAATGGGAGGGAAAGATCTGGACCAGAATCTACTGCAAGTGCATTGCTACTTGATCTACAAAACAATGGATGATTTGAAGTGATATTATTATTATAATCCATTACTATAGTAGTATTTTGGAGCCCCAGTCCTGGTCTGGGACCCATTGTGCTAGATGCTGTACAAGCAAAACAAACAAACAAAAAGATGGCTCCTGCCCCCCAGGAGCTTACATCCTAAATGTAAGACAAGAGGCAACAGGTGGAGGCAGACAGTGGATCACAAGGAAACAATAAGACAATACTTGTCAATATATAGACAGCATTACATTACACTGTCCTGGTACAACCTTGGCCTTGCTTAGGGTGACTTCAGCTCTAGCTATCATACTAAAAACAAGACCATTCCATCCAGCCACCAGACTGCACAGGGAAGGACAGCAGGGTAAATTCCATGAGCTGCCAAGAACAGCCTAAAATAACTAAATACATGCTCTAGAAAAAGATATTTATGAAGATGGGATTTAATAAGACTATGAAAATTTAAATGGCAGATAGACAAGGTCAAGCCAAGTCACTATTCACAGCTCAAAATAGATGATGAGACAGGATGACACATACAGAAATAAAAAGAAAGAAATCAGAGCAGATCAGGATGTTACAGAAAATAATGAGTGGAATGGCTTTCTAGGCACAGCTACTGTGATACAAATACTGGATCATTCAAGAAGTAATGAAAGGATATTCCTGGGACTGGAATAGTTCAAATGGATGCATCTAGATGGACCTACTGGATTTATTCATTATAGCTGCAGCACTAGCCACAGTTAAGAACATAAGAAGGGCCATACCAAGTCAGACCAAATGTCCATCTAGCCCAGTATCCTGTCTTCCAACAGTGGCCAATGCCAGGTGCCCCAGAGGGAATGAACAGAACAGGGAATCCTCAAGTAATCCATCCCCTGTCGCCTATTCCAAGCTTCTGGCAAACACAGGCTAGGGACACCATCCCTGCCCATCCTGGCTAATAGCCATTGATGGACCTATCCTCCATGAACTTATCTAGTTCTTTTTTGAACCCTGTTATAGTTTTGGCCTTCACAACATTCTCTGGCAGAGAGTTCCAGAGATTGACTGTGCGTTGTGTGAAGAAATGCTTCCTTTTGTTTGTTTTAAACCTGCTGCCCATTAATTTCATTTGGTGACCCCTAGTTCTTGTGTTATGAGAAGGAGCAAGTAACACTTCCTTATTTACTTTCTCCACACCAGTCATGATTTTATAGACCTCTATCATATCCCCCCAGGGGCGTAGCCAGGTTTTCAGTGTAGGGGGAGCAAAAAACATAAAAAAGGCGCCCCCCCCTTGGCTCCTCCTCTGGCCACGCCCCCTTGACTCTTCCTCTGGCCACGCCCCCAGACCGGATCCCCTCCCCCGCTCACCTTCCCTCTTGTGCTGCCGCCCATCCCTGGCTCCTGTCCCAGTGCTCGGCTGCACGGGCCGGCAGGCGCAGCTTCCACGCCGGCCTGCAGCCCCATGGCTCCCCGCATGGCTGGAGGAGCCGCAGGGCAGCAGCCCGACGTGGAAGCAGCGCCTGCCGGCCAGCACTGCCAACCACATGGCTGGAGGAGCCGTGGGGCAGCAGGCGCCACTTCCGCACCTGCCGGCCTGAGGGGAAGCAGCTGCTTCCACTGAACCCTGCCAGCTACGCTACCCTTAGTCGTCTCTTTTCCAAGCTGAAAAGTCCCAGTCTGAATTGCTTATCGCTTTTCCAAAATGTTCACCTTTAGAGTTGACATGTTCCGAGTCTAGTCTCAGCCTGAAGGTGAATGTTTGGAGAACATTCAAGCCAAAGTGGTTCTATCCTTTCGCAAATGAAGATATTGTAACTTCTTTTAAGGCTGTTGCTTAAGTGGTTTAAGCCATTTAAACGGCTAGGGATAGAAATAGCCTTTGCTGAGAAGGCATGCCTTTGAGTCCTCTGGTGGAATTGGTTGGGTTTGGCCACTTTATGGCCCATTAAACATCACACTTCATGCTGCCTCCCCAAAGGAAAACACAGGACAGGAATTGACTGGGAAGCTGCCAGAGCTCCCTGCCACCAAGCCTCATAGCCAAGCTCTGGGAAGTCTGTCGACCATGGGTGATGGCTCACTAGGGCAGATCAGAGGGGAACACAGGAGGGAACCCAAATCCAACCTATGATGACGTCCGAGGGAATGGTACAAGGGTCGGAAGTGACCCAGGGAGGGCACTTAGGGGTACTGGGCTCTGAGCCCTGTGCAAGGGCCATTGTTTCAAAGGACCCTGGGTCAGAACCCAGTGGAATAGGGTGGGCCCGGGTTCCTAGTGGGTGACACTACCCTAAACTGTAACTGCCAGGGAGATTGACCTTGGGACTCTTGCCATTAGGCGTTACACCCCAGAGTATAGCCATTAGGCCATACTGCCGGCCTGGAGCACAAAGCCAACCTCTATCCACTGCGTACTTTGCAAGGAAACTGTAACAGGCGTATGCACTCTTGCCGCTCTGGTGCCTCCGCTAGCCCATCTGGGGATCAGCTCGCCACATGGTCTGATGCCCCTTCCCACTCACTCGCTCCGTGGCCTCTCTCCTGCTCCCAGAGCTGCAGTGCTTTCCTCTTTGTGGCTCACAGCCCTCTGGCCAAGCAGAGACAACCTGACAGTGGGGGGGGCAAAGTGAGGCCAGCTGGTGTCAGCAGTGTTACTAAGCATGCAAATCTGCAGGGGCACATGACCCCACGTGCCTTCCCCCCCCACATTGCCTCTGCAGCCAAGTCATATTAACATTCCCCCTCTTCCAGGGTACTAGCAAAGTCGCCTTTCAAGTTGTCCCCAGCAATCCCCAAATAGGCTGTCCCTGACATGCCGCTCCTGCAGTGGCTTGTAGGGGAACCAGGGCCCACCCCTTACACTGGGGTCCAGTCCAGGGACCCTCAACCCAGGTCTTTATTCTCCCAACCCTTCCTGCTCCTTCCCTGGACTACTCCCTACACTACCTGTGAGAGGTTCCTTGTATCAGGGAATGTGAGTGCAGGCTTCTTCCCAGCATGCCTCCCTCTCTTGCCAGCTCCCAAGCTTTATAGAAGCCCTGCCTGTTTCTGCACAGGTGAGCTTCATCCCAATTAAGCCTTATTATCTCCTATCTCCCCCCAGGTGCAGCCTATAGCTAATAGGCCTCTCTTGCCTATATTAACCCCTCCAGTGCTAGTGTGGAGTGAACGGCTCATCACAGGGATCTATGGAGTTCTGCCACTTAGACTTTGCAGCTTTCAACATGCACATTACGAGGTGGCAGACTAAAGCTCTCTAATAGGACACTGCATTATCTGAGATAGCATGTGATCATGTAGAATATGGGGGAAATTTTACATCCACCTTGCAAAGGTGTAAATGAAGACATAAGGTACAGGGCAGGTGAGAATCAGGCCTATTCCATTTTCCACCAGTTCCATCATGCTGCTAAAACTTCTCGGGCATTGGCAGCAGGCATTTGAAAGTCTCCTTTCAGAACATCACTGACTCACTGGCCACCGGCTTTCACTGACAAATGCTGCCATCTACTGTGCAGCAATGAAAACACCAGTACTGGAAAGGCAAAAGGAAGCTGCTACCAGAAGCTGAAGCCTTCCTGAGTAATCTGCAGCCAGATGAGCAGGAAAAAAAAAACAGAACAGTTACTAACCTTACAGTAACTGTATTTCTGCAAGATGTTTGGTCCATGTGGATCTCTCTTCTGGGACACATGTGCCCCATGCATGCATAAGTGTACACGGGGCATATATGCCCCCAGTGGTGGGATCCATATGGACAAATAATCAAAGAAGGAAGAAGAGTTCCTTCAGCAGCAAAGCTGATTACAGTTTCACATGTTGTCCTGAGAACTGTTAAAATGTGTAATGCGTCTGCATTTTATGTACATACCTGCCCCCCTGAACAGTTTTTATTCTTTTTAAACCTCCATCTAGTTATTTAAATATGTCATTGTCAGGGCCGGCTCCAGGGTTTTTGCCGCCCCAAGCAGCGAAAAAAAAAAAAGCCACGATTGCAATCGGCGGCAGCTCCACCGCGCCGCTTTCTTCTTCGGCGGCAGGTCCTTCCCACCAAGAGGGACTGAGGGACCCGCCGCCGAATTGCCGCCAAAGAGCCCGATGTGCCACCCCTTCCCCTCGGCCGCCCCAAGCACCTACTTGCTGCGCTGGTGCCTGGAGCCGGCCCGGGTCATTGTCTCTTTACACAGTATAACCCCGTGTTTTCCAAAAGACACCTGAGACTTTCAGAGACTGGAAATGCTGATCATTGGGGTCTGAAACTTAGGAACCATGCAATGGTGGAAGTATGAAGTTTCTCTCCAAAACATGTCAGGCGCTTATCAAGAGCAGAGATTCACTCAGTGCAGTCCCGAAGAACTGGGACATGGTAGCTTCAGTTAGTAGGAGTTAAGAAAATCAGCATTGCACTGTGGCAATATGGTGGCCTGGTGTCCGCGTCCCAAACACCGCCACTACTGGGACCAATTGATGACAGTTGGCAGTTTGAGCGAAATGCTAAGCAGTGAATGAGCCATTGAAACTGAACTATCCTCTCAGCCTAACAGGGAGCGCTCAAAGCAGTGTGGGGAGGCTTGCGTTGGCACTGCTTATGATTAATTTGTTCTGAAGACAAATAAATAGAGGATTTCAAACCACAAAGGTTGTCAATCCAGCACTTTTCACCCATCCTAAACACCGCTAAGAGGGTGGGGGAAATGCATTCCTACAATAATACAATTTATATTCTCCTCAGCATCAGGGATTTAGTCTGCAATATTCATTTTTACATTGCAAAAAAAACCTTCTTCTATATTTGCAAATTTTTAAATTGTCCCTAAATAAAATGAGTCACCTTGGGTTGTCCAAGTCTAGGAATTTCTTATTACAACCAACATTCACCTCAGATGCATGTGGGCAATTCCAGTTGATCTCAGTGCATGTATATGGGCACAGGGTTTGGCCTGTTGTAATTTGGAATCACTCCTTGATTTAATATACAAAGACAGAGTTTCTTGATTGTATTTGTTGTTTTTGATTTTGAGACCCAGTACAGGTATCCAGGCAGGTGCAATCTGTACCTCCAGGCTCTGTTGGAAACAGACCATAGGGGCACAGAAAGCAGAAAGGCGCTATTATTGTTATTAAGTTGTATGACAGTGACATGTAGAGGTCCCAACCTGAGCCCCGTATCGGTTGTATCACAGGAGAGCCTGGGCTGGAGATCCTCCATTATGCTAGGTGCTATAAACACACAGAGAGGGAGGGCAGTCCCTGAAGTCCTCCAATACCTCTTCCTCGTCAGTCAAAGAAATTACTGCCACCTGATCGTAAAACGTGATCCTTGCTCAGTGCTACAGAAGCTGGAGAAGTTTTTTCTCTTGCCAACATCCCTAGAAGGAAAATTCTTCATATTTGCTGATCAGTGTAACCCCATGTACGTGAGCAAGGATAGCCATAGTGATGTATCTAATCCCACAGTGCGCCAGTGGGGACCAAGTAATTGTCCCGGGTTTTCTTGAACTGTAGTTCTCCTTAGACTAACAAAGCTGTTGTTATTGCCACTATAAAGCAACTAAACAATGTGCAGCGACCATTTTTGTTTTAATCAGGGGGACTGCTGCATGCTGAGGTTACTAATTAGTCCTCCACTGCTGCTCAAGAAAGGGAGGAAGCATCTTTTTAATTAAATTGGTTTTTAAATGAAAAACATAAAGCATCAGTAAGTGCTTAATAATGCATTAATATGTGCCCCAGAACATGCTTCTCCTCATCTTGGAATGCTGACCTATCAAGGTCCAAGCTGTGTGTCAAAGACACATATATTTGTAATGCAGAAAAGCCTCCAAGGATTTCATGTTCTTCACCAAAAATATACTGTATATTGCAGAAGGGCAATGCTCCTGTGGGAGCGTCTTTTCAAATACTGTTAGGTTCAATCTATATTTCATCCCTACATTCTCAAGAAAAGAACACCTATTTCTATACATTTTCACAACAGGGTATTGCTTCAGAATCCTTGTTTTGTCCCTAATCCATATCCAAGAAAGCATTTTAGCAGCCTATAAATTACTTCTTATTCATAATTATTGACTTGGGTTGTTGATGGGGGGCACCATCACGATTTAAATATCCTTCTGGATCAACAGTCATGTCTCAGGTAGAACAGGGAAACTCAGTGATATAACTTTGCAGAGTTTGTGTGAATGGTTAATTTCTTTTGGTCCTTATGGGTCAGCTAATTTAGCATCCCATCCTCGCCCCATGTCTCTCTGGGTTCCTGTTTTAAATCTTCAGTGGAGCCCAGATGCCATGGTAATGGGTGCCAAGTATAAGTCAAAGCAATGGTCTGACTCCAGGAGAGGGTGTGTTCTGATCAGGATGCTAAGGAATCACTTCTAAAAGCTAACTAGAAGGATGTGGAAAAATTGGAAAGAGTCCAGCAGGGGGCAACAAAAATGATTAGGGGGTTGGAGCACATGACTTATGAGGAGAGGCTGAGGAAACTGGGATTGTTTAGACTGCAGAAGAGAAGAATGGAGGGGATTTGATAGCTGCTTTCAACTACCTGAAAGGGGGTTCCAAAGAGGATGGATCTAGGCCAGGGATGGGCAAACTATGGCCCGCGGGCCGGATCCGGCCCTTCAGGGCTTTGGATCCGGCCCGCGGGATTACCCCTGGTGGTGCTGCGGGCCCGGCGCTGCTCTCAGAAGCAGCCCCCGGGCCGGGAGGCAAAGGGCTCCATGTGCGCACGCAGAGCCCTCTGCCCCCCCCATCCCCCGCCCAGGGGCCGCAGCACTTCCTGGAGTGGCGTGGGGACAGGGCAGGCGTGCAGGGAGCCTGCCCTGGCCCTGGTGTGCGCCACTGCCACCCCGGAGCCACTTTAGGTAAGCGGCACCGGGCTGGAGCTCAAACCCCTCCTGCCCCCCGCCTCCCAACTTCCTGCCCTAAGCCCTCTGCCTGTACCTCGCACCCCTCCTGCACCCAACTCCCTGCCCTGAGCCCCTTTCTGCACTCCTGTGCATTCCAACCACCTGCCCTGAGCTCCCTGCTGCACCCTGCACCCCGTGCACCCCAACTCCCTGCCCTGAGCCCCATCCTGCACTCCGTACCCCTCCTGTACCCCAACCCCCTTCCCTGAGCCCCCTCTTACACTCTGCACCCCTTTTCTGCCCCAATCCCTTGTCCTGAGCCCCTTCCTCCACATCCCGCACTCCACCCACCCTGCCCCGGCCCTGCATACAATTTCCTCACCCAGATGTGGCCCTCGCCCCAAAAAGTTTGCCCACCCCTGATCTAGGCTGTTCTCAGTGCTAGCAGATGACAGAACAAGGAGTAATGGTCTCAAGTTGCAGAGGGGGAGGTTTAGGTTGGACATTAGGAAAAACTTTTTCACTAGGAGGGTGGTGAAGCACTGGAATGGGTTCCCTAGGGAGGTGGTGGAATCTCCTTCCTTAGAGGTTTTTAAGGTCAGGCTTGACAAAGCCCTGGCTGGGATGATTTAGTTGGGGATTGGTCCTGCTTTGAGCAGGGGGTTGGACTAGATACCTCCTGAGGTCCCTTCTAACCCTGATATTCTATGAGTCTATGATTCTAACTCACTAGGCTACACTTATAAAACAGCAGATGCAAATGGGCAAATTCAGAGTAATTCACAGCTAACTCTGCAGGCAGTGTGAGTGATAGCTTGTTAGTAGGGTGCGCTATTTCCAACAGAGCAGGCACAGTGAGTGCACATTTATGCACCAAATAAAAATATTTGAACTATAATGACCAAGGAGTGGGTGGATCTCATTTCAGAGAGAAATTGGCAGGGAAAAAAAGTGACATCATGGTAGGGTCAACTAAAAACCACCAAGTCAGAAAGAGGAGGTGGGTGAGGCATTTCTAAGAACAAACAGAAATATCCAAAACAAAAGTCCTGGGGTAGTAATGGGGGACTCTACCAATCCAGACATCTGTTGGAAAAGTAACAAGGCAAAACACAAAATTTCCAATAAGGGCTTGGAATGTACTGGGGGCACCTTTGTGTTTCAGAAAGTAGAGAAAGTAACCAGGGAGGCAGCCATTTTAGACTTGATCCTGACCAACAGGGAGGAAATAGTTGTGAATCTGAAGATGGAAGGCAATTTGGCTGAAAGTGATCATGAAATGATAGATTTCATTACTCTAAGGAATGAAGGACTGAGAGCAGCAGAATAAGGACAATGGACTTAAAAATGCAGCCTTTAACAAACTCAGAGAACTGGTAGGCAAGGTCCTATGGCAAGAAAATCTAAGGAGAAAAGGAGTTCAGGAAAGCTGGCAGTTTCTCAAGGAGACAATATTAAAGGAAAAACTACAAACTCTCCTGATGCAAAGGAAAGATAAAATAGTAAGAGGCCAATATGGCTCCATTAGGAGCTCTTTATTGACCTGGCAATGAAATAGGAATCCTACAAAAAGTGGAAGTATGTATGGATTGCTGGGAGGAGTACAAAACACACGGTTTTACACTAATGCACTGGTTCTGAATTGGTGTGCCATGACCCCAGGCCAGGGGCTCAAAAAAACCAATCAGGCAGTCTGCAAAGGGTTGATTATTTTTGTTACAATCTACAGCAAAGAAAATAAAATTTCCAGAATAATCTAGAAGGGGCCAAAGTTTGTGAGATCAAGTGCAGTGGTTGTAGCAGTGGTTGTATTGTATGGGCTGATCATTAATACTTTATTTACACTTACTTTTGTAGCAAGTGGAAGTGGGTTATGAAAATGTTTGACTTTGAATAATGGGGTTGCCATTGTGAAAAAGTGGAGAAACACTGCACTATGTGTCACCACAGCTTTAGTGGAGGGGCCTGTTACCCTTTCCTCACTGCAACTGGGAGAGAATGGTGAAAACAGCAACTTGGAGAGAGAAAATCTTAATTCTAGACCATAAAAATGTGTCCTCTTGTTTATGGGAGTGATTGAGCGCCTGATCCAAAGCCGACTGATGTCAGTGGAAAGACTCCCATTGACTACAGTAGGCTTGGGATCAGGTCCTGAATAGAGACAAAAATCAGGCTGATACAAATGTGCTGTTTAGGGTCTTTGAAAATACATTTTAGCAAACACTTGAGGCTGTGCACATGCCTGATCCTTAGGGATTTTCTTTTTGTATGGCGCAAGGCAGCAAAAAGTGTCCATCCCATGAGGATGAAAGAGGGACAGCACAAAGAAGCTGGTCTCTAAAGGAGGAAACTAGGTCAAATGCTTTATTTTCGCATGATATCACATTGATTTCTGCAATGATGAGTCTGGCTAACAAACCGGAACTTGGCTTTCTAGTAGGCAGTGCCCAGGGACCTGTGTGCAAGATCATAATCATCAGGAATACATTGCAGAGAAAGCACTACAGTAATGTTCAGCCTAGACAACGGTATGCAAATGAAAGATATTGATGACTTTCCAAAGCACTTGCAATCTATTCCCATATATTTCCTAACTTAAGGAAAGACAGAAGTTGTATGAATAAATGTATCTCTTGCATGTCCAGCCAGCACATATTTTTCTGAAAGTTGAAGAGCCTGATATAATTTGCAGTTGCAAAGATGGTAGTTGTAGTTAGATAAATATTTCATTGGAAAGAATCTAGTAACATCGTGTCATAAAGTTCTCAATGTTCCCATGTGAAGAAGAGTTTCTTGCCAGGTAGGAATGGTAAAATGTAATGGAAAATAAAATTTCTTACTGAGATCAGTAATTTTTTTCCTGTTCCTGATGTCCACCATCTTGCCAAAAAGTGACTCCAGCAGTGCAAGCACCCTGCACACATTTATTTCTCTGATGCATTAATATTAGTCTAAAAACCAGAAAAAGGTGGAGTTTTCAAAAACGAGTTAGGTGCTGTTGGCTTTCAGTGGGAGTTGGGCACCTAACTCTCATAGGCACTTTTGAAAATTCAATGCTAGGTACTTAAATTGCATCTGCAAAAACATGAGTGTGCCTTGGAAACAGGTGATCTCACATATGCTTTCACATACAGAGAGGCGTGTTTGTGCACAAAATTACCCTCTTGTTCATCCAGTTGGTCATTTGTATTTGCAAATACAGTAACTCCTCACTTAAAGTCATCCTGGTTAACATTGTTTCGTTGTTACATTGCTGATCAATTAGGGAACATGCTCATTTGAAGTTGTGCAATGCTCCCTTCTAACATCGTTTGGCAGCTGCCTGCTTTGTCCACTGCTTGCAGGAAGAGCAGCCCATTGCAGCTAGCTGGGTGGGAGCTTGTAACTAGGGTGGACTGGCCAGGGGCGTCTCTAGGAATTGCGCCGCCCCAAGCAGGGCGGCACGCCGCGGGGGGCGCTCTGGCGGTCGCCGGTCCCGCGGCTCCGGTGGACCTCCAGCAGACGTGCCTGCGAAGGGTCCGCTGGTCCTGCGGCTCCGGTGGACCTCCCGCAGGCACGCCTGCAGATGCACCACCGAAGCCGCGGGACCAGCGGACCCTCCGCAGGCATGTCTGCGGGAGGTCCACCGGAGCTGCCTGCCGCCTTCCTGCGGCACGCTGCCCCAAGCGCGCGCTTGGTGCGCTGGGGTCTGGAGCCGCCCCTGGGACTGGCAGCCCCCCATCAGCTCCCTGCTCCCCTAAGCTCCCTGTGCTGCAGCTGCCCAGCAGTCTATCAATTGCAGGCTATCAATTGCCGGCAGTTCAGCTGTCCCTCCCCCCACTGCCAGGTGCTACTCCTGCCCTCTGCCTTGGAGCTGCTCCCCGAGACTCCTGCTTGAGGTGCAAGGGAGGAAGGGGGGGCTAATGTCAGGGTGTCCCTCTCCCCCCTGCTCCTGCATCCCGCTTACCCCTTCTCCATATAGAGCAGGCAGGGGACACAGACGGAGAGAGACATAGAGAGCTTGGGGCAGCAACTGCTGTTTCAACTTCCTGATCCACTTATAAAGACAATGCACTTAAGAGTGGGTCAGCTTCCTTAAAGGGGCAGTGTGCATCTCTGGTATGTGTCACGGACTCTGTCTGATATGCTGTCTCCCCTCACCTCCATTCCTGCTGCCCTGTAGAGTGTGAGAGACTATATTAACAACGTGTTAACCCTTGAGGGCTCAGCGAGTGTTAGTTCATCATTTAGCAGTAAGGCATTCTCTGGGAAATATCCCACCCTCTTCCACCCTCTGACTCCACCAGCTCAACCAAGCTTCACAAGCATCATTGCTGTGAACAGTATTAAATTGTTGGTTTAAAACATATACTGTGTGTATAGCGATATAATATAATATAGTTTTTTGTCTGGTGAAAAAAATTTCCCAGGAACCTAACCCCCCCCCACACTCCATTTACATTAATTCTTATGGGGAAATTGGATTTGCTTAACATCGTTTTGCTTAAAGTCGCATTTTTCAGGAAGCGGCAAAGAGTTCTGTGGCACCTTATAGACTAACAAACGTATTGGAGCATGAGCTTTCGTGGGTGAATACCCACTTTGTCAGATGCATGACGAAGTGAACATAACTACAATGTTAAGCGAGGAGTTACTGTATGTTGGCAAGTATCAGAGGGGTAGCCGTGTTAGTCTGGATCTGTAAAAGCAACAAAGAATCCTGTGGCACCTTATAGACTAACAGACGTTTTGCAGCATGAGCTTTCGTGGGTGAATACCCACTTCTTCAGATGCAAGAGTATGTTGGCAGGCACAGTTACCTGTTTGCACTGTACTCGTGTATTTACATGAGTATAAATCTAGCACCAACGGAATAATTTCATATTTACAGAGAGCAAAATTTGGTTTAAACAATAAAATTCTTCTCACTATTGTTAAACATACAGAATCAGAGAAGTTAGCATCTCACATTGATCTCAAGATTAATAATATAGGCCAATGTTTTCAAAAATGTTTGCCTAAAGTGAGGATCCTAAATCCATGTTTTAGAGGTGGCTCAAGTGGCCTTATTTTCAGAAATTCTGAGCTCAGAGAAGTTTGAATAAGTTCAGGCAACTTGTGACACTTTTAGATGCTTATTTAAACCTCTGAACCTTTACAGGAAGGACCATCCATGACAATAATTGCAGGGTTTGTCAGAGAGATAGATCTAGGTATATAGCTATGCACTGGACTAGGGCTTCTGTTTTATTTCTTTTAGAACACCAGACATATGCCAGATATAACTTCCTCTGACAGGGTGTCTGCTTCCTCTTAAAAGGGGCAGAGGAAGAGAGGGACTAACTTCGGGCCCAGCTGCGGCAGATGCTGGGCCGGAGGCATCAGAAACCCCAAGGGCAGTAGGCTTGAAGGGGAGGATGTGTGACAGGCTGTCCGCCCTGCACTGGCCCTGATAGGGTTAAAACCCAGCCTGGAGGGCTGCAGGGAAACAGCCAGTGAGGGCAGTGGCTGCAGCCAATTAGGGAGGCAGATGGACCAGCCAATCAGGGCCCAGCTGGCCCATATAAAAGAAAGCTGCAGGCCAGAGCAAGGCAGTCTACTGCAGGAAGCCCAAGGGAGGGACCTGGCTTCCTAGGGGGTTACAGAGACTAGCACCGTGAACAGGGCTGCTAGGGCTTGCAGTCCCAAGGCCCTGGGAAGAAGGTGAAGGAGCCAGAGGCAAGAGCTGAAGGTGCTGGGGCTGTGAGGAAGTGGCCCAGGGAATTGAGACAGACTGGTGGAGGAAGGAGGGGCAGCAGGACGCTGTTGTTTACAAGATCCTTGGGCTGGGGCCAGGAGTAGTGGGTGAGCCTAGGTCTGTCCTCCCGTCCCTAACTCGCCACTGAAGAGGTGGCCAGGCTGTGGACTGCCAAGCCACTGCGAGGAGCAGCTAGACTGAAGGAGTCTCCAGAAGGGGGGAACCTGGATTGTGATATGGCTGGAGGAGTGTGCCACAAAGCAGAGCCAGTGAGACTGGAACTGTGGTGGGTCTGCAGGCGGAGATGAGGACAGGAGAGCCACGACCACCGGAGGGCACAGCCACTGACCAGAGCTAATTCCCGAAACAGCCAGAAGGAGGCGCCAATGTGGTGAGTGCCCCCGTGATACTTCCGACCAGAGAAAATCTCTTTACCTTACTAACAATATTCCAAGCCATCCAGTCAAGAACCAGCCTGATGTAAAACCAGCCAGCCAAAATCTTAGACCATTCCTTTTTGCAGGTGACCTGCAAAGGTGGGGTTTTTTATGTGTTTGTCTGCTTTTTGTGTTATTTTTGATAAAAGGAGGTGCAGAAGGTTGGTTATTTATTTGTTGTGTTGTTTACATTTTATTCTGCTTGATTTTTACCGTAGGAATGTCAAGTGTGGTCTTCCCTGTATTTACTGCTTCCTACCGTGGTTCTTGCTGCTGCAGTCTGGGCATCTCCACGGTCTCTGGATTCCCCAGTCTGCGCTGTCCCTGGCAACTCTGGGCTCTGCAGGGCCTCCGTGGGTAGCCTGGCATCAGCCTGAGTTGCAGCGTCTCCAGCTCCTGTGGTCTTAGGCTTCACCTGATCCTTGGCTGGAGCCAGAGACATGCACTCTTTCTCTCCAGTGGTCAGCTCCAACTGAGCTGAGCTGCTCAGTGCTCCCTCTTATACTGGTGCATTTGGAGCATGCCCAGTAGAGTTGAGGGGGCGTGGCTTCCTTTGCCCACCATGTAGGGTTAACTCTTCCCCATCCAGTGGGGGGCGAGTGTACCCCATCACACAGCCGTTAGGTCAGGAACCCCAACTTGGGCAACGCTGGTCTCCCCTGTGAAATCTGCAACGTACAGGGTAAAAGTGCACAAGGCCAGATTTCCTGGGGGGAGGCCAGATTTCATGGTCCATGATGCGTTTTTCATGGCTGTGAATTTGATAGGGCCCTATTTATATTTATATAAAACAATTTAGAAAATCAGGCCTTGCACGTGTTGTGGGTTAAAAGAGGTGTTGTTCTCTTTTATTTGAGCACCAGTTTTCATATGTTAAGGGAAAGCATGTACTTTAAAAAAAGAGAAAAACTATTAATAAACAGTGTTTGTGTAAGTGCTACTAATGGTGCACTGTTTCAGAGGGGTAGCCGTGTTAGTCTGTTTCAGCGAAAACGATGAGGAGTCTTGTGGCACCTTAAAGACTAACAAATTTATTAGAGCATAAGCTTTCGTGGGCTATGACCCACTTCTTCAGATGTATGGAGTGAAAATTACAGTAGGCAGGTATAAATATACAGCACAAGAAAAGATGGGAGTTGCCTTACCAAGTGGAGGGTCAATGATTCGATCTAGGTGGATGTGTCCCATTCCCAACACTTGACAAGAAGGTATGAATGTCAATAGAGTAAAAATTAGAGTTGAGGGGCTCCGTGCCTGTAAACACTCCAGATAAACAAAACATCCAGGCCCGCTAGCGCTTACCCTAACAGGCCAGGAGCCAAAGTTTGCCAGCCCCTGAAATATAGGGTCAGCTTATGAAAGGTTCATGCAGTTTTTGCTATTTTTACCTAACCATCTTGGGGGGTCAGCTTATAAACTAACAGGCTGATGAATAATTATATACAGTAATAATAGCAGGAATAAATACATAAATGCAAAGTAAAACAGGAGTAATTAATTTGTTTTAAATATAAATTACCCCATAATCCCATAATGTAGGGACATACACAAGGGTATCAGAGTTGTCAGTCTGGATCCTTTCACAAGAACTACATTCTTTTAAATAAAGGAGACCAGCATTGAATGTTTCTCTAGGGGTCTGAAGTGGAAATAATGAAACCACCTTACATATTTCAAAAGCAGGCTACTCCATTTTAGTAGGCCTAGGGTAATTTCATATTTAGAAAAATAAATTGATCTCTATCCCAGTGGCTTTGTCATCTGCCATAGGTATTACATGACACTGGGCCATGATACACAGGTTTGAGTTCTTTGAAATAATTGCTTTTTGTATCTTAAGATCTCTTTTCAAGCTGTCCCAAAAGTCTCTCTCTCCTACAGAAAATGCATGGTAATAATTCACCCCCTGTTGGGAGCAATTTTAATTTTGACAAGCCTATTAGTAAGTCATCTCAACTGATACCTCTTGCTGTACTGAAAAGCAGATCTCAGGGATGCTATACGGTTACTGACTCTCTAGTGAACAGTTGTTTTCAGTAACACTCTGATTCGCTGCCGTTCAAACTCCCCATCCATATTTCCTATAACAAAAAGAGCCAGCTCAACATTACATTTCATTATTTAATCAATCCTTTTCTAGGCCCTATTCTGCAATTCTTACTCCTGCAAAACTCCCAGTGAAATCAAGGGCAGCTTGGCCTTGGTCACACCCCAAAGCTACCATTTTAATTCACCCTAACATTTAGGGCCAGTTCCTTCATCAAACAGTGGCAAAATCTTGCCCTTAACCATAATGATGCTTCATGGTGCTTCCTGTTAATTTGCAAATAACTGGGCTAAATGAACACCTTGGCCTTATCTAGATACGGAGATGGACACAATTATCATTACCTCATAAACAGGAAGCAGCTTCAGGTCATCATCTAAATAACCACTCACCTAGATAAGGAATACTCCCAGTCGCAGATTTATACATATGTATACACACGTGTGTATGTATACATATAATTAGAAGGAGTTACACTAACAGTTAAGATTGCAGTTAGGTGTTGGTTTGTACTTAATCAGCTGTTAGGCTGTCTTGAGGGGGGAAATGATTTACTATCTAAGAAATATCGTTCATCATATCTTTGCCTTCATTGTACAGCATATTAAAGGTAAAAAAAAGTAGGGGATCTTCAGAGGATGTTTAATGCAGCTTGGCACTTTTAAGCAGAGGTAAAATAGTACCACTTATGTACACAGCGGTTTAAAAACACAACAAAACATAAAATATATTCAATTTAATTAAAACATAAAAAGAAAATGAGGTATCACTAGTACAAAGAAAACAATAATGTTGCAGTTATAATCATGTGCTACATCAAAATATTTTCAAGTCATTAGTGAGAATATGGTAAAACAAAGCAGGGAAAAAGGAATTTAAATTAGTGACATTTTTGTTTGCATTTAGCGGTTTCTAAATAAATAGTATTAAAAATCTTAAAGCAACTTTTGTAATCAGAGTATTATGTAACTGAAAACAACACCCGATGTTCATTATTAAAACTTCCTTCATAACAGCAAAATCAAATTCTTGGGAATGCTTTAATGAAATAATTGTCAATCTCCTTCTGCAGAATAAATGCCTTGCAACATTGAAGAATGGAATTTTTTGTGCTGCCTCTGTATAAACTGACACATTTGTAATTCTTCCCCCTCTTTTTGACCCATGAAAATTAGCTACAGTTTATCTCTGCGTGTAGGCTGGAGCTGCACAAGACTTGGTGGAGTGAAATCTGAAACCAGACAAAACTAGTGGTTTCAGGTTCAGCTATGAAGCACGAGTGAAAATAGGCTGACTGAAAGACCCACAGATCACACTTCATAATAAAGGGTATTGTAATGACAGTGTAATCACATTGCACTCAGAGCATAGTTACACTGGGGCTTGGTTTTGGATTCCTGTCATTCATTATTATTGTGGCAGCACCTAGGGGTCCCTGTTGTGCTGGAGCCTATGCAAAAATGGGAGAGGAGAGAGTCTCTGCCCTGAGCAGCTTACGCTCTGAATTGTCCGGCTGGACACAGGGCTGGCGGGAAGGGATGCTAAAGCAGTCTGATGGGCTGCAAAGAGCATAATAGTGCCATGCTTTACAGGGGGGAAGAGAGAGCTGGGCGGTGTAGCTTCATTCTTTAAAACATGGAGGGCAGGGCGAGTCGGGCTGAGGTGACGGGACTGGGAGTGAGGGGCAGGAGGAAGCTGCAGCAAAACGTCCAATCAGCACATGGGGATGAATGTCCAGAGCAGCATCGTAAGAACCAGTTAGATATCGATGACATCGACATCATCCTCATGCACCCGTCCCTGCTTCCTTCAGCCCTGATGCTGCCAGCAGCATGGCCTCCCCTGCACAGTTCTGCCTAATTCCCTCTCATTCATATTACATCCAAAATAACGCCATTACAAGAATGTTACTGCAGTTGCAAAGTCAAGCATTCAAAATGAGGAA
Source organism: Mauremys mutica (assembly GCF_020497125.1). NCBI lineage: Eukaryota > Metazoa > Chordata > Testudines > Geoemydidae > Mauremys > Mauremys mutica. Next base: position 5,604,173 of record NC_059076.1, on the reverse strand, counting down.
TGCCAGAATTAAGGTCACCTTTGCAATGTCCCCCCCCCCCTTGGTATGCATGCTGTATGATGCAGTCTGTAATTACATAATCACATAGTATTTTTTCCCACATAGGATCCTGCCTCATTTGGTGAATGGACAGCTACTCAATATTTCTTTTTATCCTTATTCAGCAGATGGGGCCCTCAGCTTTATTTACCACATGCCATCCTAACCCTGCACTGAATGCTGAATTAATTTCCTCCTGGCCATTTCTATGGAGCACATCCCTATAGTATCTGAGAGTTTCACAAACATTCATGAATCTATCTCCACAACTCCCCGGTGGGAGTACATGGTATTATTAGCCCCATTTTATATCTGTGGAACCAAGGCACAGAGAGATTAAGGCAAAAATTGTCAAAAGTGTCCACTAACAGTGGGTGCCCCATTTGAGACACCTAGTCTCTGATTTTTCCAATTACTTAGCATTTTTATATGCAGTGTAGTTGTAGCCATGTCAGTCCCAGGATATTAGACACAAGGTGGGTGAGATAATATCTTTTATTGGACCAACTTCTGTTGGTGAGAGAGACAAGCTTCTGAGCTACACAGAGCTTTTCACACAGCAAAATCCAGACCTGAAAAAGAGCTCTGTGCAGCTCAAAAGCTTGTCTCTTTCACCAGCAGAAGTTGATCCAATAAAAGCTATTACTTCACCCACCTTGTCTCTCTTAGAATTTTTACATTACTTAATATGTTCACAGCCCAGCCCCCATCTACTTCAATTGCAGCTGTGGGCACTCAGGATTTCTAAAAATATGATCCCAGGTGTCTCAAGTTGGGCATCCAGAAAATGAGGAAAGCGCAGCAGCCACCCGTGAAACGTTTGGGTTAAAAGTGACTTGCCTAGTACCACACAGGAACTCTGTGGCAGAGGCAGGGATAGAATCCACTTCTCCAGGGAAGCATTCACCTACTTGAACTATGAGACCATATTTTACTTTCTGCAGTCTCCTGCTCCATTCACTACACATCTTCCAACTTTGGCAACAAATGAAGTAGGGGCCCTTCCAACAGCAACCTCCTTCACTGCACAGCCCTGACTCGTTCCCTGTGCACTGTCCATCATGTGCACTGAATGAGGGAGGGGCCCTATGGGAAAAACAGTACGTGATCATGTAATTAAAGTTTACATCATGCATGGGCTCCCTTAATGCTGGTATTTCCTAACTGTTGGGTGCTTGACTTGGCAACCTTAATAGTCTTCTCATGGGCGGGGGGGTTGTTGTTGTTGTTTTTAATTAGGAAAGTACAAACTGAAAAAACAGACATTTCATCACATGAAACCATATTGAGTTTGGACTTTTGAAAGTGACAAAAAGAAATCAGCCTGAGACACGGAAAACTTCAGCCTGAATGTTTAAAGTTTGGCAGTTATATGGAACTGAAAATAGAGTCTCATAGTGGGAAGTGTCAGGCAACCTGAACTATAGGTGTCATGACCTATACCACCTGTAATAAAAGGAGATACTTTTATAAGGTACCATATAGCCGTCCTGTGGCACTTGCTGCCGCGGCATATTACTGATTTAGTGGTTGGGTTCAGATTATCGATTAACAGGACATTAGATAACCCACCTCAATCAGTTCATTAAACATATATAAATCAGCACAAACATACATTACCAACCTGGGGAACAGGTTTTCAGCAGTTACATCTTCACTCTGTTTCAAAGTATGAGATCACTTCTACTCATGTATATTCCCCTTGTTTACAACAGATAGGAAATTCCACAAATTCCACTGTATTATTACATACCTTAGTTCCATTTTCTTATCTAGTTTCATACCTATTGTTCAGGGTACATAGACAACTATATTAACCATCCCTAGCATATTACACCAACCATACCGAGCACACACTGTTTATATTTGGCAAGCCTCAGTAGAACATACATCTTGTTTGACAGATTCTACACATACAAAGAACAGAAGTTATGCAAAGTTTAGCTACTAGTAAATTTTCACTATAAAGTTTAGCATGAGTACAAGGCATTCTGGGAGTAACGTTCATGGTTATACAACTTAGCATAATAAATACATATAAGCTACCACTGAGATCTAAGTGATCTAACTCAGTGGTTCTCAACCAGGGATCTGGGCCCCCTGGGGGGCCACAAGCAGTTTTCAGGGGCTCAGCCAAAATAAACCAGAGTGCAGGGCCAGTGTTAGACTTGCTGGGCCATGGAATTTTTATAGCATGTTGGGGCGGGGACGAAGGATCAGAAAGAAAAAGGTTGAGAACCTCTGGTCTAACTTACAGAGGCTTCTCCAGGACTTCCTATGAGCTGCAGAGCAGCCCAGGATCCCCTGTATTTCTCAGTACTATGTTACTCTCTCTGCTTGTCCCTACAAACCCCATCCAGCCTTTTACATAGTAGGCCATGATGGGACCTATACATCAACCATAGGCAACTTCCACCCTGCAGTGATTTTCCCTCAGCCACTTGCGGTTCTTTTACAGCAGGGGGCAGAATCAGCACCTAGGAACTTTGAGCATGTTCATACTGAGAATATGAAATATATAAAAGCAGGGGAGGATTTTTATATTTCAGACAAAACAACTAATGAAATAAATACCATATATACTCATTCATTAACCCTCTCATTTATAAGCCGACCCCCCAAGATGCTTAGGTAAAAATAGCAAAAACTATACAACCCTTTCATAAGCCGACCCTATATTTCAGGGGTTGGCAAGCTTTGGCTCCCAGCCGTCAGAGTAAGCCACTTGCGGGTCGGGACGCTTTGTTTATTTGGAGCATCTGCAGGCATGGAGCCCCTCGGCTCCCTCTGGCCACAGTTCGCCATTCCCAGCCAATGGGAGCTGTGGGAAGTGGCACCACTTCCTGCAGCTCCGATTGGCTGGGAACGGCGAACCACGGCCAGAGAGAGCTGAGGGGCTCCATGCCTGCAGACACGCCAGGTAAACAAAATAACAATGTATTAGATGAGGGGTAGGCAACCTATGGCACGTGTGCCGAAGGTGGCACGTGAGCTGATTTTCAATGGCACTCACACTGTCCACCAAGCCGGGGGGCTCTGAATTTTAATTTAATTTTAAATGAAGCTTCTTAAACATGTTCAAAACTTTATTTACTTTACATACAACAATAGTTTAGTTATATATTATAGACTTATAGAAAGAGACCTTCTAAAAACATTAAAATGTATTACCGGCACACGAAACCTTAAATTATCATAGAATCTCAGGGTTGGAAGGGACCTCAGGAGGTCATCTAGTCCAACCCCCTGCTCAAAGCAGGACCAAACCCAACTAAATCATCCCAGCCAGGGCTTTGTCAAGCCTGACCTTAAAAACGTCTAAGGAAGGAGATTCCACCACTTCCCTAGGGAACCCATTCCAGTTCTTCACCACCCTACTAGTGAAAAAGTTTTTCCTAATATCCAACCTAAACCTCCCCCTCTGCAACTTGAGACCATTACTCCTTGTTCTGTCATCTTCTACCACTGAGAAAAGTCTAGATCCATCCTCTTTGGAACCCCCTTTCAGGTAGTTGAAAGCAACTATCAAATCCCCCCTCATTCTTCTCTTCTGCAGGCTAAACAATCCCAGTTCCCTCAGCCTCTCCTCATAAGTCATGTGTTCCAGCCCCCTAATCATTTTTGTTGCCCTCCGCTGGACTCTCTCCAATTTATCCACATCCTTCTTGTAGTGTGGGGCCCAAAACTGGACACAGTACTCCAGATGAGGCCTCACCAGTGCTGAATAGAGGGGAATGATCACATCCCTCGATCTGCTGGAAATGCCCCTACTTATACAATCCAAAATGCCATTAGCCTTCTTGGCAACAAGGGCACACTGTTGACTCATATTCAGCTTTTCGTCCACCGTAACCCCTAGGTCCTTTTCTGTAGAACTGCTGCCCAGCCATTCAGTCCCTAGTTTGTAGCAGTGCATGGGATTCTTCCGTCCTAAGTGCACTTGTCCTTGTTGAACCTCATCATATTTCTTTTGGCCCATTCCTCTAATTTGTCTAGGTCCCTCTGTATCCTATCCCTATCCTCCAGCGTATCAACCACTCCTCCCAGTTTAGCGTCATCTGCAAACTTGCTAAGGGTGCAGTCCACACCATCCTCCAGATCGTTAATGAAGATATTGAATAAAACCGGCCCCAGCACTGACCCTTGGGGCACTCCACTTGATACCGGCTGCCAACTAGACATGGAACCATTGATCACTACCCGTTGAGCCCGACCATCTAGCCAGTTTTCTATCCACCTTACTGTCCATTCATCCAGCCCATACTTCTTTAACTTGCTGGCAAGAATACTGTGGGAGACTGTATCAAAAGCTTTGCTAAAGTCCAGAAATAGCACATCCACTGCTTTCCCCTCATCCACAGAGCCGGTTATCTCATCATAGAAGGCAATGAGGTTAGAGTGAACAAATGAAGACTCGGCACACCACTTCTGAAAGGTTACCGACCCCTGTATTAGATATTCAATTCAATGATTCCATAGAGTTTAAAATCATCAAAATTTGGGGTAGACCCATTTATAAGCTGACCCCTGCTCTTTGATGAGTCACTTTTTTACCAAAAATATTCAGTTTATGAACGAGTATATACGGTATGTCTTTTGTGATTATCTGTGTAATACTGGTTTTCCCCAATGTTACCATCCTCCTCCCAAATAACTCAATAATGCCATTTTGTATTTGCTTCACTTCTTCATTTTATGCTACTTAAATGGAGGAGGAAGAATGGTCCAGTGGTCAGGGCACTCGCTAGTACTTGAGAGATCTGAGTGTAAGTCCCTACTACTTTGCCACAGACTGCATTTGTGACCTTGGGCAAGTCACTTAATCTACCTGTTCCTTACCTGAAAGTGGGGATAAACATATTAAAGGTGAGGTGCTCAGTAATGGGTAGAAGATCAGTAGAATACAGTGCCCTACATAACATTTGCAATGTAAGGGCTCAAACCTGCCATTCCCCTTGCCCATATTAGTAATTCAGATTCATGCAAGTAGATGCATTACCTTCAGTGGAAACACACAAGTAAGCACTGTAGTGCTGAGGAAGGCCTTACAGGGTTGGACTCACACGTTTATACAAACATTTGAGATAATAGCTTGTCTGCCCACAACATGCAGAGTATAATGTACATTTCACTAGTGTTCTCATTAAAAGTGTACTATAAATAGTATTCTTACACTGACTACCAAATTCAATTGGTTTGGAAGTATGTTCAAGATACATATTACTAAGAGAAACAGGACACTAGATCCACCAGGTCAAACAAGGAACTCTGACAAGACACTAGGGGTCCTTCTCCCAAAGCCATACTGTGATGTATTGTCCATGTGGGAGCAGAGTGCTGTCAGGACTGAAGTGCACTTGCGTCCTATTTAATATGAAAATAAAGAGACTTTTATGTGGAAGGAAAAACAGGAAGTTCGTTGATGTCATTCCCCATGTCTGAGCTTGGAACTGTATCATGTTTTTTCCCACTCCAAATACAAACAGAAACATGCTGTTTGGATTACTGTGTTGCACCAATATTAAATTCCAGTCAGCAGTATTCAGTTTAGTACGCCTGTCATAAATATAGAGATACGAGTATCATAGAGTCCCTCCTGGGCAGCTGTACTGAATCGCTTTACCTGTAAGGGTTAAGAAGCTCAAATAACCTAGTTGGCACCTGACCAGAAGGACCAATGAGGAAAGAAGATATTTTTAAATCGGGGAGGGGGGGCAGGGAGAGAGGATTTGTTTGTGGCTCTCTTTGTTTGTTGAACTTTGCAACTTTGTCCTCACCCACAACTATTTCACATTTGGGGACAATGTGTACCTTCAAGTCAGCGGCACGGCTATGGGTACCCGCATGGCCCCACAGTATGCCAACATCTTTATGGCTGACTTAGAACAACGCTTCCTTAGCTCTCGTCCCCTAACGCCCCTACTCTACTTGCGCTACATTGATGACATCTTCATCATCTGGATCCATGGAAAAGAAGCCCTTGAGGAACTCCACCATGATTTCAACAATTTCCATCCCACCATCAACCTCAGCCTAGACCAATCCACACAGGCGGTCCATTTCCTTGACACTACAGTGCTAATAAGCGATGGTCACATAAACACCACCCTATACCGGAAACCTACTGACCGCTATACTTACCTACATGCCTCCAGCTTCCATCCAGGACACACCACACGATCCATTGTCTACAGCCAAGCTCTAAGATACAACCGCATTTGCTCCAATCCCTCAGACAGAGACAAGCACCTACAAGATCTCTATCAAGCATTCTTAAAACTACAATACCCACCTGTTGAAGTGAAAAAACAGATTGACAGAGCCAGAAGAGTACCCAGAAGTCACCTACTACAAGACAGGCCCAACAAAGAAAATAACAGAACGCCACTAGCTGTTACCTTCAGCCCCCAACTAAAACCTCTCCAGCACATCATCAAAGATCTACAACCTATCCTGAAAGATGATCCCTCACTCTCACAGATCTTGGGAGACAGCCCTGTCCTCGCTTACAGACAGCCCCCAACCTGAAGCAAATACTCACCAGTAACTCACCACACAACAAAAACACTAACCCAGGAACCTATCCTTGCAACAAAGCCCGATGCCAACTCTGTCCACATAGCTATTCAAGTGACACCATCATAGGACCTAATCACATCAGCCACACCATCAGGGGCTCATTCACCTGCACATCTACCAATGTGATATATGCCATCATGCGCCAGCAATGCCCCTCTGCCATGTACATTGGCCAAACCGGACAGTCGCTATGCAAAAGAATAAATGGACACATCAGGAATTATAACATTCAAACACCAGTAGGAGAACACTTCAATCTCTCTGGCCATTCAGTAACAGATTTAAAGATGGCAATTTTGCAACAGAAAAGCTTCAAAAACAGACTCCAACGAGAAACTGCTGAACTTGAATTGATATGCAAACTAGATACTATCAACTTACGCTTAAATAGAGACTGGGAATGGCTGAGCTATTACACACATTGAATCTATTTCCCAATGTGAAGTATCCTCACACCTTCTTGTCAAACTGTCTTAAATGGGCTATCTTGATTATCACTACAAAAGTTTTTTTTCTCCTGCTGACAACAGTTCATCTTAATTAATTAGCCTCTTAGAGTTGGTTGGGCAACTCCCACCTTTTCACGTTCTCTGTATGTATATATATCTCCTCACTATATGTTCCATCCATGCGTCTGATGAAGTGGGCTGTAGCCCACGAAAGCTTATGCTCAAATAAATGTGTTAGTCTCTAAGGTGCCACAAGTACTCCTGTTCTTTTTGTTTGTTCCCTCTCTGGACGGAGAAAGAGACCAGGAAGGTACAACATCTCCTGAAAATATACCTGAAATGATCCATCTAAAATTACAAAAATTCTAAGTAAGGCAAGGTAATGCGTTAGGTTATCTTTTGTTTTGGCTTGTGAATTTTCCTATGCTGCAAAGGTAGTTTTATTCCTGTTTTTGTAACTGTGAAGCTGAGTCCAGAGGGGAGTCCTCTGTGTTTTAAATATTTTTATTACCCTGTAAAGTTACCTTCCATCCTGATTTTGCAGGTGTGATTCTTTTACTTTTTTCTTTATAATAAAGTTCTTCTTTTAAGAACCTGATTGATTTTAGTGCCCTAAAGATAAAGGGTCTGGTCTGTACTCACATTGCTAAGGCAATTAGTTAGTATATTATTCTCAAGCCTCCCCAGGAAAGGGGATGAAGGGGCTTGGGAGGATATTTTGGGGGGATAGGGATTCCAAGTGACCCTCTAATGAATTTTTGTGTAAATCACTTGGTGATGGCAGCAATACAGTCCAAGGACAAGGAAAGGAATTTGTGCCTTGGGGAAGTTTTAACTAAGCTGGTAGAATATAAACTTAGGGGGTCTTTCATGCGGGCCTCATCTGTACCCCAGAGTTCAGAACCCTGACAAAGCCACTGCTGATTGATAAAATATATTGAGGTTTGCTACCCAACGAATGTAAGGAGAAAGGATATCCCAGCTGGATGCCTGCTGAAGAAATGTAAAGATATCATAAACTCTGCGAGGGAAGGTTGAGTATTGGCATGGAACTGTGGGGGGATGAGAGAGAGGTGCACTGTGCAAAGTGATTTCAACGTGTATCTTATAAAATCAAATGGTTGTTTATGGGTCAGAGTCTGTCCCAGGCAGAAAAGTCTTCAAAGCAGGCCTACATATTGCTGCAACAACAGCATTCCTTTGCACTTACCCTCTCATTAGCAATGGCTCTTCAACACAGATTGCTCCTGCTGGAAGACACAATAACCTGCATGAGAGAAGGATGCTGTTCTCATTGGCATCACAAGGATTCACATTGTCAGACACCAAGACATGGAGGGGCAAGCATAGTGGTCGGAGCAGTGGTCGTCTGGCTGTGTGGTGGCAGCCAGGCCAGATGACCACTGCTCCGACGACTAGGCTTGACTCGTGACTGTGGCTCTGACCTCCGAGTGGGACCAAGGGTCAGAGGCAGAGGAGAAAAAACACTGCAGAAGGATCCTTGCTGTGAAACTCCCACACTGTCAACAGCAGTAGCATAGGAAGATCCACCATTCCCAGTCAGATTGTTGAGTTTGGGAAACTTCCCACATCCCAGGTCCTTGTGAGCAAAGACCAGCAATCAGCACTGAGACTGTGCTCAACATTGTACAAAGCATAGAAAATGATTTGGGCTCAGATTCCCAAAGGTACGTAAGTGCCTCACTCCCATTGAAATCAGAGTTAGGTGCATAAAACCTTTCAGGTTCTGGGCTATGGTCCCTGCTCCAAGAAGTCAGTCTAGCTAGACACAATCCAATCCAGAGATATTACCATACATACATATAATACATACATATGGGAACACAAGACACATATGCTGATGAACAAACCTCATGAATTACTTTTAAACGTATATTCAGTGTTTGGTGGGTTCTACTGAAAGACAGTACAGGGAAAAAGATCTATTTTAATGAAGGTTAGGAAAGTACAGAGGGAAGTTGGTTGGTGAACAAGGCACACCACCTATATTTTATGTTTGCCCAACACATGAACTTTAGCATACAGACTTTCAGGCCCAAACGTTTCCTTTTTCAAGTGAGAGCGCATAATTTTTTGTAACTGGACTTGTTTTTATGATTTGCAGTGACGCAATGCACAGATATTCATTGCAAGACAGATTATATGAGTAAAATCATACAAACCCATGCTCAAAGGACAGGAGTGGCGCCAGGGTTTTTGGCGCCCTAGGCGGGGGTCCTTCCCCGCTCCCAGTTGTTGGTGGCAATTCTGCAGCGGGGGGGGGGCTGTCCTTCCGCGCTCCCAGTCTTCAGGGCACTTTGGCGGCGGGTCCCAGAGTGAGTGAAGGACCCGCCGCAGAATTGCCGCCGAAGACCCGGAGTGCGGAAGGACCCCCCCGCTGCCGAATTGCCGCCCCCCCAAATACTGGCGCCCTAGGCCTAGGCCGCCTAGGTCACCTAAATGGAAGCGCCGGCCCTGGCAAAGGATACTCTCACAGTATGTAGTGATGGCAGATGAGTAAATTAAGATGTTTTTCATATCCTGTTTTAAATCACCTATGAAAATGTGTTGGTGCAACTTTTGTGACCATCATAAATCCCCCCAGGCACAATTCAGCACAACTGAAGTACACAACACAACTGCTTAGCCATGTTAGGTATTTCAGAGATAGGACATATATGAACAGCAGTGACTATTAACTAGTGCTAAATGATGCCTTTGCATGTGGTGCTTGATTCCACAACCATTACAGCTCCTACTGACTGCAGAATGGGGCTCATGGGCCAGGGAAAACAAAACAATAATATGATAACAATTAAAAAGAAATGATAAGATTAAGTAAGGAAAGCTTAGAACCTGGTTATGAGGGAAATTTCCTGAAATGATTAGTGCTACAAGACCGGAATAGTCTCTTAAGGGAAGTGGTAGAAGCCACATTACTTGAGACATTTAAAACTAGACTAGAGGATGTCTTGGAAAATATAGTATAGATAACAATCTTGTGCTGGCCCCAGGAACTGGACTTTTCCATTTCTGATTTCTGTGCTTCCATGACACTCTGAACACTTTTTGGGATTCTGTGCTTTTCTATCAACATATGAATGTGGTAATTTAAAAAAAGTTCAATAACATTGTTTATTACAAGCCCTTGTTTCCTCCTGACCCACCTCCAAACACATGGAATGCAGAAGACAGTAAATACACCGTTTTGCAGTGAATCTTTTCTCTTTTACACTGTTCCCATATTTTAAAACTTGCCACTAATTTAAAAAAACAAACAAGGTGAAATAGGGGGAGACAGCTCTAGATCCAATTTTTAGATGTTCTTTCAATGTTTCTTCAGTGGTTAACAGCACTTGGGAAAGTGCCCACTGGTTTCTGCTGTGAAGGAATGAAGTTTAATGAGGAGCAGGTGACCACCCCGGAGTTATGTGCAGCTGTTGTGTTGTTCCCAGGCTACGGCAGCCAGTGATGCTCTCACAGGGGAGGGGGTCACGCTGCCTCAGTCAGATGGGCAGCCAGGGCTGGCCGGCCCTGGGCTTGGGAGGAATGTAAATGCCAGGGCGTTACACTGACAAGGGGAGGGAGTTCGTTGTCTTTTACTGGACCAGCTTCTGTTGGTGAGCAAGGGGACCTGGCTGCCTTGGCCTCACACAGAGGCAGAAGCTGGTCCGATAAAAGCCATCACCTCCCGCGCCGGGGGTCTCCCTCACCCGCTGACCCGCAAACGCTGCCCGTGGGGAAGCCCACCTGGGGCTCGGGCAGCCGGCCGGGCACAGCCGGGACAGCGCCGCCTGCCTCCCACGCCCGTGCGGTCCCCCGCGGGGCTACGGGGGCGGTCCCCGGGCGGGGTTTGCGGAGGGAGCCCAGGCCGGCCCCGGCCGGGCGGCTCCAGTCCGGTCCAGTCCCCCGCCATGCTGCGGCTGCTCAGCGCCTGCCCGCTGCTGCTGCTGCTGCTCGGGGCGCGCCCGGCCGCGGGCGAGGAGCCCTCGGGCGCCGCCTGCGGGCCCTGCCTGCCGGCGCTGTGCCCGGCGCTGCCCGTGCGGGGCTGCGCGCTGGGCCGGGCGCGGGACGCCTGCGGCTGCTGCTGGCTCTGCGCGCGCGGCGAGGGCGAGGCGTGCGGGGCGGGCGCGCGCTGCGCCGCGGGGCTGGAGTGCGCCCCCCCCCGCCCGGGCCGCGCCGGGCCGCCCGCCCTGTGCGTCTGCAAGAGCCGCTACCCGGTCTGCGGCAGCGACGGCGTCACCTACCCCAGCGCCTGCCGCCTGCGCGCCGCCGCCCTCCGCGCCCAGCGCCGCGGCCAGCGCGGGCCCAGCCAGCGCCGCAAGGGGGCCTGCGAGCAAGGTGCGGGCGCGCGCGGAGGGACCGGGGCGGAGGGAAGGGGGGGCGCGGGGCGGGGTCACGGCAGGGGGCGCTGTGCGGGGTCACTAGGAGCTGAGTTGCCTGAGGGCAGGGGGCGCTGTGTGGGGAAAGGGCGGGAGCAAGGGGCATTGTGCGGGGGCAGGGGGCGCTGTGTGGGGTCACGGCGGGAGCAGGGGGCGCGGGGCGGGGACACGGCAGGGGGCGCTGTGCGGGGGCAGGGGGCGCTGTGTGGGGTCACTAGGAGCTGAGTTGGCGGGGGCGCTGTGCGGGGTCACGGCAGGGGGCGCTGTGTGGGGTCACTAGGAGCTGAGTTGCAGGGGGCGCTGTGCGGGGTCACGGCGGGGGGCGCTGTGCGGGGTCACTAGGAGCTGAGTTGCCTGAGGGCAGGGGGTGCTGGGCAGGGGGCGCTGTGTGGGGAAAGGGCGGGAGCAAGGGGCATTGTGCGGGGGCAGGGGGCGCTGTGCGGGGTCACGGCAGGGGGCGCTGTGCGGGGTCACTAGGAGCTGAGTTGCCTGAGGGCAGGGGGTGCTGGGCAGGGGGCGCTGTGTGGGGAAAGGGCGGGAGCAAGGGGCATTGTGCGGGGCAGGGGCGCAGTGTGGGGTCACGGCAGGGGGCGCTGTGTGGGGTCACGGCAGGGGGCGCTGTGTGGGGTCACTAGGAGCTGAGTTGCCTGAGGGCAGGGGGTGCTGGGCAGGGGGCAGGGGGCGCTGTGTGGGGAAAGGGCGGGAGCAAGGGGCATTGTGCGGGGGCAGGGGGCGCTGTGTGGGGTCACTAGGAGCTGAGTTGCCTGGGGGCGCTGTGCGGGGTCACGGCAGGGGGTGCTGTGCGGGGTCACTAGGAGCTGAGTTGCAGGGGGCGCTGTGCGGGGTCACGGCAGGGGGTGCTGTGCGGGGTCACTAGGAGCTGAGTTGCCTGAGGGCAGGGGGTGCTGGGCAGGGGGCGCTGTGTGGGGAAAGGGCGGGAGCAAGGGGCATTGTGCGGGGGCAGGGGGCGCTGTGCGGGGTCACGGCAGGGGGCGCTGTGCGGGGTCACTAGGAGCTGAGTTGCAGGGGGCGCTGTGTGGGGTCACGGCAGGGGGCGCTGTGTGGGGTCACTAGGAGCTGAGTTGGCAGGGGGCGCTGTGCGGGGTCACGGCAGGGGGCGCTGTGCGGGATCACGGCAGGGGGTGCTGTGTGGGGTCACTAGGAGCTGAGTTGCCTGGGGGCGCTGTGTGGGGTCACGGCAGGACCAAGGGGTGCTGTGCGGGATCACGGCGGGAGCAGGAGGGCTGTGTGGGATCACTAGGAGCTGAGTTGCCTGGGGGCAGGGGGTGCTGTGCGGGGACAGGGCGGGAGGAAGGGGCGTTGTGCGGGGGCCGGGGGCGCAGGGCAGTGTTTGGGGCTACGAAGGGCTGAGTTTCTCAGTGGTTCCGGTCGGAGGATGTTGGCCAGGGCATTAGGGGCTACTAGGGATTGTGGGGCAGAGGGATGCATGAGGAGACACATTCTGAACATCTTTAGCAAGTTTGCTGAGCTGAAAAGCTCAGCTGGGATCCCATCTTTGGGCTCCTGGTGCAGTGGTGAGGCTGGCTTCCACTGCAAGGCAAGTGTTATTGATGCATCAATGCCAGGCACTCCCAGGACATTTCCAAGGAGCTGTGTTCTTGGCATGGTTTTCAGTGCATAATCCTCAGGCATTAACTTAGTGCTGGATCTCTGGCTGCCTGTGCACTAGTTAGAGCAATGGTGAGAGAGATCCCAATCTAACACAGATGTATGCGGTGGCAAAAATAGAATACTTAATTCACCCCCACTGTAGCTCCACCATAGACAGGGCTCAGGTGTTGTCTAAACCTGCTCAAACCCACCAGACACCTGCTTTCACCACTGCTTCTGCTGTTACTACCAATGGCGGCACTGCCCCAGGGACCCTGTTTTTGCAAGTAGACAGACAAGCACTACTTGGAGTTGGATTAATGCCCTGTGCCCTCCTCTAGACATCAGCGAATTTGTCCTACGATGGTGTACAATGGAATCTCTGTATTGGAGATCTTGGGTGCATGTAGGTGGTGGACTAGGGAAGGTAGTGAAGAGGGGAATTATTCATGAAAGTCCTAGTTAGACAAAGATGGGGATTAAAACGTCCTGTGTAGCACCAGAGTCCAAGAGATTTCATTTCACCTACACTCCTTCCTGGGCATACATTTTCATCATTCCCCCCCTCCCCCCCAGTTACTGATATGTACAGTAGTTATTTTTAAAAATGAACGAACCATCTGTACAAACAATGGGATGCTGCTCCCCAAAGCAAGCTCAGTTTGGTGGGGTATAGTAGCTTTTCTACAGTTTCTTAGCAGGGTTTTGTTTTGTTTTCATTGTTTGTTTTTGTTTTTTTCCCAGTAGCCTACATGGTTCCGTCTGTGGACTGTTCTCAGTCCGTAAATTCAGATAAGACTAAGCCATTCATTCTTTTTGTTAATGTATATTATGGAATCTAATACAGTAATTTGATTGTCTGCTTCCTAATCTTTTGTACTAAAACTATCCTGTAGCACCTGGTATGGGGTGCAAATGGGAGGGACAAAGTTGCAATTAGCTCATCTCTTCTCTGTTCCTTCTCCCCAACTAACTGTCAATGTAAACTAGATGAATTATTACCTATTTTACAACAGGATCTCCAGAAATCCCAAGAAGAATGCAAATCAAAATAAGTCAACTAAATGATCACTACAAGTAGCATTTTTCTGAATTATTACAATGATTTTAAGTGGAAGGCTAATATCAGATCATTCATAGTTTAGTTGCAAGCTTACGGGGGGAAGCTAAAGCAATAAACTCTTTTTCAAGGGAATTTATTGCTTTTAAATGTGATATGTATTTAACTGGGTAATATAGTATCAACTGCAGAACACTTGCTAATGTTCTTACAACATGTTTCAGAAGAATACTTTTAGTTGTTTTGCTTAAGAAACCTGATGCTGATCATCTATAAAGGATTTAATGATCCCAATCAAAATCCAAAGATCAGCAGAGAAAATTGAAAAAATCATGTTGTAGTATGAATTAGGTACTCCATGGATGTTGTCTAATTTCTCTTGGTAATTTTATGAAAACAAATTGTGTGTTGAGCACTTCAATATACACAATTTAAAAAGGGAAAGTCATTCTGGAATCATAGTTACATATAGCAAGATCCAAAAGGATAGTTGCAAATGTAGTTTGAAACAGTCTTATTCCACATAACTTAAGAGCCGATTGTAGCATTGAAAACATCAGTTGATATTTCCTATATTAGCATGCCTTATGGGTCTTATCCAAAGCCCAATGAAGTTGGTGCATGTCGGCAGACTTTAGATCTGGTCCAATGTCAGCAATTTGAGGTATACAGTATTCTCAAAGGAATGCAGAAAGCTTTAGCCATGTAACTTGTTAACAAGAGGGTAAAGCATTTTGCATGTTAGGGCCAACATTTTAAAAATATGACCTGTAATTTTGGGTGCATAAATTTTGGGGTGTCTAACTTTACTTTTAGAAGGGCTGAGCACCCATTGGTGCACATTTTTTAAAATCACGCCCAAGGTGTGTAAAGCTAGTCTCTCAAAAATTGAAAATCTGGTTCATTGGGACACTAATTAAAAAGCAAAATGGACCTCAGACCGTCTTAAGTGGGTTTTTAGGACACTATGAGACACATGGAATCTCCTGACTAGGGAGCAAGAAACATGGGGAAGGTTTGCCATGTCACAGAAACACACACAGCCTCAGAAATGAAGCCACCAGAACTTTTCATCAGCTGCTCTCTGCTGGGCACTGGCTGCCATGGAACCATCCAACCTGGCTTTTCATGCCTTGAGTGAATTTTCCCAACCATCTACCACCATCTGCTTCCCTGACCCCGACATTCCTACACAAGGTTTCACAAAAGCTGGGGCTTTCCTGCACAGGGGCTTTCCAAATACCCAAGCTATTTAGATGCAGATGGCTGTCAAAACCACAAAAACTCTGTCCCAACTTATTTGAATCAAAGCTTAAACAAGTGGGTTCATTTAACTGAAATTATTGTTTGCTTTGAGAGGCCTCAGGAACAGCTGCAGAAACTAAAGCCCTACATAATTAATAAAATGGCTTTCGCACTAGCCACTGGAAGTATGTGCCAGTATTCTTAATATCCTCTTTCCCTTTACAGTGTTCCAAATCAGCAGTGCTGTAATTATGTGCAGTGCTGAAGCTTTTGTTTTGAGAAAATGCTACCCGAAAAAATCTCTGCAGCAGTGCCATTGATAGGAATCCTAGCTTCTAAGCTGTCCTCAGGTTCCACAACCAATGGACTGATTTTGACAGGGAGGAATGGAGTGGCATACTGTTCAAGACACGTCTCAAGGACAGAACTGAAACTCTAATCCCATTTTGCTGGAAGGATGTTTTCATAACCAAAGTGTGTTAGGGTTATCATCCCCCACTTCCTCTTCTTGCTTCCCACATTTCAAGCCAAGAACATCTTGTGAAACTCAATGTGCTTCTGGAGCTTCTGAAACTAAAAGAAAAGAGTAAAGCATGAGCACCATACGTGTATGCTATGTACTCAATATTACCTCTATAGCACTGTAAATCATACTTTACAAACTGTACAAAAAGACTACCATAGATCCCTTTCCTTGAAGAGTTGAATTCATCCCTGCCCCAGACCCAGTACCAGCACAAGGTCAGCAGTTTGTGCCACCTCCATTGGGACTACCTCGGGACTACCCTACCTTGCACCCCTGCTACAGTGAACAGAATTACTGGGCGCTCCTCGGCCGTGCCCTCTCCTACTCTTGACTTTGCCAGAGGCTTCTGTGTGGGGAAGGACACTAACAAAATCATCCAAAGCCCAAGATTTGGTGGTGATGGGGGACTTCAACTGTCCAGATATATGTTGGGAAAATAACACAGCATGGCACGGACTATCCAATAAGTCCTTGGACTGCATTGCAGACAACTTTTTATTTCAGAAGGTTGAAAAAACTACTAGAGGGAAAACTGTTCTAGACTTGTTTTTAACTGTCTAGGAAGGAGTACGGCAGAAAGGGATCTAGGGGTTATAGTGGACCACAAGCTAAATATGAGTCAACAGTGTGATGCTGTTGCAAAAAAAGCAAACGTGATTGTGGGATGCATTAACAGGTGTGTTGTGAGCAAGACACGAGAAGTCATTCTTCCACTCTACTCTGCACTGGTTAGGCCTCAGCTGGAGTATTGTGTCCAGTTCTGGGCACCGCATTTCAAGAAAGATGTGGAGAAATTGGAGAGGGTCCAGAGAAGAGCAACAAGAATTATTAAAGGTCTTGAGAACATGACCTATGAAGGGAGGCTGAAAGAATTGGGTTTGTTTAGTTTGGAAAAGAGAAGACTGAGAGGGGACATGGCAGCAGTTTTCAGGTATCTAAAAGGGTGTCATAAGGAGGAGGGAGAAAACTTGTTCACCTTAGCCTCTAAGGATAGAACAAGAAGCAATGGGCTTAAACTGCAGCAAGGGAGGTTTAGGTTGGACATTAGGGAAAAGTTCCTAACTGTCAGGGTGGTTAAACACTGGAATAAATTGCCTAGGGAGGTTGTGGAATCTCCATCTCTGGAGATATTTCAGAGTAGGTTAGATAAATGACTGTCTGAGATGGTCTAGACAGTATTTGGTCCTGCCATGAGGGCAGGGGACTGGACTCGATGACCTCTCGAGGTCCCTTCCAGTCCTAGAATCTATGAATACCCCTGTTGTATTATTATCTCCATTTTACAGATGGGGAAACCGAGGCATGGAGAGATTAAGGCCAAAATTCTCAATGGTATTTAGGTGATTGATAGAGCAGGGAATTGAACCTGGGCCTCTCAAATCAGTGCCTTAACCACTGAGCCATCCTTTGTTTCCATTACATTTGGAGTATGCAGGCTGTCACCAGTCGGGGCTTATCAGCTATGATCACCATGTTCTATGAGGTCATATGGGAGCCCCATGGACCTCCAGTGCTCTGGAGCAACATGAGCTGTTTACTGTGTTTGGGGAGGGAGGAAAGGGGAGATTCACCTCTGGTCAGCATCCTTTGAATGTTCCTCATAAGGCTTTCCACAGCATCACTCCTCCCCCAGATAGTGCCCAGATTCTGGACTATCAGTATGGCAATTGGGCACTTGAGAAAGATGCTGAGGGACTCCTCTGAACATGCTGGGGAAAGGGGGAAATTCACCCTGGTGCCAGGGGTCAGCATAGACTTGTGCACCAATCATGTCCCACTTAATACCTTGAAAGAGGGCTTAATTGATGCCTAGGCCTTATGTGGGGCTTCTGCACTGGGGTGAATGTCACCCAAAGTCTCTGTAGCCTCCTAACATGGTTGACCACACATCAGTCGCCCAGTGGGGAACTGAAGAAGGACCAGAGCCTACAGGCAGAGGGGGAGCTGTTCATGCCAGCTATTGACCTCTGATGTTGCTGAGGAGGTAAAGGCCAATAGGTGGCATAGACAATGGAGCTGGCCAGTCAGCTGCGAAAGATAAAAGGACAAAGAAGACCCTGTGTAGCGGGGTAGTTACCCCGCTCCTGCCCCGAAGGGCTTAAACCAGCCCTGGGAGAGGGTTGTGGCAGGGGAAAAGCTGGGCTGATTGGGAAAGCAGCCACAGCTGTAGCCAGAGCAATCAGGGCCCAGCTGGCCCTTATAAGAGGGCGGTGGGCCAAAAGGGGACACTGTTTCTCTCTAGCTGTAGAGAGAGAAGGACCTGGCTGCCTGGGAGCTGAGAAGGGCAGAGGGAGCTGGGGAGCTCCAGCCTGGTAAAACCCCAGTGTGCAGGCCTTGTTAAAGGCCTACGAAAGGTGCCAGGGCTGCAGAGGGGCAGCCCAGAGACAGGCAGAGGCAGCTGGTCCAACCCCTCCTTGCCGATGATGAGTAGTTTACAGACTGCAGTCCGCCCCAGTGAGCAGGGGCTAGATGGTGACTGGCAGTAGCCACTGAGGCAAGGTGGGGATAGAGGATTGGGGATTTCCCTGGGTGGGGAGACACAGATTGAGGGTTACTGCTGGGGGCAGAACCCTGACATAGAGGGACATGGGGGGCAGCAGCATGCGAGACACTGGCCTGCAGAGGGCACTCTGGGCTGAAAGAGCTAATTCCCTGGACAACCAGCAGGAGCGCTGGGCCAGTGAGTCATCGCCCCGCCACACCTTTAAGGAAGTGGCCCAAATTGGTGCACATCCGGGGCTGCTTTTATTAAATGGCTAGTTATGCGTGATCTTTTAGCTTAAAAACTATATCTGAGGATGGATCACTGAGCCTATACAAGTACCTTACTTGTGCCTCTGCAGGAGCCTTTACATGGTTTCCATTTACATTGCAGTCATGGGGATAGACTGAATGGCTGTTATTAGTCGTCATGGATGATGGGAGGAGAGTTTATTGTGGTGCTGCGATAGCCATTCCTTGGTGCTTCTTCAGTAGGCTGACCTTTCTGCTGGATGGATTACTAGTATCCCCATGGAAGTGAGATGTGCATCTCTCCAAGGAGTGTTTGTGATGGGCTCAAGCTCATGGCTGCCTGATATGGAGGAGCAACAGAGAGGTGTGTCCTGTCCTGACAAGCCTGAAGAAGAGAGTGCCCATCATTGTTCACATTTCTCTAAAGAAAGGAGACATATATTCTTCCTGATTTAAAATATATATATATTTGATGTTGATTGTTTTTCAAATGGCAGAGAGAAGGCAAGATGAAATGGTGATTGGGGCGGGAGAAATCACCAAAGGGCAAAATCTTTGGCTTTCCAATTTCCCAGTAGCCAAGGGTGGGGCCCACCCCCACCCCCACCCCCACCCTTCTTATAAAGCTGGGTGGGAGACCCTGTGCAGCTAAGTAACTAGGCCAGGCAAACTCCCTTTATGGTAAATTATTTGTATAAAACTTCTGAACACTTCTAAGCACTTGTTGCTGTGTATATTTTCCACAGGAAGGAGTGGTGCAAAAGTTCAGGCATCTTCATTATGGCAGACTGAACACTATTGTGTCTCACTGCTTCTGCTAGTTTGTTCATTCACTGAAACGTTGTAGTCACGCCACATATTTCATAAAGCTGTAAGCAAGTGAAACCGTCTTGGAAATCTCAGAGAGTAGCAGTCCAGAAAAACATGTTTACTACAGTGGATGTTGATTGATTTTATTTTTAAATGGAATTTGGGATTTATTTTTTCCTATTTTGTTTAACTATACGTAGCATTTAAAAACTGAAATAGGGGCATTAGAGGAGGAAGTGTAGGCCCAAGGGCAGGGGAAAGCAAAGGTGGAGATGGAGGCTGGGAAAAGCTCCGTAGAGCTATAAAGTGAGAAGGAAGAGTTTTAATCCCAGGCAGAGATAGCGGTGAAGGGAATGGAAGAGTAGCAACACAGGGTTCTCCTGCTGTGGCTGCTGAACACTCATATAGAACAAATGATACAGTCTGAGCAAATGTCCACCTGCGTTGGGTAAAAACTAGGTCTTGGGGGGGGGCGGGGAGAGATGTGTGAGAGAGAAAGATATGCCACCAGAGCCAGTGCCAGCAATACTCACTCAGGTGCCCATCTCCTGTTACCCCTTCCAGTGGGCAGGGCCAATAGAGTTTAAATAAAATGCCCACTGTGCACCATACTTAGCCTCCAGGATGAGGAAGCTCACCCTCATCTACTCTGTTCCCACACCACACCCCATTTTTCCTCTTGCACTGGGGGAGCAGGAACTAGCCATGTGTGTTAATGGTGGCAGGATTCGGGACCCTGCTCTTATTTAACAGGGTTTGCATTTTGTGCTTCCCAGTGGGCATTTAAAGGGTCTGTGTTCCCCTCTGCCTGCCATACTGGTTGATGCAGGGTCAGCCTTTATTTACTCAAAACAGCACAAGCATGATAAGAAGATTAAATTACTTCCCCAAACATGCCCAAGCAAATACTCTTTGAATTTCTAGCATCTTTGCCTTTGAATACTTCTGTTCTGTGGAGATGCGGAGTACCCTTTATAACCACAGCAGAAGAAAATTTCACAAATGCACTTCCATTTTTGCTACATGGCTGGATTTTTTTTTATGATAAAGATCAATTTACACAATAGCATCTATCAGAATATTCAGTGTTTGAAGTGCATGGGCAATGCCACTTGAATACTTATTCTGGATTTCACAAGAGATTATTTGCAGACCTGGTAAAATAACTTGGAAACAAAGATCTTCTTATAGAGAGGGTTACATAAGTTTTAACATGCAAAATACTTTTTAAGATGCACATATTTTCACATATTTTCATATTTAACCATCCTGACATTATAATCAAAGAGGCTGATAAAGGAGGTGCTGTTGTCATCATGAACAGGTCTGACTACCAAAAGGAGGCCGCCAGACAACTCTCCAATACTAAATTTTACAGGCTACTTCCCTCAGATCCCACTGAGGAATACACTAAGAAACTGCACCATCTACTCAGGACACTCCCTACACTAACACCAGAACTAATCAACATACCCTTAGATCCCCGACCAGGGTTATTCTATCTACTACCTAAGATCCACAAACCCGGAAATCCTGGACGCCCCATCATCTCGGGCATTGGCACTCTCACTGAAGGACTGTCTGGATATGTAGACTCTCTACTCAGACCCTATGCTACCAGCACTCCCAGCTATCTCCGTGACACCACTGATTTCCTGAGGAAACTACAATGCATTGGTGACCTTCCAGAAAACACCATCCTGGCCACCATGGATGTAGAGGCTCTCTACACAAACATCCCACACACTGATGGAATACAAGCTGTCAGGAACAGTATCCCTGATGATGCCACAGCACACCTGGTTGCTGAGCTCTGTGGCTTTATCCTCACACACAACTATTTCAAATTTGCTGACAATATATATCTCCAGATCAGTGGCACTGCTATGGGCACCCGTATGGCCCCACAATATGCCAATATTTTTATGGCCGACCTGGAACAACGCTTCCTCAGCTCCCATCCACTCACGCCCCTTCTCTACCTACGCTACATCGATGACATCTTCATCATCTGGACCCATGGGAAGGAGACTCTGGAAAAATTCCACCACGATTTCAACAGCTTCCACCCCTCCATCAACCTCAGCCTGGACCAATCTACACGGGAGGTCCACTTCCTAGACACCACGGTGCAAATAAGTGATGGTCACATCAACACCACCCTATATCGAAAACCTACCGACCGCTATGCCTACCTTCATGCCTCCAGCTTCCATCCCGGACACACCACAAGATCCATTGTCTACAGCCAAGCACTGAGGTACAACCGCATCTGCTCTAACCCCGCAGACAGAGACCAACACCTAGAAAATCTCCACCAAGCATTCTCAAAACTACAGTATCCGCACGAAGAAATAAGCAAACAGATCAACAGAGCCAGACGTGTACCCAGAAGCCTCCTACTGGAAGATAGCTCAGTGGTTTGAGCATTGGCCTGCTAAACCCAGGGTTGTGAGTTCAATCCTTGAGGGGGCCACTTAGGGATCTGGGGCAAAAATTGGTCCTGCTAGTGAAGGCAGGGGGCTGGACTCGATGACCTTTCAAGGTCCCTTCCAGTTCTAGGAGATTGGTATATCTCCAATTATATTTTTTATTTTATATATTAATAAGACAAACCCAAGAAAGAAACCAACAGGACTCCACTGGCCATCACATACAGTCCCCAGCTAAAACCCCTACAACGCATCATCAGGGATCTACAACCCATCCTGGACAATGATCCCACACTTTCACAGGCCTTGGGTGGCAGACCAGTCCTCGCCCACAGACAACCTGCCAACCTGAAGCATATTCTCACCAGCAACTGCACACCGCACCATAGTAACTCTAGCTCAGGAACCAATCCATGCAACAAACCTCGATGCCAACTCTGCCCACATATCTACACCAGCAACACCATCACAGGACCAAACCAGATCAGCCACAACATCACCGGTTCATTCACCTGCACTTCCACCAATGTAATATATGCCATCATATGCCAGCAATGCCCCTCTGCTATGTACATCGGCCAAACTGGACAGTCTCTAAGGAAAAGGATAAATGGACACAAATCAGACATTAGGAATGGCAATATACAAAAACCTGTAGGAGAACACTTCAACCTCCCTGGCCACACAATAGCAGATCTTAAGGTGGCCATCCTACAGCAAAAAAACTTTAGGACCAGACTTCAAAGAGAAACTGCTGAGCTCCAGTTCATCTGCAAATTTGACACCATCAGCTCAGGACTAAACAAAGACTGTGAATGGCTTGCCAATTACAGAACCAGTTTCTCCTCCCTTGGTTTTCACACTTCAACTGCTAGAACAGGGCCTCATCCTCCCTGATTGATCTAACCTCATTATCTCTAGCTTGCTTCTTGCTTGCTTATATATACCTGCCCCAGGAAATTTCCACCACTTGCATCCGAAGAAGTGGGTATTCACCCACGAAAGCTCATGCTGCAAAACGTCTGTTAGTCTATAAGGTGCCACAGGATTCTTTGCTGCTTTTACAGAACCAGACTAACACGGCTACCCCTCTGATACTTGACATATTTTCACTGTGGATTTATTTCTAAGGGAATAAAAGTTCATTAAAATGCTAGTTGACAAAGTTGACAAAATACATGCCCAGTTGAGCTTTCCATATTCATCAGTATTGTGTGTATTGCAGCTATGACTGAAGCTTTTGCTTACAGTGAGATCCCCTTCAGCAGCTGGGGAGTACTTTGACATTTCTTACTTCTTGGACAACAAAAGGAAAGAGCCAACACTTGAGTCTGTATAATTTTCCCTGACCTTGTCCTTGGGACTATGTCTCTGTGTTGCTTTGTTTTCTAAAATCCTGTAATCTGAAGTTTGTAGTGCAACAACATCCAGTAGTTGTCTGATGAGTTGTATTCTTTGTGCTAAAGTAGCTAAATTGTGTAGAAAATTTATTTCCAGAGAGACTGATGTTTCCTGCTTGTGAGTCAAATGAAACTGGAAATGTTTGTGAGGAACAAGAATGGAAATAACCCTCACTGGCACCATGCTAAGCAGCTGCAGGGACAGAGAACAGAATCTGCATCAGCCTAGCCAGTATCATGCTCTCCTGGGATAAAATAGGCGAGTGTGTGACAAAACTCAGTAAACAGAGGCTCACCTTCCCAGCTTTCCTCTTTTGGGAGAAGTTTAGAGGAACATAACCTTTTAGAGCTTTGGAGCCAGGAAGTGCTCTGCTCCCAATCCCATGGAGCCTGGCCCTTCATATTGCACTGGGCTTCTCCTCTCCTCATGGCAGCGCAGCTCCCTCAAAGACGTGGCAGCATTGAAGTCCACATACAACTGTGTGACAGAACCCCACTAGGTATTAATATTACTGACAGCCCAGTGAGTCATCATTCACAAAGATAATCTAAAATCACCCACTAGCCTAGCCATCCAGGATTCAACACTGCTCTTGCGTCATCAGAATAACGCTTTGTGTGCCACGCTTCAAGTCACTCGCTGCTTGGCAGAATAGAATAGCAGAGCCAGAGACATCTTGCAATTGATTCTCTGAGGGTTCGTGTCCCTGTGTTGTGTGCCTCCTCTGCTCCATGCTTCTGCTGTTCCCCTACTATTCTGATCTGTGCAGGGTAGCTAGCGGCCGTAGACTGAAACTGTGATGGGGCGGAAGTGTAAACATGATCCAATGAAGGACCCAGTTCCATGGGAGTTTTGTCATTTATTTTAATAGGTGTGGGATCATCCCCTAATTCCTGCTCCCATGAATCCTGATGCTAAATATACTGTAAGAATATCTTATCATACCACTGCATGGTATTAGTCCTCCCCAGCTATAGTCCCAGACAAGGGGGCCTGTAATCTGAGCCCCAGGGCTAAAGCCCTCAGGCTTCCGCTTTGGCCCCAAGTGGTGGGGCTCGGGCTTTGGCCCCAGGCGCCAGCAAGTCTAAGCCAGTCCTGATGACCCCATTTGGGGTCCCGACTCACAGTTTGAGAACCGCTGGGTTATTTCACTGAAAAGGGGACTGGCCATCCCTAGCCACATGTAAATCATTGCTCAGGGAAGGCCAAAGCCTACATCAATCACACAAGGAGTCCTCTTAAGGTCAGTGGGACCACACAAACCCTTGGTGGTGTGTGAGGAGTTGCAAGACATTAGCTCTCTGTATATAGGAGTTGCCTCAGTCTGTGCCACGTACATTGACCCTGACATTATTGGCCAGTTTTCCAAAGGGACTCAGCAGCTCCCTTTGAGTAGAAATGGGAGCTGAGCTCTTATGATAATCTGACCCCAGTTGTGGGGGCTGAGCACTTCTGATATTCTGGCCCTGTGGTGATCAGAGCCAAGCAAACAACTAATTAATGAGGTTGTGATAGGAATAAAGTGTGAGGTTTTGGACTTAAGGAGGGAAGGGAAGACAAGGCATTTTTTTCGTTATATGTCTTTAATTATATTTAAAACTCTTTCTCCCAAAGACAGAAGAGCTAGTAAAACTAAGCACTGACTTTTTACAATAAATCTAGAGTAACACATACCAACTCCAAAGAGGATGGATCTAGACTGTTCTCAGTGGTAGAAGATGACAGAACAAGGAGTAATGGTCTCAAGTTGCAGAGGGGGAGGTTTAGGTTGGACATTAGGAAAAACTTTTTCACTAGTAGGGTGGTGAAGCACTGGAATGGGTTACCTAGGGAGGTGGTGGAATCTCCTTCCTTAGAGGTTTTTAAGGTCAGGCTTGACAAAGCCCTGGCTGGGATGATTTAGTTGGGTTTGGTCCTGCTTTGAGCAGGGGGTTGGACTAGATGACCTCCTGAGGTCCCTTCCAACCCTGAGATTCTATGATTCTATGAACTCTTTTCAGTCATCAGAAGAAATATTCTGTTTTGCCATTAACGAACATATGCAGTTTTCTAATAAACTATGAATGCTGTGGAGAAACATAAAAAGGATAACCTCTCAAGGGTTCATTTGGTTACAGACAGACTTTTTGCCAATTTATGCTTGCCAAACACCCAGCTAGAAATATGTAATCCTTTGGGACCTCTGCTCTTGTCATCCTTTAACACATTTTTATCAAGTAATGTGCCCTTTTTGGCTCAAAGCACAATAATAGTTTGTATTCAGAATGTGAGTGCTACAACTTCAGAGGACTTGCTCATGATGTAAAGCAAAACTAGAGCATTATGCTGATAAATTCAGTTATCCCAATTCCAATGATTATGGAGCAGTGATTCTCAATCTTTTGTACTGGTGACCCCTTTTACATAGCAAGCCTCTGAGTGCGACCCCCCTCCCCTTATAAATTAAAAACACTTTTTTATATATTTAACACCATTATATGTGTGCTGGAGGTGAAGCGGGGTTTGGGGTGGAGGCTGGCAGCTCGCGACCCCCAGTTTGAGAACCCCTGTTTTGGAGTAATGAAAATCCCAGGTAACCATCCCAGGGTACAGTGCTAGCACAATGTCCTTGGGCCCCATCTGAGCCGTTTACTAAGTCCTGAATTCCACCCTGGCTAGCAGATAGAAGGTGCACCTGTGCTTCTAAAAAGCATTAAATAGCAGGGAGCTTTTTAAAATCTCTCCACATATTTATTCTGAAATGGACAACAGTGCCTGAGCCCCTGTGCTGCTGAGTTCCCTCTGCTCCCATTGAGGTTATTTCTTGTCTCTGGGAGCTCCCAAGGCTCAGCTCCTCACAGCAGATGCACAGTACCTGGCAGGATTCAGCCCAAAAACTGCATAACTAAGAAGGATGTGACTAATAAAGAAAATGACATCAGAGCTGATTTAAGTCACTTCTTGTAAATATTTAAACAGAGGTTTCATTTGTTTTCCTTTATGAAGGGGAAATATGCAGGGCCTGTGAAGGGGACACAGTTCAATAATACAGCTAAACAGCTGTTTCCGTCTCACACAGGGCTTGATTCTGATCTGGCTGGCACTGGTTTTACAGCTGTGCAGCCTGAATGAAATCATCCCTGATTTATGTCAGATGAGAATCAGGGCTCCTACATGTAGATTATCCATACATAGAAAAGCAAACGTCTTTCCTCTGTAGAAAACATGCCTTTCCTGGGGTAAGAGAACAGAGATCTTGTCATGAGGATTGAAATTGAGTAGGACATGGGTTAAATAAAAGCAGTGTACAATCTGAGCTAAAGGAAGCACTCTGCTGTGCTTTCCCAAGGCCTGAAAGTTGTGCTCTGCTATTCCATTTAGATACAGGCAAAGGGAGCTGCAGAGGACGTATGCCCTGCCCCTGGAGTAAAGGAGGTTCTATGCTTTTGGCTCTTTGCAGCCTCAGGCCATGCCTACACAGGAAATCTTGGTGTTGCAGTGCCCTAGCATGCGTCCGCACACAACTGCTTCTCCATACTCCTCATCACCGGGATTCTGTTTGCTCTGGGCAAGGCTACTCACTGTTATCCATACCAGGACAGAACTGGTATAGACAGCAAGGAGGAGGTAGGTTCCTGCAGTACAGGGTCTCATGGGAGGAAGAGACTAGTGGGGATTTTTGGAAGTCCTCGCAGGAATAGAGGACCATTCATTCATGTAGCACAGCCGTCCTCCCCTCTAAGGCCCTGCACAACTCTTCCCCTAGGCATTTAGGCTTTCATTATTTCCTAATCCTCATGTCACTTCTTCAAAGCGTCCTGCCTCACTTCTCCATATTTTTCCTTCATATTCTCCCAGCAGCCCCAGGGAAATGGGGAGGGAGGCTTGGGGTTTACCAGCCATCTCAAGTACTAGCTAGAGATGGATGCTAAAGACAGATTTCCTGAACAGATTCCAGGGACAGTACCCTACCAAGAATCCCAGCACCATCCTCTCAGCAGTTCAAGGAGGGTGTGGCTGGGTTCTCCCCCGCTGTTGCCCCCCTACTTTTCATAGTGGTCTTTAGCTAGTAGGTTTAGTTTGGGGGTTGATGGAGGTGAACAAGGGGGAGAGAGTGATGGGGTAAGTTAAGTAAGAGAGAACAGTGTGAGAGAGATGCTGCAGGGAGAATGGGGAGAAGAAAGGAGACCATATAGGGAAAGAGGTAGAGAACGCAGAGTGGGGAAAGAATGGGAGATACAAAGAGGTGAAGGGAGAAAGAGAGCATGGAGAAAACAGACACTGGTGGCAACTCTGGGAAAGTTTTCATGATCTATTAAAGGAAAGAAAAATGTAGTGTGAAGCCAGGATGCGGAAAGAAACTCTAACAAAAGCAAGGAGTGCAGTAAGGTACTCCTACACAGTACATTGACTAGACCAGTGGTTCTCAACTCACAGTTCGCTTGTGGCCCAATCGGCATACAGCAGTGGCCCATGTGACATCCTTAGGGCCATACATGTATATATGTTGTGGATGTAGCCCACATAACACATAGATGTATGAACTCTTTGGCCCAGTTCATAGTCCTGGGGACAAGCTGGTCTCTTTTATGTTTGTGTGTTCAATGCTGAGCTCACAGCCAGCCCTTAATAAATAATAAATGGATGCACTGGTTAGTGGAGGATCTTGGCTCTCTGGGCTAATGTTCAGATGAACTATATACCATGGGATTGATACTCCCTTAAATTCTTAGTCCCTTCACTCCAGTCAGCCTTTTTTTTTTTTTTTTTGCTGGTACAAAGTGCTTCACTTCCAAATTTCTTAGTGCTAGCTCCGGAATGAAAACAAAGATAAACTTTTCAAGTTCCCATAGGTCAGTTTAAAGATAAATAAGAGCTACATAAACATATAATTGCTGGAGCATTCCATCTGAATTTAGCCATAGACAGTGCTATGCCAAGGATTTTTTTTTTTACCCACTCCTGTGCAAGGCACAAGTTGAGATTCCTAGGGAAGTTTCCTAGGGAATGTAGGCTTGTTTATCACCACAGCACCTGCTAGTGCTTTCTTGGCATGTCTGTGCTAAATTCCAGCATTGATTAATCTTTAAAACTCTAGATGACTTTGTTCTTATTGGACTGAATCTTGCAAGAGGCTCTCATTCTGGATGCATGCTCTTTTAATTAAAAAAAATATTTTAGTCATTTTTCTCAATTCCAGAAGATTAAAAATACAGTACCTTTTCCCCATATTAGAACTGTTCTTTTTCACCTCCTAGTTAAAAATAAAGGATTAGGCCCTGTTCCTGAATGTATTAGGGTCAGGGGGCCTGAATGCCCCAAAGCCTATTGCCTCACAGTCTCAGATCTTTACTTTTCAAAAATTAGGAAGGGACATGAGAATATTCTACCTCTGTGTACAGATCTCCTGTGGTTATTAGCGAGAGCTCTGCTGTTGGAACAAAGGTGGAGATTGTCAGCTCTTTGGGGTTGGGACTGTCATTTTTGTTCAGTGTATGTATAGCACCTGGCACAATGGGGTCCTGGCCAATGACTAGGGCTCCTAGGCACTATCGCCGTAGACATATTAATAAATACACTCCTTCAGTGGGCTGTTTGGTGTTGAGCATGCAGCGTAGGTGAAAACTCTAACCTTTTCTCCTGATAAGCAAAGTTATCCATGTTTCCCCACCATACATGAGAGTGCTGAGGACACAAGCTTGGTACACTAGCATTTTGGTCTTGAAGGTAAGCTTTGAGTTGTTCCATGCTCTTTTAGCTAGTCTGCTAAAGGTGGTGGCAGCCTTTCCAATGCGAACATTTAGTTCTTCATCCAGTGAGAGGTTGGTGGTCACTGTAGAACCTAAATAGCTGAACTTTTGGACGACTTCTAGCTGGTTTGTATTTAAGGTGATTGAAGGATCTTGTGGAACACCTTGTCCTAATACAACCATTTTCTTAATGCTGATGGTGAGAGCAAATGCCTGACAGGCACTTGAAATGAAGTCTGTCCATGAGTTCTTGTAGTAGATCTTCATCATGGGCTATGAGGGCAGCAGCAGCAGCGAATAGAAGTTCCCTGATTAGCACCTTCTTTGGTCTTTGACTTAAGTTCATAGAATCATAGAATCTCAGGGTTGGAAGGGACCTCAGGAGGTATCTAGTCCAACCTCCTGCTCAAAGCAGGACCAAACCCAACTAAGTCATCCCAGCCAGGGCTTTGTCAAGTCTGCTTTTCTGAAGTCCAGGGTCTCTGTTCTACTGCGCTCCTTTCTTCCTTGTGTCAGGATCCTGAACTCGACCATCTCATGGTCACTGCCTCCCAGGTTCCCTTCCACTATTGCTTCCTCTACTATTTCTTCCCTGTTTGTGAGCAGCAGGTCAAGAAGAGCTTTTCCCCTAGTTGGTTCCTCCAGCACTTGCACCAGGAAATTGTCCCCTACACTTTCCAGAAACTTCCTGGATTGTCTGTGCACTGCTGTATTGCTCTCCCAGCAGATATCGGGGCGATTAAAGTCACCCATGAGAACCAGGGCCTGTGATCTAGCAACTTCTGTTAGTTGCTGGAAGAAAGCCTCGTCCACCTCATCCCCCTGGTCTGGTGGTCTGTAGCAGACTCCCACCATGACATCACCCTTGTTGTTCATACTTCTAAATTTAATCCAGAGACTCTCAGGTTTTTCTGCAGTTTCATACTGGAGCTCTGAGCAGTCATACTGCTCCCTTACATACAACGCAACACCCCCACCTTTTTTTATCCCTCACGGGGGAGGGATAGCTCAGTGGTTTGAGCATTGGCCTGCTAAACCCAGGGTTGTGAGTTCAATCCTTGAGGGGGCCACTTTGGGATCTGGGGCAAAAAAATTGGTCCTGCTAGTGAAGGCAGGGGGCTGGACTTGATGACCTTTCAAGGTCCCTTCCAGTTCTAGGAGATTGGTATATCTCCAATTATTACTTAAGTTGTTACAGGTTGAAGAGTTTCCCATCCAATCTTGTGTGGAGATACACTCCATCTTTCATGTCCTTAAACACACAGTTCAAGAGTACCAAGAAGAAGATTCCAGAGAGTGATGGGGCTTGCTTCACTTCGCTTTTCATCTCAAAGCTGTCCAAAGTGGACCCGTCATACTGGACAGTTGCTCTCATGTTGTTGTGGAATGAATGTATAAGACTTAACAGGGTTGGTGGGCATCCTGTCTTTTCTAGTAATGCACATAGACCTGCTCTACTGACTGTCGAATGCTTTGGTTAGGTCCACAAAGGTACAATGGTCAGTTTTGCTCTCTGCACTTTTCTTTTTTCAACACCAAAAGATAAAGTCACCACCACAGAGATTCTTCAAAGGGAAATTTACCAAGTGTGACAGCCCTGCTCAAGCAAAGATGACTGCACTGGCTGGGCCATCTGAATAGGTTAGAAGACAGATGCATACCCAACGACATGCTCTATGGGGAGCTATCAGAGGAAACAGGAACAATAGGATGTCCCAAGCTTCACTATAAAGACACATGCAAGCGAGATACGAAGGAATTTGGAATTGATCCTGACCAATGGAAAATCTTGGCAAGTGGTCATGGCAAGTGGCACTATCGTCTCCATCAGGGTACCAAAGTCCATGACAGGAGCTGGCTCCTACACCTTGAAGAGAAAAGAGCCTGTAGGAAGCAAGGAGCTCCCAACCAAGATATGTACATTTGCAATAACTGCTAAAGATCATGCAAATTTCCGATAGGACTATTCAGTCACATGAGACATTGCAAACCCATCTAGGTCATAGGCTGCAATTCCCACCGTCTCTTGTAGATGAAAGGATGCCAACAACTCAGTAGACTAATTTTGGGAGAAGCAGTTTCAGCCACCCTTGCTCTACAGAGTCTCATTAATAGCAGAGAGGGACACATGCTCCTCTTTGATGTGTGGCATGTATCAAAACATTTAGTCTGCAGAAGAGAAGAATGAGGGGGGATTTGATCGCTGCTTTCAACTACCTGAAAGGGAGTTCCAAAGAGGATGGATCTAGACTGTTCTCAGTGGTACCTGATGACAGAACAAGGAGTAATGGTCTCAAGTTGCAGTTGGGGAGGTTTAGGTTGGATATTAGGAAAAACTTTTTCACTCAGAGAGTGGTGAAGCACTGGAATGGAGGTGGTGGAATCTCCTTCCTTAGAGGTTTTTAAGGTCAGGCTTGACAAAGCCCTGGCTGGGATGATTTAGTTAATTGGGAATTGGTCCTGCTTTGAGCAGGGGGTTGGACTAGATGACCTCCTGAGGTCCCTTCCAACCCTGATATTCTATGACAGAAATCCTTGTGCATTAAATCCAAAGGGGAATTGAGCCTAGGTGCTCTGATGCCGTAGTGAAACAGAAACATATCATAAATGCCAATATGCAGATGATGGGTGGGTTAGCATAATGCTTAAAAAAAGAGCAGTGGTTTGTTGAAAGGTGAGAAATCATGGGGGGTGGGAGTCCCCCAGGGAAGCTGCTGGCCGCTCAGTCTTCAGAAAATCAGTCCACTTCTTTAGCTACCTAAATACAGACTTAGGAGCGCAACTTTAGGCTCCAGTTTTTGAAAATCTTGATCCTCATGGGCTCACAAATTAGCACAGGCAGCTAGTCAGATATCTAGCTGGCCATAGATGTACAAATATAATTGACTTGTGTGCATACTTCCAGTATTCACATGCAGAAATTAGGCACATACACTTGCTTATGTATGCCTAAATTTAAAAGTTTGATCCAACTGTCAAATCATACTGCTCCCCACCTGTTCTAAGAAGACTCCCCATCCTCCTCCTCCCCCCCCCCCCGCAGTGTGTGTGTCTTTGGTAGTTTTGCTTATTTATTCTTCCATGCCCAGTTGCAATTATGACTAATTTATTTTTGTATATGTACCCACATGCAGAATCTGACTCCAGTGCTGGCTGGATACATAGGGGCTTAAATCAATTTTTCCATAAAGGGGCATTATTCTGATTTCATTTATTTACATTTACATTCATTGTCTTCTGGATATATGAAGTAGTAATTTTTTCTTCATAACATTTTCAAGCACATGTTGCTGTATTACTTTAGTAACAGCTCAAAGCTCTGGTTTAATATCATGCAACATGGGCTGTCGTGTTCTATCAAATATCCTTGAAATGTCTATCTGTAAATTATTCCCTAGTTTTCAGACCTTCAGTGGATTATGACTTTGATCCAAACATTGTTTCAAATGCTGAAATCATGCAGATACACATTTGCTGGTCTACTGCTTTGTGTTTTTCCACTGTTTATAAAAAAAATTCTTATTTCACCTTAAAGGCATTCAGTTATTTTTGCAGTGTTTAGGTTCATTGACACTTGGTACGCTTATGGTTTTTATGGTTGCTTTGCTCAAATCTTATTAGAGGAGCTGTTTAATATATTACTTGGCCGTTCAGAGTTTCGTATGTTTCTAGTTCACTAGTCAGCATGACTCCGAGAGCCCAGAGAAATGGCCATTCTTTAGTGTACGTAGAGTGCTTATGGACCTCAACTAACAAAATGCCATATGTTATTTGTAACATTTTTTCTCAGAATCTGGAATAAGAAAATTGTTATTATGGAATGAAAAACAACTCTAGTTTACTTCAGCTAATTCCCCCAGTGCTTGTTATTGCCAGCCCTGGGAAGACTGTGCTGTGTTCAAGAATTTCTCTAATCCTTTGTTGGGCAAAATGTTGTCTGAGACTCCTGCCTAATCATAGATAACTGAGTAATGATTCTAATCAGGATGGACTTCTGAAACCATGCTCATTTTACCATGAATAAATGCACTCAGATCTCATGCCTCACCTTCACATTTTCAGCCCTGAAATTGCAGGCTTCCCAAATTCTTTACAGGTTTAGGCCTCTTTCACAAAAGAGCTGTCAGAGACAGAGAAAGCCCATCTGGCTGCTAACAAAGTGTTGTTCTGTCTGGTGGTTCATTCAGTGTACAACAAGTGTGTGGACTGTGTGGCAGCAAAAGTGAGTACAATCCTTGACCTTCATCTGCAAACCTTCAGCTTCCTGAGAAAGGTATTTGCAAGTCTTTACATACATAAGCATCTTGGGTCTCTATTACCCTTCATGCCCTGCAGAAGCTCCTCCATAGCACGCAGGCCAGGGTTTGGGGTCAGGCAGAGGCCACTGTCCACAGCATCTTACCCCCTTCCCCCTCCAAGCCCCACAGGAGAGTAGAGGGTACATAAATGCTGACCTTTTCATAATTCTCCCCCTACTCTGCAGAAACCCTCACCCCACGAAGAAGGGACATCATGGTTATGGGCTGCCAGTGGGGTTTGAATCATTGCTGCAGCATGGCCCTGATGGACCTGAGTTACCCACTGCATTTCTGTGGGAGGGTGGCAAGTCCCACCCCCCCTGAGCTTAGAATGAGGCAGAAACTCTATCTAAGGTCCACGCTTGCAGCATTGACCTGAGCGTAGCTAGCATAGTGGGACAGTGGGACAGCTTCATGGAATTAGGCTATAGCCTAAAAACAACAGGCATTTCTTGTTCTATTAAAGACAACAAAATTACACTGATCTATAGAGCAAAAATAGCACTGACTACTAATACTGCAGATTACTCTGCTGAGGTATCTAGCCTGCACTGCAGACTTCATATTTTGTGTGCTCTATAGGGCGCAACAGACTCTGGGGAAGAGCACACAAAACATGAGGCCTATTACTGCAAGCCCTCTGCTAGGAGACCTCCCACTGACTTCACTGTGAGTCCTGCACATCAAGGCCTTGTGGTATCAGCCCATCAGTTCAAAAGTGCAGTGTAAGCTACATGTGGATTATCTGTGCCTAAACGCCAGACAAAAATGGGGCCCCATTAAGCTAGGCTCTGTACAAACACTTACTGTCATAGGCCTGGTCTACACTAGGATCTTAAATCGAATTTAGCAGCGTTAATTCGAACTAATCGCTCAACCGTCCACACCAGGAAGCCATTTAATTCGAACTAGGGGGCTCCTTAGTTCGAATTTGGTACTCCACCCCGACAGGTGGAGTAACGCTAAATTCGCACTTGCTAGCTCGAATTAGGCTAGGTGTGGATGCAAATCGAACTTAGTAGCTCCGGGAGCTATCCCACAGTGCACCACTCTGTTGACGCTCTGGACAGCAGTCGGAGCTTGGATTCTCTGACCAGCCACACAGGAAATGACCCAGGAAAATTTGAATTCATTTTCCTGTCTGGGCACTTTGAATCTGACGTCCTGGCTGGACATCGGGGCGAGCTCCGCAGCACCTGCAACGATGCAGAGCTCTCCAGCAGAGGAGTCAGCCCAATGCAAGAATAGAAAGAGATCCCCAGCATGGACAGACCGGGAAGTCCAGGATCTGATCGCTGTGTGGGGCGAGGAGTCTGTGCTGTCGGAGCTGCGCTCCAACAAGCGTAATGCAAAGACCTTCGAGAAGGTCTCCCAAGCCATGACACAGAAAGGATACAGCCGGGATGCGATGCAGTGCCGCGTGAAAGTCAAGGACCTGAGGCAAGGCTATCAAAAAGTCAGAGCGGCAAACGGACGCTCCGGAGCACAGCCCCAGACATGCCGCTTCTACGAGGCACTGCATGCCATTCTCGGTGGGTCTGCCACCACTGTCCCACCACTGACCGTGGACTCAGTGGATGGCATAGTGAGCCAGGACAGTTCCTACTCGATGTTCGCCGATGGGCAAGACGACGAAGGGTCCGTGGAGGAAGGCGCAGGCGACAGCGAACACAATGCCGCTTTCCCTGACAGCCAGGATCTGTTCCTCACCCTCACAGAGATCCCCTACCAACCCTCACCGGCCGTGAACCCGGACTCAGAGTCAGGGGAAGGATCAGGCGGTAAGTCGTATAAACAAGAAAATATTTATTTGCTCGAAAACATGTATACCAAAAATATAAATTCTATCTATAAATACTATATCTAAAACTTTTTAAAGGGAAACTAAACGAACAGTAGGTCTACACAGATTGGGATGGAACAATAGTCCTCCATGGACAATTCCACAAATGCTTCAAACAGTTCCTCAAATACCCTCCGCAGGAGGTTTCGAGGAAGAGGTGCCCTATTTGGTCCTCCGGTGAAGCTCACTCTTCCACGCCACGACATCCTCAGATACAGGGGAACCATCGCCTCTACCAGCATGGCCGCGTAGGGTCCCGGTCGGTGAAGTGCTTCCCTTAACATCCTTTCTTTCTGCACTCGAGAGACACGCCTCAGGGTAATCTCGTTACTGAAGTGCTGCATCTAATTAGGGCAATTAGCGAATAGTTACTGTTCTTAATGGTTTACTTATACTTTGCATAACAAAGCCCCGCGCTTAGCAGCCACGTGCTGTAGGCCACACAGGAAAAGCATACATTGATCTTTCCCCTGCAGTGTCGGGAGTGGCTGCAAAAGGGTCATAGTATCTGATTTCCAGATTGCCGTTAGCACGACGGCACAGCTATCCGTTAACTGATAAGCATAATGTACTGTAAGGCTTACCAGGACTCTCTGCTAGAGGGATTCTGCTCTCTCTCCCGACTTCTCCGCTCTCCTGTGCAATGGCGCAGCCAATCAGAGCGTAGGCCAAAATGTTGTGCTTCTCTGGAGACCACGTGACACTTGTTGTCCGGTACGGTCTTCTTCATGGAAATTGACTAGACGGTGTTCACTGTTCGCGAAAATGTATCTGTACAAGGAAATCACTAACTTTCCCCATCACACAGCTTCGGCTCCTTCCCGGACTGCCCGGCATCCCCCTCGCAGAGACTGGCAATGATTAGACGGCGAAAGAAGAAGACTAGGGACGACATGTTCGCTGAACTGATGGTCTGCTCCCGAGCAGAGGCTGCAGAGCAGAAACACTGGAGGGAGACCCTATGTGAGCAGCATCGCACACTCATGGAACGTGAGGATAGGTGGCGGCAGGAAGACCAGCAGACCACCCAAACGCTACTTGGTCTCATGAAGGAACAAACGGACACGCTTCGTCGCCTTGTTGATGTCCTGCAGGACCACAGGCTGGAGGACAGGGCCCCCCTGCAGTGTCTCTGCAATCGCCCTCACCAGCCAAGAAGTCCTGGCCCCCCCTCACCCAAAAGTACAAGACGGAGGGGTGGTAGAGGACGTGAGAACTGTCACTGAACCAGAGCAGAGCGGCCGTGTACCCCGCACTTCTCACGTTAGAAATTTGTAGAAGTGCTTCCCTTATAGGCTCAGCCAGTCCCAAATCCAAGGTTCATCCCCCCACTGTTTATTAGATTAATAAAAGCTGTTTGCTGTTAATCACTGTTTCCGTCATGTCTTTCCTGTCAGAGGATTTTTCGGTGTATGGGGTGGACAGGGGTTTCATACTTGCACGGTATAGCCTACAGTACCAGGGTACAGACTTGGGGAAAGGATCAACTGCGGGGCACACACACACTGCAGTCAGTAGGCACCAGGGTCATTCTGTGTTGTGTATGCTGCCCCTGTTCATTTCGTAATGTGTATAATTGTCCAGGGTCCTAGCGCCTGTCACGCCATTACTGTGAAGGCAGGCTGCCCTTACGATGCACTTGCAACGGATCCACGAGCCTATCCGCTGCCCTGAGCCCCAACCAGAGCCCTCATCCACGGACAGATAGTCACCCTTCTCCCACACCCATCACCCCTTCCCACGCAGAAACCCGCAGCCCACTGCCGTCATCCAAACCCCTATGCAAAGAAGGCACCACTCGCCCCTTCCTGCAAACCCTCCCCTTCATGCAGAACCACTGTCATCCGTCCCCCACCCCAGAGACCTATGTAGGAGCAGGAGGATGTCAGTCCTCTATGGAGGAAGCGGTCTGTACGTCAGTGCACACCGTGCCCAGCACAGTATGCGTCCATGTCTCAACACCAGAACAGAAATGCAAAGTAAAAGAAAGATTTATTAATAATGAGTGTAACAATTACTTTGCTTAAAAACGTGCTTTGGAAGTGGGGGAAACTTGGAGAACAAGGCATGTAGCCGCAGATCCAAATCGACACAAACTGACACAGGCCCAGGGTCAGTTTCTCTTGAAAGCAAGTGGAGAGTCATAGGTTACCCTGATCTCCGAGGAAACTTGCTTTCAAAGCCTCCCGGATACAGAGCGCTTCCCGCTGGGATATTCTCTCGGCACGGGTGTCTGGCTGAGCGTAAACTGCAGCCAGGCGATTTGCCTCAACCTCCCATCCGGACAAAAAGGCCTCGCCCTTGCTCTCACACAGATTGTGCAGCACACAGCAAGCAGCAATAACTACGGGGATATTCTTTTCGCTGATGTCCGAGCGAGTGAGTAAGCTCCGCCATCTCCCCTTGAGACGTCCGAAAGCACACTCCACCACCATTCTGCACTTGCTTAGCCGGTAGTTGAAGAGTTCCTTCTCACTGTCCAGGGCGCCTGTATAGGGCTTCATGAGCCAGGGCATTAGCGGGTAGGCTGGGTCCCCGAGGATCACTGTAGGCATCTGCACATCCCCAACCGTTATTTTGTGGTCCGGGAAGAAAGTACCTGCCTGGAGGAGTCTAAAGAGACCAGAGCTCCTGAACACACGCGCGTCATGAACCTTGCCCGCCCACCCGACGTTGATGTTGGTAAAACGTCCCCTATGGTCCACTAGTCCTTGCAGCACCCTGGAAAAGTAGCCCTTTCGGTTAATGTACTCGCTGGCCTGGTGGGCCGGTGCCAGGATAGGGATGTGAGTCCCATCTATAGCCCCACCGCAGTTTGGGAATCCCATCGCGGCGAAGCCGTCTATGATGACCTGAACGTTTCCCAGGTTCACTACCTTTGAGAGCAGTTGCTCAACGATTGCGTGGGCTACTTGCATCACAGCAACCCCCACGGTAGATTTGCCCACGCCAAAGTGGTTCGCTACTGACCGGTAGCTGTCTGGCGTGGCAAGTTTCCAGAGGGCTATGGCCACTCGCTTCTGCACACTCAGGGCTGCTCGCATCCGGGTGTCCTGGCGCTTCAGGGCAGGGGCCAGCAAGTCACAGAGTTCAAGGAAAGTGCCCTTACGCATCCTGAAGTTTCGCAGCCACTCTGTGTCATCCCAGACCTGCAGCACTATGCGGTCCCACCAGTCCGTGCTTGTTTCCCGGGCCCAGAATCGCCGTTCCACACCATGAACTTGACCCATTGCCACCATGATCTCCACTGCCCGGCGTACCCTGCTTTGTGAGAGGTCTGCGCCACTCTCCTCACCGCGCTGCCGGAGCCTCCTCGCCCGATTTCTCAGTAGCTGACTGTTGCACAGGTGGACGATAAGGTGCGAGGAGTTGACAACGGCCATAAGTGCAGCGATGATCGCAGCGGGCTCCATGCTCGCAGTGCTGTGGCGTCCGCGCTGTAACCGACCAGAAAAGTGCGCGAACAGATTTCCCGCCGGCGCTTTCAGGGAGGGAGGGCGTTTGTGAGTGACGGTTGAATGATGACAGTTACCCAAAACCACCCTCGACACATTTTTCCCCCAGCAGGCATTGCGAGCTCTACCCAGCATTCCAATGGGCAGCGGGGAGTGCGGGAACTGTGGGATAGCTTCCCACAGTGCACCGCTTCCAAAGTCGACGCTGGCCCCGTGAATGTGGACTCAGAAATTCGAATTAGTGTATTTAGTATGGATACACAAATTCGACTTCATAAGGTCGAATCCACAAATTCGAACTAAGTTGATTCGAAATAGTCTTGTAGTGTAGACAAGGCCCTAGAGAGTAAGAGTCAAAAAACTCAGTCTAAATAGATAAGACCAGATGGAGGGTAGGAAGGGAATATAAGAACGGCCATACTGGATCAGACCATAGGTCCATCTAGCCCAGTATCCTGTCTTCTGACAGTGGCCAATGCCAGGTGCCCCAGAGGGAACAGAACAGGGAATCATCAAGTGATCCATCCCCTGTCACCCATTCCCAGCTTCTGGCAAATAGAAGCTGGGGACACCATCTCTGCCCATCCTGGCTAATAGCCATTGATGGACCTATCCTCCATGAACTTACCTAGTTCTTTTTTGAACCCTTAGGCCCATATCCTCAAAGGTTCCTAACTTTCATTAAAATCAGTGGAAGCTAGGAGCCTAAATACCTTTGAGGAGCTGGACGAGAGAGAGAGTAAGTGACTTACCCTAAGTCACATGGTAGGTCAGTGGCAGAACCAGCAATAGAATCCTCCCTTTGGCTGAAGTTCCCCATTCCTGGCCAATAGGAGCTGCAGGGGAGGTGCTGCAGGCAGAAGCAGCCTGCAGAGATCCCCTATCCCCCCACTCCCCTGGAGTTACAGAGATGTGCTGGCCACTTCCTGGAGCGGCGTGGGGCCAGGGCCAGGGCAGGCAGGGAGCCTGCCTTAGCCCCGCTACGCCACCGGACTTTTAGCACCCAGAGACTGCGATCAATTGGCAGAGGCTTCGGTCGAGATCTACTAGTTAGTGGCCACTGCTGTACAATATACTGTGATTGCTTGGCTAGGCCTGTCAGCTGTGGTAGTTTTTCCCTAGACGTGATGATAAAGCACAGAGATTCATGATGTGTACAGAAAGGATAAATCTATCTGGAGCTCTGCAATGTGTGTGAAATATGGAATTAGGCTGCAATTCTTGTGCACCCAAATTAATGGGAATTTTGGACGGAACAGGAATATAATGTGAGAATAGAAGGTTCTCATAGATTGGGTTGCTAAGATCTTCAGAGAGCGAAAATGTTACCCCTATGTAGAGTACCTGCACCATGGCTATGAACCACCTAAATCCCACTGTCTCTTCTCGTGAGCCCTAAAGTGGTGCTGATGTTTTTTGTGATATTCACCACAAGATGGTAATGTATGTGCATAGATTACACTGTTGGATTTCAAAATTGGAGTTAAAGTTTATGGGCCTGCAGCTCCTCACTTTGGGAATCTGGCTTGTATAAGGGCTGCAGTGTTACTCTGACTGTTCAGAAACACAGAAGTTGGAGCCATTCATGTTTCTTCTTGTTTATCTGTTGCAAGCATATTTTATTAGTTGGTGGGTTGTTTTGTTTGTTTGTTTTTTTGCTTTTTGAAAGTCCATCTGCTCCTGAATATAATTTGATTGCTCTCCTACATGGATCCATGGGTCACAGTTTTAAATAGTAAATATCAAGATCTGTGAGCAAGCCCAAGTTGTTCTGATCAGTTCCAGTGCAGGATGCCAGACTTGTTACCCTCCTCTGGAAATTTAAAAGCTGACGACACAAAAGAATAAGGAAAGATTTTGCATTGATTTGTGGTATGGAGCAATAGAAGTGCTTTGAGTGTGAAAACATCACTGCGTGTTTTCATCGTTTGAAGCAGCATTTTGATTTCAGATTTGTATTAACTGCATTGCAGAAAAGATGCATTTGTGGGTAGCTCTAGGCCCCATCTCCTTAAGCCCCTTTCCCACTTTGTCCTCTCAGTTCTGCCCAAGTCAGAGAACTAGCTGTCTTCTGTATGTCCTTCTGCCACTGTGGTGTGTGATTCTCATCAAGCCATTTTCCATCTGCCCCCTGTGCCTCCCTGATCTAGTCCATCTTTTTTCTCTTTGAAGTCCATAAAAAAAATCCCTTTCCCAGCAACCTATAAACCGTAGACCGCTGTGCAGAGAGGTGTTAACAGAATGGAGTGCACACAACACTTCCTCCCCTCGTCCCTCTCCAGAATAGGGTGACCAGATGTCCCGATTTTATAGGGACACTCCGGATTTTTGGGTCTTTTTCTTATATAGGCTCCTATTACCCCCCACCCCCTGTCCCGATTTTTCACATTTGCTGTCTGGTCATCCTACTCCAGAATGTCATGCAAAATCTAGTGGAATAAAAACTGCATGCAGCTAAGAAGGCACTCAGAGACTATTGTGATAGGCATGGAACAAGAACCTGAATAGAATAAGAAAATATATTCCTTTCTGGTTAATTACTTCCATTTCATGTCTAAATATCCCATCCTTAGTCTATACATTGTCTCTTTAGATTGTAAATTCCTCAGAGCAGCGACATTGTTTTCCTGTTTGTACATAAAGAGCAAGTCACAATGGGATTTAGGCACCTACCTGCCATTTTAGGCACCTAAACTGACTCAGCACCAAAGTTTTTGCAGTAAAAGTACCCTGGGCGCCTATGTTTCTGCTTCTGGGCATGTACAATGTTGCTCCACTCTAGGCATCCAGATGCTTATGCTCCACTGTGATTAGGGTGACCAGACATCAAATGTAAAAAATCAGGACGGGGGTGGGGGGTGATAGGAGCCTATATAAGAAAAAGACCCAAAAATCAGGACATCTGGCCACCCTAAGTGTGATGCACGAAGTGGGGGAAGATAAACAGGTGTTCCTCTGCCTCAGTCACCTGTGGGGTCTGCTGCAGGTGTGCACAGAGGCTGCTTCCCAGGTTGGGCCCCACACAGGAGCTCATACAATATGGCCTGCAGGGGCAGAGGCCCTCCCTCAGGACTGTTAGCCCTGTGGTGGAGGTACTTAGCTGAAATGTGGGAGACATCCCCTGGTTCAAGTCCCCCCTACGCCTGTGGGGGGAAGAAATTTGAACAGGAATCTGCTACCTCTCAGGTGAGTGCCCTAACCACTGGGCTATGTGATCTACAGGTGGGAAATTCCTTCACACTCTCCTGTTGAAGCTGTTCCACTTTGGATTAAATAATTAAAAAGAGTCATTGTGGGAGAGAGCAAGCATGAGAATTGTTAGGCCTGAATAAAGATATAGCAGACAAAAACAGTTATGCCAACCTGACCGAAGTCAGGCTAACAAGGGCTTCTGGGTAATCCTGGAGTGGAAAATACTGAGACGCAGCATGTCTCACAAAGCGCTGGGAAAAAGTGAGATAAGTGAGGGTCTGGATTCCTGGCATAGTACCAGCTGTGCTGTGTTAGGAACAGTTCGTTTGAAGAACTGATAGGGAGCCAGCCTCCCTGTATTCACTCCCGGTTTCTGTCTTAGGTCCGTTCTTAACTCCTGTCTTCCAGTTTCTGGTGCTTGGCAACCATGCTGATAAGAAAGTTGCTGGGGCATCACAACTTGCTTACATTATAAAGAAAGATAGATATGCTTTGTTACTAAGGTTTTTTGTTACTAACCAAAGTGGGGGTGGGATATGGGTTGTGTGAAATGAATAATTTGTGACGCGACG
This sequence comes from Mauremys mutica, assembly GCF_020497125.1. Classification (NCBI taxonomy): domain Eukaryota; kingdom Metazoa; phylum Chordata; order Testudines; family Geoemydidae; genus Mauremys; species Mauremys mutica. The sequence continues at coordinate 5,561,817 of NC_059076.1, read as the reverse complement.
GAACTGTCTATATAACCTATACTTAGTTGTAAAAGAGTGGGCTGGTTCTCTCTGGAGATGAGCTGCTCTCTATTGATGCGTGCACTTGTCAATAAAGAACTTTTGATTGGACCTTGCTGGTGTTGCCTGTCTCTCTGCGGTCAGACAACGAACTTTGCTGTCGGGGTTAGAGTCCCTGACATCTTTGGCAACTCCGCCGGGACTTTGTCTGACTCTCCGGCGGGGGATCAGACTCTGAGGCAATGCAGCGCGCATCCTCTGGTTTAGAGGAGCCTTGCCTGGTAATCTGATCTCTGCGTTGGCGATAAGGCGAGTTCTGTGAACCAGCTGAAGCTCGTAGAAATCCAGCAACATCCACCTACCGTTGAGTAGGGTCAAGGTTGCCTGGGTTAGAGTCCCAGTGCAGATTGTCGGGGTTCGAGTCCCTGACAACTTAGGTCTGGGTTAGAGTCCCAGTCCAGGTCTGGGTTAGAGTCCCAGTCCAGGTTTGCGCAGGATCCAAGTAGTCTGGGTTAGAGTCCCTGACAGAATGATTTTGTATCCCTGTGATTAGAGCACTCACCTGGGAGGTGTTGTTACCCAGGGTCCCTAATCATAGAATCATAGAATCTCAGGGTTGGAAGGGACCTCAGGAGGTCATCTAGTCCAACCCCCTGCTCAAAGCAGGACCAAACCCAACTAAATCATCCCAGCCAGGGCTTTGTCAAGCCTGACCTTAAAAACCTCTAAGGAAGGAGATTCCACCACCTCCCTAGGTGGTGGAATCCCAAAGCTCTTGCTAATTTTACTGTCTGCAAGGCAATATCAGGTGTGGCAAAGTACCTGCTTCTCCTCAGCAGGCTCAGTGTCTCCTTAGCCTTGGAGACACTGGCTTGGGCAAAGCAAATCCTTCCAGGTAGCACAGGGTCTGGCTGATCCTTCCCTCAGTCAGTCCCTTGTGCTGGTTTTCTCCCCTTCTGGGGACAGAGTGCAGCCTTCCTTGCTGGAAGGGTTCAGAGCCTTGCTGCACCTAACTTGATGGCTGCTTCTCTCACTCTCCCCCCTGCTTCCATGCCAGGGAGGGTTTAAAAAGGTCTCCAGCAGTTGGGGCCAACTGAACCTAATTAGTTCCTTGGTAACCCCTGTTCCAGCTGAAACTTATTTCCCCATGGCTATCTCTCCTCAGTGGATAGGGAAAGGCCTTTTAACCCCCTGGGACTAATTACTACCCGTTCCTTTGTAGCCATTTGTCCTGGCTTTGCCACACAGGAAATAAACCAGGGGAGATGCAGCACCTTTGTCTGCTATATGGTTGGCATAAATCACACAAAATCAAGTGCTTTTACGTAAAGCCTTCGCTTTATTAATCTCCAGTACTCTCAACAGGATGCCTTTACTCAAAGTCTCTGCTTTATTTAATCTCAAGCACATACAAACACAATATGTTATAGACCGCCCCCCAATCAATACTTACCCATAGTCTGGAGGGGTCTCGATTGGTCAAATGACAAGGTTCCAGTGGCCAGCTATCTGCCTGTTGCTGGGGATTCCAAGAGATGTGCAGAATGTCAAATCCAAATTCCTCAGACCTGTCTACCTCTTTATGTTAATAACTGATACAATTGCATCAACAACATGTCAGTCAAAGAAAAAACATTATGCAAGCACTGTTTAAGTTCTAGAGATGTGTTTTTGCAGAGTCTGCAGTCTCGTGGGTCTCAGCACACCCACCCACCCACCCGAAGTCAATTATATGTAGGCTGCCTGTTTTTCATAGACGCTTACCCCAGCGTATCAGAGAGGACATAGAATCAAGCTCACTCCTCATGATCGCTGTCCCCGCCCCCCGGCTACCTTTGTGATACTGGTACAAAGGCCTTATAGGTGCTACTCTTGGCAATAAGTAAAATAATGGATAGTCCATCCCATTAATTGGCAGTGGTTTGAGCACCTGGCTGGTTGTTAAAAATGCCCCTCTACAGTATGAGACCCAGGATCGTATGTGCCAATGACATTTTTTTTAATTATTTAACAAGAGTGCAACGGCTTCAACAGGAGAGACTGAGGGAGCCTGTGATGGGGTGCTCCACTCATCGCTAGGATGGCATGGCACCTCCCCCAATCACTCTGGGGCAGAGGTTCTTAAACTGCGGTCCGTGGACTACCAGTGGTCCATGAGCTCCATTCAGGCAGTCCGCAGATAGTTCCCTCTAAGGTGCGCACCTGGGCGGCCATACAGGAGAGAATGAAGGGGGCTGCCATGGCAGGGGAGAGAGGGCACATCCATTGCATTAGAAAGGTAAGACTACTGATATTAAAATATGAATTGTTTGCTTTTATTTGTAGAACAAAAAAAATTATCATTAAGGGTGGTTTTATATAGCGCTTTTATCCAAAGCACTTTACAATAGTTAGCTAATGGTACAAACAACATTTGGAAAGATCATTAAGTGGTCTGCTGAGACCCACAGCAATTTTCAAGTGTTCTGTGGAAAAAAAAGTTTGAGAACCACTGCTCTGGGGAATAGCTCGCTAGGTTGCTGTTCCTCAGGGCCGCCCAGAGGATTCAGGGGGCCTGGGGTCTTTGACGGCGGGGGGGCCCCGCTTCGGTGGTAATTCGGTGGTGGGGGGTCCTTCCGCTCCGGGACCTGCCGCCGAATTGCCACTGAAGACCCGGCACTTCAGCAGGTCCCGGGGCAGAAGGACCCCCTGCCGCGGGTCTTTAGGGCACTTCGGCAGTGGGTCCCGGAGCAGAAGGACCCCCCGCCACCGAATTACCGCCGAAGACCCGGAGCAGAAGAAGCTCCGGGGGCCTGGGCCCCGTGAGAGTTTTCCAGGGCCCCCGGAGCAAGTGAAGGACCCTGCTCCAAGGGCCCCGAAAAACTCTCGTGGGGGCCCCTGTGGGGCCTGGGGCAAATTGCCCCCTTTCCCCCCCCTCTGGGCGGCCCTTCATGATTCAGCCCTCTGGCCAAGTCACTCAGCGTTTCCCCCTTCCAGGGTACCATAGTCTTTCGTCAGTAGGCCTAGGTAGGCTTCCCATTCACTACCACACAGTGCCACCCTCAGTGGCTGGCAGGGGAACCCAGGCCTCCCCTCTACTCCAGATTCCAATCCGGGGCCCAGTAGTGAGCAGTTAAGGAGTGCATCTCCAACACCTTACTGTTCTCACCCCTAGACTCCTTCCTACCACACTTCTCCTCCCCTTCCTTCTTCCTGACCTCAGGGATGGGGACTTCAGGCTTCCTCTCTGCTGCCTCTTTTATCAGTCCTGGGCCAATTCAGATTTTACCCCACCCAGCCTACCAAACTGATTAGATTGTTACCTCCCATCCATCGTGCATCTGAGCAGATTTCCTTTGGGCCTTGTCTGCTGGCTCCCTAGACACCTTAGAGGAGCACTGTCCGGGACTCACTGCTCGGTGCCCCATTCTGGATCCTTGCTTTGACCCTGTGACCCCAGGGCTTCAATAGGTACTTACTCTCTGAACTCTGTCAAAGAACCTACATCAGTGTCCTGCAGGTCAGTGGCTAGAGCACTCACCTGAAAGGTGGTAGAGCCCTGTTCAGATCCCTTCCCTGCCTCAGGCAGAGGGGGGCAGGGGTGCCGGAATAGGAGAGGCCAGGGGGCCATGGCCCTTCCACTTTTTGAAAGTGCACAGGCCTGGTCCATTCACTTTTTGGTAGGGGCCACGTTCCCCCCCACCACCTCCCAGGCCTATCCTGAGGAGCCTGGGCAGCTGTGGGGCACCGTGCTACAGACCCTCCACCTGCCCAGGGTGGGGAGTCAAGAACATCCCATGTCCCCACCCCGTGGGCCCCCTGCCCAGGGCAGGTGGAGGGTCCATGGCGCAGTTCCCCACAGCTGCCTTTACCCACCTCCAGCTGTAAGAGCCGCGTGAGCAGCTGTGGGGAGTTCCGGACCCTCCTGCTCTGGGCGGGGACACAGGCCAGGAGCTGCTCCCAAACCCCAGGCAGTGTACTGCCTTTTGTGGATCCCCTTCTGAGGCTCCTGTCTCTCCCGATTCATTGTACAGGGAGCCGAGGCGCTGCACTCAGGCTTTGTGAACCCAAGTGATTTTCTAGGTACCTAAGAGTTAGGCATGGTGACATTGAGTGTCACTAAACCCAAGTCACTTTGGAAGTCTGGCCCACAGGGCCTAGCACACTTTTGGTGATTTAAGTTATGCAATATTGCTTATCATAGAATCATAGAATATCAGGGTTGGAAGAGACCTCCCTAGGTCATCTAGTCCAACTCCTTGTCCATATTATCCTTATCTGTAGGCAAGGCAGGCTAATCTCCCACACGAATTTGACTGTGGAAAGTAATTGCAACAAGCTGCCATACAGGTTGTGAGTTTATTGTTGGAGATATAGATCGGCTAGGATTTTTCAGAAGCACTTGCACTGACCTGACTTTTCTCCCACTCTTCTGAAAATGCCTCCCAACCTGTACAGGAGCTATGCTAATGTGCTGTTATCTCCATCTGCTGTGCCTGATGCAGGGATGGTATTGCATCTTCCCCAGTACACTGCTCTTTGGAAAATGTTACTACTTTGCCGAACCTTCTTTTGCCTCGTACAGCCCAACTATACAGCACATAGCATCAGACGTGTTCTCTAGTGAGAGCTAGGCTAGAGCTCCAGCCCTTTGGAGAGAGGAGTACAGCAATTCTCAAATGCTCTTCTCTCAGCCTTTCTGCAAACCTTCCATTGACTCTGGTGGGAATCCTCCACATGGGACATGGGCAGAGTATACTCCTCTCCTGGAGGAAACTCACAAATACAGACCTGTCCAAGTGGTAGAGATGCAAATGAGCATTCCTGCAAACTGATCTCTCATGGCCCCAATTCAGCAGAGCATTAAGCATATGCTTAACTCCATCTCTGTTCAGCAAGGCACTTGAGCACCTGGTTAACTTTGAGCACCCGCTTAAGTGCTTTCCTGACTAGGGACTGATGAATGACTGGGGGTTGACAAGAGGAGATGGAAGGATGAAGAGACATGGGATGGAGAAGGCAAGAGGGGTTTACTGTACATCATGGAAAAGTCTTTTTATATTCAGCGCAGGATCCTGGGCACCCCACCCTTTCCCTCGACTTCCCTCTACCTGTGTGAAATCCCTGCTGGGGAGGATCCTGCCTGTCCCCATCCAGGCAGCCCCTCCCCTCTCTTGGGAGGCCTGTCACTGTGTCCTGGAACCTGGGCAGTCTCAACATGCAGAAAAAAGACGGAACAACACGTGGAGATGATTGTTCAGCTCTCAAAAGCTTTAAAAGGGATGTGTCACTCCTTTGTCTGAATTTCTTGCCTGGTATCATTGCTGGTAACACCTCAGGTGTCTAGAACCAGAGGCTCTGACTTTCTGAGTTCCCAGGAGGTGCTCGACCCCCGCCCCAGATCTCACCCCCACTCCACCTCTTCCTGCCCCCTCCCCCTGCCTCTTCCAGCTCCTGCTCCTACCCCTCTCCCTAGTGCCTCCTGCGTGCCGCTGAACAGCTAATCACCGGTGGGTGGAAGGCACTGGAGGGGGAAAGGGAGGAGCTGATCACTGAGCACCCACTGTTTTTTTTCAGTGGGTGCTCCAGGGCTAGAGCACCCACAGAGTTGGCGCCTATGTCTAGAACCCACCAAGATTAGAGACAGACCCTGTGGTCAACATAGTTACCCTGTGCATTTGAGATCAATCCGTACAGCCAGACCCACTCTTTTCCCTCTGTTAGGCTGGATTGTAACCATCCAGTCCAGCTGAGTAAGGGATGAGCCAGGCAGGAACCAAACTGTGACTCAGGGTATGTCTATACTGCAAAAAAAAAAAAAAGTGTGTTCTTAGCTCAGGTTACCTAGGCCATGTTAAAATAACAGTGAAGACTGGGCGATTTGGTTTTGAATTTAGGTTAGCAGCACAAGTTCAACTCCAGACGGCTCTGTAGGTTTTAACTCACTCTGCTAACCCAAGTTAAACCCCAGATTGCTGTGTGTTCACTACTATAGAACCCAAGTTAAGAACACACCTGGACGCACCCTGAGCAGAGCTGGATTAATCTGTTGTGGGCCCCAGCACCCGGACTGTGGCTAGTCCCCCACTCCACTCCACCCATGCTCCGCCCCAAGGCCCTGCCTGCTGCTCGCTCCTCTGTCCTCTCTCCCCTTTGCCCCCTATTCACGCCTCTCCACCCCTCCCTCACACCTGCTGTTCACTCCTCTGCACCCCCTCCCTCCGTGCGAATGGCGTGTGGAGCCTTGGGGGATGGGCTGAGCAGGGGCGGGGCCTCGGGGCAAAGCATAGGTGGAGTGGGGGAGGCAGGACCACAGTCCAACTGCTGGGGTCCCTTCTGAGTGTGAGCATGGCACCATTGGCACCATAGTAAACCCGGTACTGACCCTTAGTTACAGTTTGACTATTTTGAGTCTTTTTTTTAAACTGCCTAGATTTCAAGTTGACCATTTCCCTTTTTGAGCCTTACTCTGGAAAGAGCAAGTTGAGGGTGTTGAAAACAAAACTGGCAGATGCTGTTTACAAAAGACTGCTTCTCCATATAAAGTCATTTCTAAGTGAAAACGGCTTCTTGGCAGCTTGCGAAATAAAATGGAAAAGTTATTTTTAGAGACAGATTTTTGTGAGTGTTTGGGTGCAAAATAAAATCAAAACCCATCATGAAAATAGAGAATTCCCAGCTTTCTGCTTTTGTTCTGATAGCACGAATTCGTCTCCCCATATAGCGATCAGATCCCATACCTCCTGTTCAGTCTATGCTGGAGCTCTTTTGCGATTCTGGGACTCCATCATGGTCATCTTTGCTGATGAGATCTGCACTCACCTGAAGATTGCCACGCTGGCCCCAAACAGGAAATGAGATTCAAAAGTTTATGGGCCTTTTCCTGTCTACCTGGCCAGTGCATTGGAGTTGAGAGCGCTGCCTAGAGCGTTCACAATGGAGCACTCTGGGATAGCTCCCAGAGGCCAATACCGTCGAATTGCAACCACACTACCCCACAGTACCCCAAATTTGACCCAGCAAGGTCAATTTCAGTGCTAATCCCCTTGTCGGGGGAGGAGTACAGAAATCGATTTTAAGAGCCCTTTAGGTCGAAAAAAAGGCTTCGTCGTGTGGACGGGTGCTGGGTTAAATCGATATAACGCTGCTAAATTTGACTTAAACTCAGTATAGACCAGGGCTTGGTCTGCAGGGAGCTTGCTTCTGAAGATGGGCTTGGTGATGTTATGAGGGATTATTTGAAGACTAGAAGAGGTTTGGGAAAGATTTCTTTCAGGACATGGTTCCCATCAAGTATGAGTTGTAATTGTTTAAAGACACTCAATGTGAGTTCCAGTGTGGGGTGGTCGGTGACAACTAGAGTTGTGTGATTGGTGGGGGTGGGGAAGAGCTTCCTGTATTGAAGCAGGTTCTCTTGGGGTATTTGTATGTGTGATCTACTTTTCTGGTGGAATGTCTTTGTTTGACTTTCTCCTCAGAGCATATTCTGTGATATCTGAGTGTATGGCTGTAGAGAACAGATTTCTTGGTTTGTTTGGGGTGGTTACTGGACCTGTGAAGGTAAGTGTGGCAATCTGTGAGTTTCTTGTACATAGTTGTCTAAAAGTTCCATTGTTGAAGCTGATCATGCTGTCCAGGAAATTGATGTTGGTGTGAGAGTGTTCCAGCGAGAGTTTGATGGATGGGTGGTGGTGGTTGAAGTTGTGGTGGAAATCTGTGAGGGAGTTTAGGTCGGCTGTCCAAAGGATGAAAATATCCTTGGTGTATCTCAGGTATGTCATTGGTTTCATGGTGCATTTGTCGAGAAATTCTTCCTCAAGCTGGTTCATGAAGAGGTCGGCATACAGGGAAGCCTTCCTGGTACCCTTGGCTGTTCCCATGGTTTGGACAAAGTGTTTGTTGTTGAATGTAAAATTGTTATGGGTGAGGATGAAATGGATAAGTTGGTGATGTGTTGAGGGGGATATCTGATGGTTGCACATAGTCTTGTAAATATTTGAGGCAGGCAGCTATGCTGTCATTGTGAGGGCTGTTGGTGTATAAGGAAGTGACATTCTAGAAAGAAAAGAAATGAAATTAATGGAGATATCCTATCTCCTAGAACTGAAAGGGACCTTGAAAGGTCATTGAGTCCAGCCCCCTGCCTTCACTAGCAGGACCAAATACTGATTTTGCCCCAGATCCCTAAGTGGCCCCCTCAAGGATTGAACTCACAATCCTGGGTTTAGCAGGCCAATGCTCAAACCACTGAGCTATCCCTCCCCCCCTAGGATCCCTTGTTTGTGTATCTTGAGATGCAGGTAGAAGGTCCATGAGGTGGGTTCATGGGGGATGAGATTGTAGAGTTTCTCTTGGAGTTGATTTGGGAAGGATTTGATGATATCCTGTTATTCCTGGGTGTATTGTGGTGTGGGGTCTTCTTTGACTTTTTTACAGTAGGTGGTGTCTGAGAGTTGTTGGCCGGCCTCATTGATGTAGTCAAAGTTGAGGACTATGATGGCGCCCCCTTTGTCTGCTCCCTTTCATCACTATGTGGAAGTTGGATTTCAGTGACTGTATAGCTGTCCTCTAGGCAGTGGAGTGATTGTGGTGGATATGATGTTTGTTAAGGATTTCACAGTCTATATTTTTCCTGAAGCAATCAGTGTAATAATCAAGTGTGTGGTTTTGTCCATTGTGGGGTGTCCAATCAGATGATTCTTTTTTCTTATGACTGTCAGTGTGGACCTGGTAATTGTGGGTGGGGTCGTGTACAAGAGTTTGCCGGGGCTTGACCCTCTCTGGGGTGGCGGGGAGCCACACCGGCTCACTACACACAGTCGATGTTGGGGAATTAGTCTGGCCGCGGGGTCTCCCTCGGCAGCCCTTGTTGTAACAGGAAGCAACACGGTAAGCCCGGCCCTGGGTCAGGGCGGGGCAACACCAGGTCATGTGCTCAGACCCTCAGGCTGGAGCTGAGCACTGACACTATAAACAGTAGCAATAAGCCCAGGCCCTAGGTCAGGGCAGGCAACAAACGCTGAGTCAGGGGCTCAGGCCCTCAGGCAGTGGTGAGCAGTACGTACAAATAGGCCCCAGCCTCCTCAGGCCAGGGAGAGGGGGAGTCTGCCACCCAGGAGTTGGGTGGCTGGGGGGACGCAGGCCCTCCCACTCCACTGCGTCCCAGCCCGGGGCCCTAGCAGCGGCCAAAGATCCACTGCTTAGTCAGTGGGGATCCGGACCGCAACACACCGACATGGGCTCTGGTCGTGCTGCAGCCAGACTGGGGTCGGCTACCCCTGAGCTACTTCCACACTCCCCCTTGGGCCCTACCTGGGTCCTGGCGTTGGCCTCTGGGGGGTCCAGGAGCATGGGTTCTTCGGGGCAGGGGTTGATCGGCAGGTCCGGCAACTCCTCCGGATAGCGGGCGCAGGGCAGGCCCGGCCAGTCTGGGCAGCCACCTTGGGCCGCGGGTCTTCCCAGTTGCGGGCTTGGCTAGAGACGTCTGATCTCTCCGGCGGCTGGGCCCCTACTGAGCTCTGAGGGCCAACCTTTATACTTCCGGGTCGCCGCCTGACCCTTTGAGGGGCGGGCTCAGAGCTCCCTAGCTCCACCCACTCTGGCCTCCAAGTGGGCTCTTCCTCCTCCGGGGCAGTGGGGAGCCACACCGCCTCACTACAGGTTGTCATTGTTGTGAAAGAATTCTTTGACTGGAGTCTGTGAAAAAATTCTAGTTCTCCACATGTTAGTACTGTATCAGGTTCTTTGGTGGGGCAGAAGTTCTGTCCCTTGGAAAGTACGCTTTTCACAAAGCCTTCACTCTATATATGGCCTCTCAGTCCTCATTTTGAAAGCAAACCTGCACAACAACTTAAAAAGACGAGCCTGGGAACTTAAATTAATAACTTTGCTAGATACTAAAAATCATGGAATCAATAAAGGCATTGGATTTATGGCTCATTACAGCAATCTGCAGTCCACTAAACCTTCTTTATTGTACAGCTTCAGAGGTGTTAACTGCCCACTTCACCTTGAATGGTCTCTTGCAACTTTCTGGGGCTGGTTCTCCACTCACTTGCACCTCAGTGAGTCATTTACACACACACAAATGAAAGTGGTAGTGTTTTATCCCCACTTGAGGCTCACCTTGGAGTGTCATGAACAGGGATGCAGGTGGTCAGACTCCATAGTCAGAGCAGTGATGGGAGCCTGGAACTGGAGCTGAGGGGTCAGTCAGGAGTCAAGCCAAGGGTCGGAGCTGGAGTCAGTAGCCACGGGTGGGGCATAGAAGGTGGGATCTGGAACAAGGCAGGAATCAGGAATAAGACAGGGCTCAGGAGTCAGGCAAGAAAGCAAGACCAATGTAGCAGCCAGCTAGGAATTCACCTCAGACAACTTCTTGTGCCTCCTTCTGGCTTAAATAGCAGATCTGAGCCAGCCGGAGAGGCTGGATGTCTCTTCCAATGAGGTGTGTCAAGGGCGGTGCCTCTGGTGAGCTAGGGTCCACAGCCCACACTTCCTGCTGGTATATGGAGCTGCCAAGTGATGGCAGCTGCCTGGGGACCCACAGACCTGGGTTTGAGACCCACCACTCCCTCACAGACAGATGTGAAACAACTCCACAAGGGGTACAAGGCAGTAGATAATCAGGCCTGTTGACCCAAATTCATCTCTGATATAACTCCACTGGCATCATTTAAGTTATATCAAGGATGGATTTAGTCCAGAGGATGAATTCTGCACTCAGCTACATGCCTGCAGCCCCATTGACTTCAGCAGCAGGTGAATGAGGGGCAGGATTTGACCCTCTATATCTGTGTGTACCTACAGTATACAGGAGATTTGCATGTGGATTTTACCTCTGCCAGCTGCACTTTCTGTAGGATGCTGCTCTCCTGATATTTTTGTCTTTGCTTTCATCTGGCTTTAAGTGATGTTAATACTGACAGTAGTTTCAAACTCTGGATTTAGTCAGACCTTGAGCCAGTGTTGCAGATAACATTCTTCCAATCTCTGTATCAGTTTCACAGTTGGTGGTGGGGAGGGATGAAGGTTCAAACAATAAACGCTGCTAAGAAATAACTACATGTCATCCTAGTGCCAGGCTTAAGGAAATGAAATGCCAAATATATTGCTATCCTAGATGCAATCTATTCTTTGCTGTCATATGGCTTGCTCTGGAACAGTCTAGTATGGGCACCTTATTACCAGAAAAATAGAGATAAATGGGAAGGTGTTGGAAGATGAGAACAAAAGCCCTAGGAGTGAGCTGGAGATGGGGACAGGGTAGCAGGTAGTGGGGGTAGTTGCTGAAGAAAAATTAAGAACATAAGAACAGCCATACTGGGTCAGACCAAAGGTCCATCAAGTCTAGTATCCTGCCCTCTGACAGTGTCCAATGGCAAGTACACCAAAGGGAATGAACAGACAAGTTACCATCAAGTGATCCATGCCCTGTCACCCAGGCCCAGCTTCTGGCAAACAGAGGCTAGGGACAGCCTTCCTGCCCATCCTGGCTAATAGCCATTGATGGACCTATCTTCCATGAATCTATCTAGCTCCCTTTTGAACCCCGTTATAGTACTGGCCTTCACAACACCTTCTGGAAAGAAGTTCCAGAGGTTGAAAGTGCGTTGCGTGAAAAAATACTTTCTTTTAAACCTGCTACCTGTTCATTTCATTTGGTGGTCCCTTGTTCTTGTATTATGAGAAGGCGTAAATAACACTTCCTTATTTACTTTCGCTATACCACTCATGATTTTGTAGATCTTTATCATATCCCCACTTAGTTGCCTCTTTTCCAAGCTGAAAAGTCCCAGTCTTATTAATCTTTCCTCATACGGATGCTGTACTATACCCTTAATCACTTTTGTTGCCCTTTTCTGAACCTTTTCCAATTCCAATATATCTTTTTTGAGATGGAGCAACCACATCTGCACGCAGTATTCAAGGTGTGGGCATACCATGGATTTATATAGAGGCAATATGATATTTTCTGTCTTGTTATCTATTCTTTTCTTGATGATTCCCAACATTCTGTTAGCTTTTTTGACTGCTGCTGCACATTAAGTGGATGATTTCAGAGAACTATCCACAATAACTCCAAGATCTCTTTCTTGAGTGGTAACAGCAAATTTAGATCCCATCATTGTATATGTATAGTTAGGACTATGTTTTCCAATGTGCATTACTTTGCATTTATCAACATTAAATTTCATCTGCCATTTTGTTGCCCAGTCACTCAGTTTTGTGAGATCCTTTTGCAGCTCTTTGCAGTCTGCCTGGGACTTAACTATCTTGAGTAGTTTTGTATCATCTGCAAACTTTGCGACCTCGCTGTTTACCCCTTTTTCCAGATTGCTTATGAATATGTTAAATAGGACTGGGCCCAGTACAGATCCCTAGGGGACACTACTATTTACCCCTCTCCATTCTGAAAACTGACCATTTATTTCTACCCTTTGTTTCCTATCTTTTAACCAGTTACCAATCCATGAGAGAACCTTCCCTCTTATCCCATGACTGTTTATTTGCTTAAGAGCCTCTGGTGAGGGACCTTGTCAAAGGCTTTCTGAAAATCTAAATAAACTATATCCATTGGATCTCCTTTGTCTGCATGCTTGTTGAGCCCCTCAAAGAATTCTAGTAGATCGATGCGGCATGATTTCCCTTTACAAAAACCATGTTGACTATTTCCCAACAAATTATGTTCATCTATGTGTCTGACAATTTTGTTCTTTATGATAGTTACAACCAGGGCTGGTCTTACCATGAGGCGAACTGAGGCGGCCGCCTCAGGTGCCAGACTGTAGGGGGGCACCACTAGGACCCAGAGTGTAGAAAATTGTGTCTGCTGCTGGTGCATATGTATTCTCTCTGCTCTAGCTGCACAGAGATGGTGGAGTGCTGTGCTGGAGGAAGGCGGGCACAAGAGACATAACAGGCAGGCAGGAGAAAAGGGGAGAGGGAATAACAGAAAGCAGCAGGAGCTGCAGGGAGAGAGAGGAGGAGGAGGAGCCTCGTATGTACCTCTCCAGCACCCCCAGGAGCCTGGACTGATTCACACCAGCTTCTCAGGGAGCTTCCTGTTTCCTGCTGCTTCCCTGAACCCACTTGAGGAGAACAGGCAGTCAACTGAAGTAGTGGGAGCCAGTTAGGCCCTTAAGATACTGATATCTTCCCTCACTCAGGCCCTGCTACCAGCCTGCTTATTTGTCCCCTTCAATTGCGTGTTGAGAGGCACTCTAGCTGGCACAGAACAGCAGTCATGAGTGAAAGAAGAAAACACCCCTCTGGGGCAGCATTCAGAAAAGGAAAGAAAGCAAAGGAAGCTTTTCTATCTAAGCAGGAAGGAGCTCTCCTGAGATACATAGACACAAATGTTCACGATGAGCCTTCTGGCCCACATGGGGATGTGAGTGGTGAGGAGATGCCTGATCTTCCAGTTAGTCAGAGTGCTGGTGACCTGGCAGCTACTGCAGCATCCATATCTCCATCTCAAATGGATGTAACCATGCACATTCCTGAAGATGAGTGTGGTAGAGGCACAAGAAACAGCTGCTGCTGAGTTTAGTTCCTTAAGTCTAGATGATCCAGGACTGTGGACCCACTTGAGCAGTAGCCTGAGGGACTTCCTTGTACTGCATCGGCCACAGCAAGTGAAAAACTTCACGTTCCCCAAAGACAATGAAAATAGAAGTTTCCATCCAACATATTACTGGTGTGAAATCCCCAATGGTGAGAAAGTGGAGAGGCCAGGGCTTATGTACTCAAAACCCCAGAATGCTGCATACTGTTTTTGTTGCAAACTGTTCCAGTCTAATGTTCCAGCCACATTGGGTTCTACAGGGACAAAGGACTGGAAAAATCTGGCTAGAAATCTGTAATGCCATGAGAAGGGAGCAAATTACCAGAGAGTATTCCATAGGTGGAAAGAGCTTGAGATGAGACTAAGGTTAAAGGCCACCATAGATGATTTGCATCAGAGTCTCTTTACTGGCAAAATGTTCTGAAAAGGCTCATTGCAATTGTGAGAATGCTTGCTATCCAAAACCTAGCACTGCGTGGCACTTCAGATCAGCTGTATGTGCCAAACAATGGAAACTTCCTTAAAATTGTGAAGCTGATGGCTGAGTTTGATGCTATACTCCAGGAGAATCTAAGAATCACAACCCAAGAAATTTACACACACCACTACGTTGGAAAAACAATTCAAAATGAGATCATACAGTTACTGGCAACAAAAGTCAAACAGAAGATTGTGGCAGATCTGAAGTCAGCAAGATATTACTCTGTTATTCTGGACTGCACACCTGACATCAGCCATACGGAACAAATGATTTTAATGGTGCATTTTGTAACAACAACAGAACCTAGTGAAAATGTCCCTGCAATGGTGACTGTCAGAGAGCATTTTCTAGAATTTATTGACATTGATGATACTACAGGAGCTCATATGACAACTGTGCTTCTTAAAAAGCTGGAAGTTACGGGAATTGCGATAGCTGACATGAGAGGTCAGGGCTACGATAATGGTGCCAACATGAGAGGAAGTAACAGAGGAGTGCAGACACGGATCCGAGAGTTAAACCCTCAAGCTTTTTTTGTCCCATGCAGTTCTCATTGATTGAACTTGGTGGTCAGTGATGCAGCATCAGCTTCTAGTGAGGCTGCTGAATTTTTTAATGTAATTCAAAGCATCTATGTATTTTTCTCTGCATCAACTCATCAATGGCAAATTTTGAAGCAACATCTGAGAACATCCTCTTTGACACTGAAACCACTGAGTGCCACACAATGGGAAAGTCGAGTGGAGGCAATAAAGCCTATCAAACACCAAATTGAGAAGACAGATGTTGCCATTATGGAGGATAATACTATGACAGGAACTGTTCGTGGGAGAACAGTGGCAGAGGGAAATGGAATCACCAGAAACATACATAACTTCAAATTTCTGTGTGGCTTAGTGTTGTGGCATGACATACCATTTGAAATAAATGTTGTAAGCAAGAGACTTCAAGGTGTTGACCTTGATAAATCTGGAGCAATGGAACAACTGGACAAAGCAAAGTCATACCTACAGTCTTACTGGTCAGATGAGGGATTTCAAAATATTCTGAAGAGTGCACAGAAGTTGGCAGAGGAACTTCACACTGAAGCTATTTTCCAACCTATTCAGGAATACAAGAGTCACCGAAGAAGAAGACATTTTGATTACGATGCACGGGATAATCCCATAAGAGACCCCAAACAACAATTCAAAGTTGAATTCTTTAACCAGTTGCTAGATTGTCCAATACACTCAGTTGAAGAACATTTCTTACAGCTCAAGGAACACAGCAGTATATTTGGGATGTTATATGATATTCCAAAACTCCTCACTGTACCTGAAGAAGATCTACACCAGCAATGCAGGGCACTAGAGACAGTGTTGACACATGATGACATGCGCAATATTGATATGAGTGATTTAGGTGATGAACTGAAAACCCTTTCAAGATACATTTCAGCAGGATCAACTCAAAAGGCTGTTCTGGAATATATGTGCACAAATAAGATGACCACCCTCTTTCCAAATGCTTTTGTTGCTCTGCACATACTTCTAACACTTCCTGTAACAGTTGCCAGTGAAGAACGCAGCTTCTCCAAGCTGAAGTTAATAAAAACACATCTACGCTCCACAATGACACAGGAGAGGCTGGTGGGCCTTGCAACCATCTCAATAGAGCATGAGCTGACCCAGACTGTGGACCTTCAGGAAGCAGTTCAAATCTTTGCAGCCAAGAAGGCACGGAAAGCAGCACTTTGATTATTCAAACAGATAAAAATGGCAGTGTTTACTATGCTGTTCAGGTATTTGAAAGTTACGTGTTACTTAACATTTTTGAACAAGGCATTTTAAATTGTTAGTTCTCCTTTACTGGGGTAGGTAGCAGAGCTGCACCGTGAGAGATGTAGAACAGGAAGAAGGCAGAATTGAGACCTTTCAAAGTTTTGGGCCAAGCAGCAGGGCATGAGGGCGTCATTTGAGCTCCCCGCCTCAGGTGCCAAAATGTTGTGAGCCAACCCCGGTTTCAAACAATTTGCCCGATACTGAAGTGAGGCTTACCGGCCTGTAGTTTCCGGGGTCACCTCTGGAGCCCTTTTTAAAAACTGGCATCACATTAAGACATTAAGAGTATATTGGCCAAGCCACAGCTAAAATGGGGACATAGTAATTTCACGTTTTGAAGCGTTTAAACACCAATACGTTGGCTATGGGTACAAAGGATCGAACTAGGAGACATAGGATAATTTAGGCAGACTCTTAGGGAAAAGTCCTACCTATATATTGAATCCTAACAGTACAGAGCAGAAGCGTGGTTGAATAGACTGGGGACTTAGGAGCCCTTGGTTCTGTTTCCAGTTCTGCTACTGGGCAAGTCCCATTTTCTCTCTGCTTCCACTCCCACCCTTTGTCTGGATGGACTGTAAATTCTTTGTGGCAGGGATAGTCTCTTCCTGTGTGCTTGTACAGTGATTACCACAGTGGGGCCTAAATGTTGGCAGGGGTCTCTAGGCACTGCTGTGATCTAAATAAATATTAGCCTGTGAAACAGTCTCCCAAAGGGTGTGGTGGAAGGACCTTTTCCTGAGATATTTAAAGCTAGACTCTACAGCATACTAGAAAATTGTTTGCTTTGGCAGGGAGATGAGATAGCCTATTAAGGTTATTTTTTTTCATCTGCTACTTCTATTTTTACACAATGTAGACAAATAGCTCCATAAAAGCCTGAGAAAGCTGAGCTACAGGCTCCCTGGTTTCTCTTCCAGAGCGAATGACATCACTAGAGCTATAACTAGCCACTCTCCATCACTACCAACAAGGCCAGTAATACCTATTTGTTTTTAAAAATAATTAGTAGTGTGAAAAATCCAGTGCTAGTTTTAGTGAGAACCCTCTTTCAGCTATAACTACTTTATTTCAGCTAAGAGAATATATTCTGTAGGCACAAAAGATGTGCACCTTTCTCACTAAAGCAAAGAGGGTTACATGATGGGACTATCTTCCTCACTGTGCCCTACATTTGGAGGATCAGAAACCACAGTGAACATCTAATTTAACATGATTGAATCATCACACCAGTGTAAGTCACATGAGAACAGAAGATTGTGAAGTGCAGCCTGCAGTTGTCCAGTCCAAAGGAAGTTGTTGTGAATTGTGTTTGTAATCAGAAGTAGAAATGTCACTGCTCTACTTGATTAAAGTCTAGAGCATTTACCAAGGTTTAATGCAAAATGTAAGGCACCTAATGAGAGTGCTCTTCACGGTGCTTCTCTGTGTACTGAACTGGCACTCCTCGCTCACGCACATGACCATGTTTCAGTAGCCATGACTGGTGTGAAAGTAATTTACATTTCTTACCGGTACGGTCCAATCGCAAGCAACCCATCTCTCCTACATATTTCATGGATCCCTCCCATTGCATGACTTAGATATAGAAACTAAAGCTGCTACTACTACCAGTACTGTCTGTAATAAAACTTTAATATTGGAATAAGCCTGAAAAAGTGAAAACTCACTGTCACATTTTTCTCCTTGTCCTCCCTCCTCCTCCAGCCAGGCTGTGGATGCGGCTAGGCTCCACGCTCCCCCACCATCACCACCACCATGCACTCAGCAGGGGCTGCAGCAGCTCCCCTCTAGCTTGCAGCATGGAGCAGGGGGACTGTCTCAGGGAGAAGCCTGCCCAGGACACCTGCCACCTGCATAAGAACAGTTTAAACTCGGCTGTTCCCTCTGCTGTTCAGCCCCCGGGATTAGAGGCCATTTCTGGCATCTTTGTTAATTTCACTCACAGGTGTGTGTGTGTGTGTGTGAGAGAGAGAGAGAGAGACCGACCAAGACAGGGGCAATTCTTTTCTGCCCCCTGGATGAGGGGATTTCCAATAGTATAATACAAAAAAAAATACAATCAAAATCAGGAACCATTTCCAAGCCCCTTGCCCCCCTGGTCAGTGTAGGAGTCAGACCAACAGCCCCCCCGGATGCCATTAAGCAGCACACATTAAGCAGAAGTTCCTGAGGTGTTAGCCGCAGAAACACTGTCTCCCCCGTCCCCCCGCCCCTCAAAATGGCACCGGCGCCCTCCCCACGGGCTGGGCGCCTGGAGAATGCACCTGGCCGCTGCAATGCGTGGCCACCTGCTTGCACAAGAACAATAATACATACAGTATGTATGTGTATGAATGTGCCACAAACAATGCAGCTGCAGCCTGCCGCCGACCAGCAGCGACCCCAGTAACCGGCCCCTGCGGGCTGCTGTCTGCAGAGAGCCAGCAGGTGCCTCTGGGCTGGGTCTGCCAAGGAGTAAATAACCAAGGCAAAAATCACAACCAGCCACCAGCCAGGTGGGCAAGGGGCTGTGCTGCGCCATGCCCCGCTTTCCTTAGACCCTCCCTACTTCCCAGCAAGTCAGATATCAAGGATTGTTTAATCTCCCTTCCAGGCACATAAAAGGGTGGAGCGGGCACACCAATGGGTGGCTAGTAGTAGGGGAAGGCAGGGTGAATGAAAGACAACTAGGATAGCCTTCATGATATATACAAGATACTTAGAGAAAGTTTTGTCAATTTCAGCCTCGGCACTCTGCAGGACACCGACAAAACAAAAAGAGATCTGAGATTGCGCCCCTATGTCCTAAGGGCATTTCAGGTGTTTAATTCAATATATAAAGAGGGTGGAATGAAAACTACTATTTCTTTCAAAGGAGGCACAATAATTTCCCTGAATATCCGGTTTTCCCCTCCAATCCCTCTGTGGTTTTGTCTATCGGACTATTTGCTTTCCCTGTAAATCTTTAGTTGCTTTACCCAAAATAAACCCCCCATCATCATGACGCATCTTCTCCATGGGTTTTTTTTGTTTGTTTGTTTTCTTTTCTTTTGTTTTTTTAACAGTAACATTTCAAGGAGGATCTGCAAGAAATTTGGACATCACAACCACGATCCTCTGCTGGGGAGGAAATGGGATAGATTTGAACTTGGAAATGGTTCCCGATTTTGATTGTATTTTTTGTGTGTTATACTGTTGGAGAGCCCCTCATCCAGGGGGCAGAAAAGAACTGCCTCTGCCTTGGTCACACCCCACCCCCAACAACTGTGAGTGAAATTAACAAGGATGCCAGAAACGGCTCCTATTCCTGGGGGCTGAACCATGAGGGAACAGCTGAGTTTAAAGTGTTCTTATGCAGGCGTCCTGGGCAGGCTTCTCCCTCAGCTAGTCCCCCTGCACGCTAGAGGGGAGCCACTGTAGCCGTTGCTGAGTGCCAGGCCGGGGAAAAGCGCGGAGCCTAGCTGCGTCCGCAGCCTGGCTGGAGGAGGAGAGGGAGAGAAACAATAAACACATGTGACAGTGAGTTTTCCCTTTCCAAGCTTCTATTAGCTCTGAGTTTAAGCTGTTTGTTATGCAGCCAAAAGAGATTAAGTAAGCTGGTGCTGAATGCTCCACTTTCTTGCCATTATACTGCTGCACCTTTTTTTACTGGTACGCTGTACTGTCCCATACCAGCTGACTTTCACCCCTGGCCATGACACACTTCACTTTTTTATAGACATTCAAGGCAGATTTCTGGATTCTATTGGCTAGGTCAGAATTAGGGGCTCTGGTTCTTTGCCCGGTCTCTGAAATGTTGCTGTGTAGCTTCTAGCAGAGAATTCAGATGCTACTGCAAGATCCTAGATGGCACTGCTGCAAAGGGGTCCTGGTCAGTACATTCACCCTATACTAGGGCAGGATTGCTCTCGACCCCAGCCAAGGTTCCAGCCCTGCAAAGACTTAAGAAGGCAAGTTACTTTACTCACGTGAGTAGTCCTGTTGAAGTCAATGGGGCTACTCACAAGAGTAAAGATATACTTAAGCCTTTGGAGGATCAGAGCCTAACTTACTGTTGCACTTTCTCAGGGGGGCAAATGCAAGAGGAAATCAGATGGAGGGGGTGAGGGAAGAAGCATAGTTAGGGCCCTACCAAATTCACGGCTATGACAGACGCATCATGGACTGCGAAATCTGGTCTTTCCCCATGAAATCTGGTCTTTTGTGCGCTTTTACCCTATACTATACAGATTTCACAGAGGAGACCAGCGTTTCTCAAATTGAGGGCCCTGACCCAAAAGGGAGTTGCAGGGGGGTTGCAAGGTTATTTTAGGGGGGTTTTGCCACCCTTACTTCTGTGCTGCCTTCAGAGTTGGGCGACCAGAGAGCAGTGGCTGTTGGCTGGGCGCCCAGCTCTGAAGGTAGCGCCCTGCCAGCAGCAGTGCAGAAGTAAGGGTGGCAATACCATATCATGCCACCCTTACTTCTGCACTGCTGCCTTCAGAGCTGGGCGGCCAGACCATGGTGGCTGCTATCTGAGGGCCCAGCTCTGTGGGCAGCAGCGCAGGAGTAAGGGTGGCAATACCATACCCATACCATGCCATTCTTACTCCTGTGCTGCTGCTAGCGGCTCTGCCTTCAGAGCTGGGCTCCTGGCCAGCAGCCACCGCTCTCCAGCTGCCCAGCTCTGAAGGCAACACCGCTGCCAGCAGCAGTGTAGAAGTAAGGGTAGCAGTACTGCAACCCCCCCATAACCTTGTGACCCCCCCCCCACAACTCCTTTTTGGGTCAGCCCCTCTACAATTACAACACTGTGACATTTCAGATTTAAATAGCTGAAATGACATTTAAATTTTTTAAAATCCTATTACTGTCAAATTGGCCAAAATGGACTGTGAATTTGGTAGGGCCCTAAGCGTAGTCTGTGCTGCATTCCCCAACCCCACCCTCCCTGGAGCAGAGGGAGGGGGTGATTGTGGGGGACAGAGGGAGTTCAGGGGAGTGGAGCTGCAGGAGGAATGGAGGGGGTGCAGGTGTGACTGTGGAGAGCAGGAGGAAGGCAGAGTAGCAGGGGGAGGGCATTAGGAGTTGGAGGGGGCAGTGTGAGGGGATAGAGGGGTGCAGGGGAGGGAGAATGATGAAGAGTAGGATGTTGTGGGGGGGAAAGATGTGGGGCAAGTGGATCCAGGCAGGGGGAGCAGACTGGGGGGGAGCATGGAGAGGGAATGCGAGTGAGGCAGCTGCTAAGCCAGGGGACAGGAGAGGATAAGCTGAGACCCCTCCGATCGATGGACAAGAGGGCCTTCTGCGTTCCTGGGCATGTTTAAGGCTGAATCATGATGATCTCACAGATATTGGGGCCATGCAGCTTTCCCTAATGGATAAAAAAAATCAGAGAGCATCCTGACTTCTTTTTGTTCATTATTATTATTATTTTAAATCTGATGATTTTTAAGCCAGTCATGATTGTGGGGCATCTGACCGATGAGTCTTGGATGCTAGGACCCAAGAGACATCAGTTCCTTTTGTTTTGAAGAGCTGCTTCTTCTCATGACATTTGTGCCTCTCTTGGGGACACTCACTCCCTTCCCAGCTTCGGGCTCAGGCCAAGTAAATCAGGACAAAAGGACATAACCTCTCCAAATTCAATTTCAGAACTAGGCTTTCCAGCAAAAGGCAGTGGATTCCTGAGCATATTCCTGCATTATATGTTTAAACTCTGAACTGCAATCACAGCACTGTTTTGTAAAACAAAATAAGTAGATGAAATGCTGGTCAGGAGCTGCATTGCAGTGTGTGACTCCAGCGTTCCCAGTGCAATTGAGCACAGCCAGGTGTTGTTATCAGGGTTTTCATCGCAGAGATTTAGGGGAGATTTGGGAGATCTCCCTCCTTCTGTCAGCTGATTCTTTTGAAAGCCTGTTCTGGCCTTCTCCAGGCAGTGAGTGCAGGAGGGAAGATAGTAACTCAGACTACCAGCAGCTATTGCAAGCCAGGAAACAGGTGTTCCCCTTTGCTCTCTCCAAATCCAAGCCTAAGAAGAAGCTGATGCTCTGTGATAGGCTGGGCCAGCTCTTCTCTGCTGGCCGCATGGCTTTCTGCTCTCACTTGGGAAGGGACAGGAGCCCCCTATCCTTCTGGTTGGAAAGATATTGGGCCTGATTCTCCAGTCGCTGACACCTGTGTATGTGAGGATCGGCTCCCTTGACTGCAGTGGAGTTACACTGATGTAACAACCAGTATGACCAATCCCAGGCATTCACAAATCATGAGTCAGAGCTCTGGAAAATAAGGAGATTGGCTTAAAAATCAGGAGATTTTTAAGATAACAAATGTCAGGTCCTTATTACAGTAAAAGCTGTGTTATCCGGCACTTTACCTAGCGGAAAGCTCTAGAAACCAGCATTTCTGATCTTCATTAAAAGTCTGGTTGGCATGGGGCTGGCAGTCTCCCTACCTGGCTCCATGTGGCTACCCGAAAGTGGCGACATGTCCCTGCTGCTCCTAGGCAGAGGAACAGCCACGGGGGCTCTGTGTGCTGCCCCCACCCTGCCCTGAGCACTGTCTCTGGTTTGGCTGGGAACCGCGGCCAATGGGAGTTGCAAGGGTGGCACCTGAGGGCGGAGGCAGCGCGCAGAGCCACCTGGCCACGCCTCCGCCTAGGAGCAGCAGGGACATGTTGCTGCTTCCAGGGAGCCACCTGAGGTGAGTGCTGACTGGATCCAGCACCCCAAAACCCCTCCCACACCCCAACCCCCTGCCCTGAGCCCTCTCCCAAACCAAACTCCCTCCCCACTTAGTTAACCGGAATTTTGACTTACTGGCATTCCCTATTCCCCCAACATGCCAGATAACACATTTTTTGCTGATTTTGCCTTCCAGTCTTTTAGTCCTTAGGGGTCACATTTTCAAGCTTTTCTCCATTACCATGAAGACTAGAAACTATCTATTTTTTAAAATTTATTTTAAATGGGAACTGCGACTTTCATGTATTCACAAGACTCCAGGTGTTGGGGCTCTAAGGAAATATTGCAAGTCGTGTGATAAAATCATGAATGTTAGTAGCATTTAGAAAGAGTGCAAAGGCAATGAGACCCAGGCCCATTCTGAAAGTGAACCAGGGCAATTCTGAGTCTGCAGACAGGCTGGAGACACTGAACCTTGTTCCCCATGGCAGAACTCCCACTTTATACTGGTGTACTCCATTGACTGCCCTAGTGAAAGCTGGAGTAACAGTGATGAATTGGGTCCTCTAAAGATCAAATATCAACATTCTGCCCCCCCCCCCCGCCTGCCCACACACACACTATAGTCACAAAAGCCTCCCACTGAGCAGAAATGCTGTGGTTCTGTGTGATGAGGGTGTGGAAAATAGGACACACAGTGGCATTTGGTGGCATGGCAATGCAGGCGACCCATCCCTGCTCAGACCCAAAGATCTGAACCCCCAGCAAACAGTAGTGGCCAGTCAACCGCTCTACACCAACCCACCCTATAGCCAAGGAGAAATGGCCTCTGCTCTGCTGAGGAAGGTGTCAGGAGAATTACCCAGCGCTCGCATTAAGAGTGAAGAATTATGTCTCCTGCGTGGGCCCTCTCCCTATGACTGCACAGGGGGCTGTCCATAAATTACCTAACGTGGTAGATAGATCCTTAATTTTGCATGACAGTCTTCGTTTCAGTGTTACAAAGCTTTACAAGGGGGCAGGTGGGTTTTGAAAATCACCAAAAAAAAGTATTATGTAATTTATGAACATCCCTCATTGCCTGGGGTGGGAGATGCCCAGCCGCCTCTCCTGGGTCAGAGGAGGGGAGGTTTTGCTAGCCAGGTTGGCTCTAGTTTGTAGTGAAGCCTTTAATGAAACCCCCCCAGGCTTCACTATAAGAAGAACCCCTCTATTTGAAGGGTGATGACAGTAAATGCCAAGAAAGGTGCAGAATTGGGACACAAAGGGGCGTGACTAGCACACAGGGCTGGAGTCTAGCAAAGCTAACAGACTGCACAGGAGCAGGGCCGGCTCCAGACCCCAGCGCGCCAAGCGCAAGCTTGGGGCGGCGTGCCGCGGGAGGGCGGCAGGCGGCTCCGGTGGACCTCCCGCAGGCGGAGGGTCCGCTGGTCCCGCGGCTCCAGTGGACCTCCAGCAGACGTGCCTGCGGAGGGTCCGCTGGTCCCGCGGCTTCGGTGGAGCATCCACAGGCATGCCTGCAGGATGTCCACCGGAGCCGCGGGACCAGCGGACCCTCCGCAGGCACGTCTGCTGGAGGTCCACCGGAGCCGCGGGACCGGCGACCGCCAGAGCGCCCCCTGCAGCGTGCCGCCCTGCTTGGGGAGGCACAATTCCTAGAGCCGCCCCTGAACAGGAGTAAGTTTCCTGTCCCAGTGAGATCTGTTAGGCTGTGGGATATTCTGTCCAGGGGTGTTCTGGGTGCCCCATTGTTTGAAAAACATATATAACAATAGAAACAGGCTGCAGGAAGTGGCCATATGCTGGCAAGCAGCAGATGATCTGAAAAGGCCTTTTCCATCTTTAACTTCTATGGTTCTAAAATGGCTTTTTCCTTTGCAACTTTCAGTGGAGTCAGTATTGCGTAGGGCTCAAATATGTTCTCGTCAGTTCTTGGGCTGTGCTCTGCAGACGTGCAGCTGATGGTGTGCTGGGGGAGGTTGGGAGAGTGAGGTTCCCCCAGGAGGGGATTGCGCCTATGAAATGTTCCAGAACTACTGTGCTGGGGGAGCTGTGTATTGTATTAATAAAACAAAGCCCTCCCTTAAAAAAACAATTTATATTGCAGGCTTTGGCTACACTTACACTTCGCAGCGCTGCCGCGGCAGCGCTTTGAAGCGCTAAGTCTAGTCAAAGCGCCAGCGCTGGGAGAGAGCTCTCCCAGCGCTGTCCGTACTCCACCTCCCTGTGGGGAATAATGGACAGCGCTGGGAGCCGCGCTTCCAGCGCTGGGGCTTTGACTACACTGGCGCTTTGCAGCGCCGCAATTTGCAGCGCTGGAGAGGGTGTGTTTTCACACCCTGCTGCAGCGCTGCAAATTTGTAAGTGTAGCCAAGCCCAAGCATTTATGCAGCCTTAACTCAGCCCCCTGCGTGGGTGCACTATGATATATGTGGTCACATTCAGACTTGGCATTCTGTGTGGACCAAATTCAGCTTCTGGTATAAACAGGCACAGTTACTGTTGAGGTCAGCCAGAGGTGCAGCCCCTATGGGAGGTCTGAATTTGGTCCTGACACAATGCCAAACTGGCGATATTACCCTCATTTCACACACCCACTAAATGACCAATTGATGTGCTGTGTGACTCCTCCCCACCCTTACAGCCCCACTGAGTTTGCCCCAGAAACATCTAAGGAAGCTTTTCTTTCTCTCTCTCTCTCTGCCAAATTCTGTTGTCAGTTACAATGTATAAATCCAAAGCAACATCCCAGAAGCCATCGGAGCTACTTCAGATTTATACCAGTGCTACTGGAAGCAGAAACTTGGCCTTGATGTTTTACATTCAGTAGTTCCAACAGTGCAGTCCAGTGGCTTGTTACATACTTAGTTCACATATGGAGCAGGCACCAATAGTGTAAACTCCTTCACACGCCCTTGCTGTAATTTCTCCTGTCAATCCTACCTACTCTATACCTTGTATCAGCAACTATCCCTGTGCCGAATACTCCAAACTCGGATGGGTGGCATTTCACACCCACTTTGCACTTGTGACAGCCGCCATCTTGACTGACACACCAGGAACCTCAAGAGCTAAAAGCAGGAGCTGGCACAGTTTGAGCTAAGGAGCCAATGCTCTTTAGCTGGGGCTATAACAGATGCATATTCTCTCTGGATTGCCACAGACAGGGACCTGTAACCCACACTCACCAGTGAATTATACGCGCTCTGATTCAACCGAGCATTTAAGCATGTGCTTTACTTTTAAGTAATGAGGCTTAAGCACGTGATTAAGTGCTTTGTCAAATTGGGGTGTCTCTGCACTTGTGTAAGTGGCTCCAAATGGTGCAGACAGGGGATGATCAAACCCCTTGTTCCAAGATCTATAATCCAGGTTTGATCTTTTCGTACATACCAGGCCCTTGTTCAGGTATATTTTGTGATCTCACAGTATTAGGGTGACCAGATGTCCTGATTTTATAGGGACAGTCCCAATTTTTGGGTCTTTTTCTTATATAGGCTCCTATCACCCCCCACCCTCTGTCCCAATTTTTCACATTTGCTGTCTGGTCACCCTACACAGTATGCACCTGGGATGTCTGATATTGTAGTGCATGGCCCTGAAGAGAACTATGGTGTCTCAAGGAAACTAAAGCCACTAACTGACTTGCAAAATTAAATTGTCAGGAGGAAGAAAGATTTAAAGTGTAGAGGAACCCTAATTAAACACTAAATTATCAGTTAGTTAATAGAATAAGTTATATTCTGGTGATAAAAATAAGGGCTGGGTTTGACAGTGGGTTTAATATCTGCAAGAGAACAGTGTACCCAGCCCTGACTGTGCATTGTTTTAGCAATTAATTAATTTCCCCTGTTGCTGAAGGACATATTTGTCAAGGCCCATTGTAAGAAGGTGAGAGGACAGCATATGAGTGGGGGAAAGGAGGGATAGAGAGAGCAAAACACACTGGAGGAGAGAAAATAAAAAGGGACACTGGATACAGACTATACAGTGCTGAAGCAGTTCAAACCGGAATTAATTCAGGGAAGTCCCATAGCCTGTGTGATGCAGGAGGTCAGACTAAATGATCACAGTAGTCCTTTCTGGCCGTAGAATATATGAATCATGACCATCCCTTGTCACAGCCATGCAGTGACATCCTGCAATCCATGTTTCTGCCCGTCAGTGGTGCTGCAGTCCCTGTAAGATGACCTGTGAGAACCATGCAAGAAGGTGAATGAAAACCTAATCAGGAGCAATGGAGTTTAGTAAGATGAGGCCCTGAAATATAAACTCTTGTGTCAGAGGCCTAGTCTGAGGCCTGAAGCCTGAACCAAAGTACTTCCAGGCACTGCTAAGCAAAAGCTGGGCTGTAAGCCAGAGGCAGGCCTCACTCACAGAAATTGGCAAGAAGAGGGTTGTTAGAAGCAAGTGCGTTCACACATAAGGACTAATAAGAGGAACTTGTGCCAAGATGGCACCTGGACAGCCTGATACAAGGCCACTCCATAGACATAACAAGGAACAGGCAGGTGCATCTTAAAGACAGGACAGCGTGATGGATAGATCTGTATGTCTGGAACAATATAATCAAAGAGGAGACAGCACCCTAATGAGCCAATACGTCAGGAGGGATGAGTAATTTGTCCTGTAACTGTATAAAAGTAGGTCCCAGAGTGCGTATCTTTGGCCAGCCTAGGGGGCAGTGGAGTGTCCCGCCACTGACTGAGCTGTGTCCATTGCCAGGGGGCACATATTCGTAGTATGTCCTGTAGAGTCTATAGGAAACTATTACTGTGCTTTGTTTGACAGTAAACCTGGCTCAGGTTCCTTCGTATCTTACTGGAGTCTGTGGTCTTTGGGGGTTCTCTCGGGGTTTGCTGTGTCAGCTATCTGCGCAGAGCCAGGACAGCACACAGAGGGAACACGCACGCAGCCGACTGTTGTTATCATCATCGAACAAGAGCAGAGCACCACACTGGTAGTTACTAACAACATGGGGTAAAACTAAAAAAAGGAAGAGGTTGAATACCAGTGAGCTCTATTGGTTGGAGAAACAGTCTCGTATGGGACATGATGAAGCCTCATCCCTGGAATCATTCAGTACTAACCTGGACAGAGCACTTAGGAACACATTATAGTAGGAAGTGGCCCTGCCCCAAGATGGATGGGACAAGCTAGTGAACTAACATGGCTTTGCCATCTCTTGCTTCTGAGACAAGGGGCCACTTCCTTAGCTGTTGTAAATGGTCACCACTCCATTGATCTCAGTGGGGCTTTGAAGAAGTGCATCTGAAGAAGTGAGGTTTTTTACCCACGAAAGCTTATGCCCAAATAAATCTGTTAGTCTTTAAGGTGCCACCAGACTCCTTGTTGTTTTAGGGGGGCTTTGCCAATTGAGGATCTTCCTCTTTATGTTTAAGAACAGAAAATTTCTCGTCCCAATAATTTTCTTTCTGCTAGAAGCATCTCCCACAGTTTCAAAGCTTAAAACACTGACATCCCAAGATGGAGTCTAAAGACGTGGTCTCATCACATGTCCTTGTAGAGTCATAGCAGCCCATCACTCACAGGCTGTTTGGAGCATTCACAGGAAGGCTCCCAGGTAGAAGATAAGCTTCTCCCAAGGTCTGTTGTTCTTTCTAATGGCTCATTGCCCTGAATAGGCCCTTCCCAACCAACTATCTAGACTGAAAACATCTTGTCTAGTGGTGTTACCCAGGTGTAACTACATTGAAATACAGATACATAGTCAATATTTATAACTTCAGATACAAAAATGATACATGCATACAAATAGGATAATCATATCCAGCAAATCATCATTTTTCCAATGACATCTTATGACTTATCTTTCATAAAATACATCATAATTATGCCGTAATCATAGCATAATAATACAGGAACTCCTCACTTAAAGTCATCCCGGTTAACGTTGTTTCGATGTTAAGTTGCTGATAAAATTAGGGAACATGCTTGTTTAAAGTTGTGCAATGCTCCCTTCTAATGTCGTTTGGCAGCCGCCTGCTTTGTCCACTGCTTGCAGGAAGAGCAGCCCGATGCAGCTAGCTGGTGGGTGGTTGGAACCAGGGTGGACCAGCAGCCCCCTATCAGCTCCCCACTCCCCTAAGTTCCCTGTGCAGCAGCTGTCCCTCCCCCCACTGCCATGTGCTGCTCCTGCCCTCGGCCTTGGAGCTGCTCCCAGAGACTCCTGCTTGCTGTATGGGGGGAGGGGGGGAAAGGGGGGCTAATGTCAGGGTGTCTCTCCCCGCTCCTGCACCCCGCTTACCCCATCTTCCATAGAGCAGGGGGGACACATGACAGAGGGAGGGAGCTTCTAGGCAGTAGCTGCAGTCTCAGGTCTCAGCAAGCTGATTTAATGAACAAGGCAGTGTACTTAAGCCTGGGGTCAGCTACTTAAAGGGGAAATGCACATTTTTTCTCTCACACACAGGGGGTGTGTATGTCTGCCCTCCCTCCTTTCCTTCGGCCTTGTAGAGTGCTGTGAGAGTTAACCCTTGAGGGCTTAGTCAATTGCTAGTTCATTTAGCAGTAAGGCATTTCCTGGGAAATATCCCACCCACTGACTCCTCCACCTGAACCAAGCTTCACAATCATCATTGCTGTGTACCAGTATTAAATTGTTTGTTTAAAACTTATACTGCTTGTGTGTGTGTGTGTGTGTGTGTGTGTGTGTGTGTGTGTGTGTGTGTGTGTGTGTGTGTGTGTGTGTGTGTGTGTGTATATATATATATATATATATATATATATATATATATATATATATAGTCTTTTGTCTGGTGAAAAAATGTCCCTGGAACCTAACCTCCTCATTTACATTAATTCTTATGGGGAAATTGGATTCACTTAACATCGTTTCGCTTAAATTCGCATTTTTCAGGAACAAAATTACAATGTTAAGTGAGGAGTTCCTGTATCACTGCAAAGAAGGGATGCAGTGTCACACACACGACTTGCTTGGAGTATCTACCTTACAGGGACGGAAACCATACATGACAACTGACCACTGAGCTGGATGTCATGGCCCTGACTGAAAACATCATAGTGTCCATTGAAGCATTAATCAGAACTGCTGTTGCCAGGGAAATTTCTTCGAAAATTGGCAACCCTACTACCCCTTATAGCAGGGGTTGGCAACCTTTCAGAAGTGGTGTGCCGAATCTTCATTTATTCACTCTAATTTAAGGTTTTGCGTGCCAGCAATACATTTTAATGTTTTAGAAGGTCTCGTTCTATAAGTCTATAATATATAACTAAACTATTGTTGTATGTAAACTAAATAAGGTTTTTTAAATATTTAAGAAGCTTTATTTAAAATTAAATTAAAATGCAGAGCTCCCCGGACTGGTGGCCAGGACCTGGGCAGTGTGAGTGCCACTGAAAATCAGCTCACATGCCACCTTTGGCACACGTGCCATAGATTGCCTGCTCCTGCTCTATAGTAAAGTTCTTTCAAGCTGTGAGAAAGGCGATTCCCTGGTATTTGCGAAAATCCAGAAAGATTTGTTCCTGCAGTCTCCTCCCCATGCCGTGATGCTGAGTGGTTATCTCCTCCCCTTGTTAGCTTGACAGTTTTGTTTCCTCTTATGTAAATGGATTCCCGTGATACCTTGGAAGTACCTTCAAGATAGCTGAACCACATTCCTTTGTGTAGGATGGGGTAATTTTAAAAACATAATTCCCAGTACGTTTGTAATTTTGAATTTGACTTCAATACCCACACTTTGCAATAATATTAATGATCAGTATGTTATTAGATTTCTGTTGGTATCTTACTAGAACTGGAATGGGTTACCTAGGGAGGTGGTGGAATCTCCTTCTTTAGAGGTTTTTAAGGTCAGGCTTGACAAAGCCCTGGCTGGGATGATTTAGTTGGGTTTGGTCCTGCTTTGAGCAGGGGGTTGGACTAGATACCTCCTGAGGTCCCTTCCAACCCTGAGATTCTATGATTCTATGATACATGATACCTTTTAGACACTGGTTATGTCATTAATGAGTTGGGGTACACTGAACTGGTCAGACCATCTGAAACTCCCTATCAGGGAGCCCCTTGCCCTCTTGCATTGGGATGCTGTTCAGCTCACACACACCCAGTCCAGCTCTTGTCCCTTCATCATTCAAATCAGGCAGCTTCCTCCTCCTCGCTGCCTGGGCACCAGCAGAGGGGCCACTGAGAGCACTGGAGAGTCAGGCTCCCTGCTCTCAGTTCCAGTTCTTGGAACCCAGCGCAGCCCAGAGCAGCTGGAAGCTGCAATTGCCGAGAAAGTCCTTCTCAGCCCCCTGTGTCCCCAGGCTGGAGCATGCTCAGTGTGGACAGAATCTAAGAAGGTTTTAGATGGTAAACTCCATCAAGTCTCTACTGAGCATGTGAAAACTGTAATTTTTCCAAGGCTTATAACTTGGCCAAATTTTCATGGGGCAAAAGGCACATACCTGACACAAAGGCCACTCCCCTGCCAAATTTCAAGCCCCTGTTCCAGAGCATAGAGGTGTTAGAGCCTCTCAATGAAAATGTCACCTGAATTTTTTAATGTGAGTAAAACAACGTATTTTCCCCTATTTTGGTTCTTAGAAGCAACTGAACCATTTTGGCTGAAATTTTCCAAACTAATTCAGCCTGAGGCAGATACACAGTCTGGAAAATTTCAGCCCAAACAGTTCACATTTGGCAAAGTCATAAGCAACTGAAAATGGGAAGTGTTGGGCAACCTTAATTGGGTGGAGCTACCAAACCTGCTTATAATAGTATTAGAGAGTCCTGGCACTGAAAAACTACTGAATGTAACTGGGTACAAACAAGAAGCAGGGAACCAGACATCAAGTTGAAGTCACCTGTTTTAAAGGATTTCTCTCTTTTCAGGGCCTTCCATTGTGACTCCCCCTAAGGAAATCTGGAATGTCACTGGAGCAAAGATTTACCTGAGTTGTGAAGTCATGGGCATTCCAACCCCAGTGCTCACTTGGAACAAGGTCAGTGGCACGGGATCTGTTTTTCATGGGTAGTTTGGCTTATGCCATGTTTATTTACTATAGTACAATATTCTTCACCTCTTGGGGGAGATGGCAGAGAGAACTAGAGAAAGGCAATTTACAGCAAGCTCTGCACTGCTTTTAAAGTGGCAAGAAAGAAGGGCAGTCCCATTTGTGCAAGGATGAGAAAAATACTGAATGTGTTACCAAATCCAGCACCACCTGTGAACTGTAGCACTTTCAAAAGAATAGCTAAGACTGTTAGACAGCAATTGCAAGACAAAGGCTACAGCAAACCCACCATCAGAAGAGCGTGTTTACAGTGAGTTTCTCTGGTCAATGCAAAAAAAAAAAAGAGAACATCTTTATTTCCCATTCCCACTCCGGATGTATTTAATTCCTCCCTCTGCCCCCCAAAAACAGTATTTTTTTTCTTTTGCACTTTTGTTTATGCTGATAAGAGAAACACAATTATGCTTTGCCATATTAAAGACTGGTATTAAGAGTAGCTAAAGAATGCTTCCCAATGATCTGTTTTATGCTTATACATGCCTGTGGCTTTGAAAACACTGGCCTTGTATGCCCAGGTCAGAGTCATAGTAATCCTGCAGTGTTTTTGTTGGAATGGCAATATACAAAAAACTGTAGGAGAACACTTCAACCTATCTGGACACGCAATAGCAGATTTAAAGGTAGCCATCCTGCAGCAAAAAAAACTTCAGGACCAGACTCTAAAGAGAAACTGCTGAGCTTCAGTTCATTTGCAAATTTGACACCATCAGCTCAGGATTAAACAAAGCCTGTGAATGGCTTGCCAACTACAAAAGCAGTTTCTCCTCCCTTGGTTTTCACCCCTCATCTACTAGAAGAGGGTCTCATCCTCCCTGATTGAACTGACCTTGTTATCTCCAGACTGATTCTGGCCTGCATATTTATACCTGCCTCTGGGAATTTCCACCAGATGTGTCTGACGAAGTGGGTATTCACCCATGAAAACTTATGCTCCAATACGTCTGTTAGTCTATAAGGTGCCACAAGACTCTTTGTTGCTTTTTGTTTTCTTTTGTTAGCCTTGAGGTGATGCTGCTCCTGGGCTGTGTGGTTAGAGAACGCTGGTGGCCTGGGTTTGTTTTTTACCCTTCGTTCATAGCAAGGAAGGTGCACAGTCATCTTCAGCTCCAGAAACTGCATCGGAATCTGGCACTGGGACCTCCTAGGAGCCTGCAGCCCAAAGCAAGGCAGGTTCCATACATTCACTTGTGCGCCTCCCGCTTTGCTGCCTCTTTGGAAGTGATGGGACAGAGAGAAGACTTTGATTTGGTGTTAAATTTCAAACAGAGTGTGCAGGTTAAAATCTAAAAATAGTGCCATTGTGCAGACTCCATCACTTTTCAAGTTTTCTCAAACCCACAGGCTCTTGGGACCTCTGATGGTTTATAGCCCTTTACAATCAATTTAAAGAATGTATATTTAAAACATTTTAAGGAAAATTGTTCAGATAGTGACTCACCTAAATAATAGGGCCAACTACAGACATTTCCTGGTGACATAGGAGACCTTGTTGTTTGTAAGTGAAATCAGCTGTGGTGTACGTTGTCAGACAGATCGTCAGTGGACTTTTAAAGCTCCACAACTAGTTATGTGATCCAGTGCCTCCAATTAAAGTCTGGCCGGGCCGGCTCCAGGCACCAGCTCAGCAAGCAGGTCCTTGGGGCAGCACGTCGGGTTCTTCGGCGGCAATTCGGCAGCGGGTCCCTCTAAGAGGGAAGGACCAGCCGCCAAATAGCCGCTAAAGAAGAAAGTGGTGCGGTGGAGCAGGCACCGATCATGATCGCGGCATTTTGGGGTTTTTTGGTTTTTTGCCACTTGGGGCGACAAAAACCTGGAGCTGGCCCTGAGTCTGGCACAGAGAAATGACAACCTCCTCTCACAAGAAACTGAACATGCCACTCACCAGCACTTTCAGGAACTTACTAGAGCACTGCATGGGAGGAGTGTGCAGGAAGGGCAGAATTAAGCTGCTCTATTCTGTAAACAAAATAATCATGGGAAGGACTAATATTTACCAAATGAACTGTAGAACGTTTTATGGTACATTGCCAGGTGCAGCTTGTTCACACCATTAGCTTCATGGCTGATTAACGAGGCAGATCTTTTGTTATCTCCTCCCTCAGCACCAAAAAGGCTGAAAAAACACAAACTACACATTAACAAAGAGGTGTGGTTTTCTGCTTCCAGGCAACATTTCTATCAAGGAGCCTCTCAGCTAAGCTGGTCATAGTGTGGCTTTGCACTGTGCATAAGTGTCTAGAAGCTTCACAGTGACAAGCCTTTTTTGCCAGTCTTGCCCATGGCCATTTGGAAAACATTGGGGTTAGGGCAGCAGTTGCTCAGGTTGCTGCCTTTGGTTTACTCTGTGCACCATTCTCCTTGGGAAAGTCACGTGCCATGGGCCCTACCCTGGTAACAGCATGTGCAGTGCTAGTTTCCCACTGCTCCAGAGCCCAAAGGCCAAGTTTTTTCAAAAGGGCTCAACACCCAGAAGCTTCCACTAAGGATAGTATCAGAGGGGGAGCCGTGTTAGTCTGGATCTGTAAAAGCAGCAAAGAATCCTGTGGCACCTTATAGACTAACAGACGTATTGCAGCATGAGCTTTTGTGGGTGAAAAGACGGTTACTCACCGTAGTAACTGTTATTCTTCGAGATGTGTTGCTCCTATCCATTCCAGTCAGGTGTGCGCGCCGCGCGGGCACGGCTCTCCGGAACATTTTTACCCTAGCAACTCCGGCGGGCCAGCTGGGCGCCCCCTGGAGTGGCGCCGCTATGGCGCCCGTTATATACACCAGCCGGCCCGTCCGCTCCTCAGTTCCTTCTTGCCGGCTACTCTGACAGTGGGGAAGGAGGGCGGGTCTGGAATGGATAGGAGCAACACATCTCGAAGAACAACAGTTACTACGGTGAGTAACCGTCTTTTCTTCTTCGAGTGATTGCTCCTATGCATTCCAGTTAGGTGATTCCCAAGCCTTACCTAGGCGGTGGGGTCGGAGTGAGACGTGGCAGAGTGTAAGACTGCGGAGCCGAAGGCTGCATCGTCTCTGGATTGCTGCACCAACGCATAGTGGGAAGCGAAGGTGTGGACAGAAGACCAGGTGGCCGCTCTACAGATGTCCTCGATAGGAATATGGGCCAGGAAGGCGGCAGACGAGGCCTGCGCTCTCGTCGAGTGAGCAGTGAGGCGGCATGCAGGCACGCGAGCAAGCTCGTAGCATGTCCGGATACATGCCGTTACCCAGGAGGAAATCCGCTGCGAGGAGACCGGCTCGCCTTTCATGCGATCGGCAACCGCTACAAACAGCTGGGTCGAACGCCGGAGGGGCTTCGTCCGCTCGATATAAAAAGCGAGGGCCCTGCGGACGTCCAGGGTGTGAAGCTGTTGCTCACGAGGTGAGGCGTGCGGCTTCGGGAAGAAGACCGGGAGGAAGATTTCCTGATTAAGGTGAAAGGCCGACACCACCTTAGGGAGGAAGGCCGGGTGTGGTCGAAGCTGCACTTTGTCTCCGTGGAAGACGGTGTATGGTGGACTAACCGTTAGAGCACGGAGCTCAGAGACTCGTCTTGCTGATGTAATTGCGACGAGGAAGGCTGTCTTCCAGGAGAGGTAGAGCAGAGAGCATGTGGCCAGAGGCTCGAAGGGCGGTCCCATCAGCTTGGCCAGAACGAGGTTTAAATCCCAGGTCGGAGTAGGACGCCGCACCGGCGGGTACAAACGGTCCAGGCCTTTAAGGAAGCGGGAAACCATCTGGTTAGCGAAGATGGAACGACCTCCTATGGATGGCCGAAAGGCGGACACGGCTGCCAGGTGCACCTTCAAGGAGGAGACCGCAAGACCTTGCTCCTTAAGATACCAGAGGTAGTCCAGGATGGTAGGGACAGGGACTACAAAGGGATTGAGGCCTCGTTGATCACACCAGAGCACGAAACGCTTCCATTTCGCAAGGTAGGTGGAGTGAGTGGAAGGCTTTCTGCTCTCTAGCAGGACTTGCTGCACTGCCTCCGAACAGTCCCTCTCCGCGTGGGTCAGCCACGCAGGTACCAAGCTGCAAGATGGAGGGAGCCTGCCGAAGTCCTGCGTGATGAGGTCCGGCCATAACGGGAGGGGCATGGGATCCCGAACGGAGAGCTCGAGCAGCAGGGTTTACCAGTGCTGCCTCGGCCAGCTCGGAGCGACGAGTATGACGTGGGCCCTGTCCCTCCGAAGCTTCAGTAGCACTCGGTGTACGAGCGGGAACGGAGGGAAGGCGTAGAGGAGGTGATCCGTCCAGGAGCAGAGGAATGCGTCCGAGAGGGAGCCTGGAGAGCGACCCTGGTACGAACAAAACTGGTGCCACTTCCTGTTCTCCTTTGAGGCAAACAGGTCTATCTGGGGAAACCCCCACCTCCGGAAAATTGTGTGCACCACATCCGGGTGAAGAGACCACTTGTGTGAGAGGAACAACCTGCTGAGATGGTCGGCCAGCGTGTTCTGCACTCCTGGAAGAAATGAAGCTTCCAGGTGAATGGAGTGGGTCACGCAGAAGTCCCACAGGAGCATCGCCTCCGTGCACAGGAGGGAGGAGCAGGCTCCGCCCTGCTTGTTCACGTAGAACATTGCCGTCGTGTTGTCCGTGAAGACTGCCCCGCAGCGGCCTTGCAGACGGGCGCGGAAGGTGTGACACGCTAGGCGGATCGCTCGCAGCTCCCGGACGTTGATGTGGAGAGCGAGCTCTTGGGGGGACCAGAGACCCTGGGTGTGAAGGTCGCCCAGGTGAGCCCCCCATCCCAACGCCGAGGCATCCGTGGTCAAGGTGACGGATGGGCGAGGAGGACGGAACGGGACTCCTGCACACACGTCTGGGTTCAGCCACCAGCTGAGCGACGCAAGTGTCGGCTTTGTGACGGTGACTACCATGTCTATTGAGTCGCGGTGCGGGCGGTATACCGACGCCAGCCAAGATTGAAAGGGGCGAAGGCGGAGCCTCGCGAACGCCGTGACAAATGTACAGGAAGCCATGTGGCCCAGGAGGCGCAGGCAGGACCGAACCGTCGTCGTGGGAAAGGTGTGCAGGTCTCGGATCATAGAGACCATCGTCTGGTGCCGAGAGCGTGGGAGGCAGGCCCTGGCCAAAGAGGAGTCGAGGACCGCTCCGATGAACTCCACCCACTGTGATGGAGCTAGAGTGGACTTCTCGGCATTGATAAGAAGGCCGAGGGACCGAAACAGGGATAGTATCTCTGACATCTGGTCCTTTACCAGCTGTCGGGATGTCCCGCGAACCAGCCAGTCGTCGAGATATGGGTATACATGAATGCGACGACGGCGGAGGGCTGCAGCAACTACTGCCATGCATTTGGTGAAGACCCTCGGTGTGGTGGACAGGCCAAAGGGTAGCACCGCAAACTGGTAGTGCGCACCGTTGACCACAAAACGGAGGTAGCGTCGATGGGGAGGGTAAATTGCGATATGGAAGTACGCATCCTTCATATCGAGGGCGGCAAACCAGTCTCCCGGATCCAGGGAGGGAATGATGGTCCCCAGGGTGACCATGCGAAACTTGAGCTTGAGCACATACGCGTTGAGCTCCCGGAGGTCCAATATGGGTCGAAGACCTCCTTTCGCCTTGGGGATGAGAAAATATCGGGAATACAATCCCCTGCCCCGCATGTCGTGCGGCACCTCCTCTATGGCACCCAAGCTCAACAGAGTCTCGACCTCTTGTAGGAGGAATTGCTCGTGAGAGGGGTCCTTGAAGAGGGACAGGGAAGGCGGGTGGGAAGGAGGGGGCAAAACAAATTGAAGGCGGTAACCAGACTGGATTGTACGAAGCACCCAGCTGTCCGATGTTATTTGGGACCACGCCGGAAGGAAGTGGGAAAGGCGGTTGTAAAATAAACGGGAAGGATCCGGTACAGAGACTGATGGGCCGTCCTCAGGCGTCCCATCAAAAGGCCTGTTTGGGTCCTTGAGGGGCCTTGGAAGGCGCCTGGCCCTGGTTGCGCCTATTGCCCGACGGTCTACGGCGACTCAGTCCGGGACGCCTGTTATTGTAGGGTCGCGACCTAGGCTGGTTAAATGGCCGGTAGGGTTGCTGCCGAAAGGACCTTCGCTGGGTAGCCGGTGTGTGCATACCCAGGGTGCGAATGGCTATGCGACCGTCCTTCAGGGTCTGAATTCTGGAATCCGTCTTTTCAGAAAACAGACCCTGAGTGTCGAAGGGTAGGTCCTGCAAGGTGTACTGCACCTCCGGTGGCAATGTGGAGGACTGCAACCAGGAGATGCGCCTCATGGTTACTCCTGAGGCCAGGGTTCTGGCACCTGAGTCCGCGGAGTCCAGAGCGGCCTGGATGGAGGACCTGGAGGACTTCTTGCCCTCTTCCAGGAGGGCCGTGAACTCCTGGCGCGAGGCTGTTGGGAGCAGCTCTGTGAATTTCACCAGGAACACCAAGATGTCAAAGGTGTATCTGGCGAGGAGGGCCATCTGGTTGGCGATTCGGAGCTGGAGACCCCCTGCCGAATAGATCTTTCGGCCCAACAGATCCATGCGCCTCGCTTCCTTGGACTTCGGCGCAGGGGCTGGCTGACCATGCCTTTCCCTGTCGTTGACCGACTGGACCACTAGCGAGTCTGGTGCAGGATGGGTATATAGGTACTCGTATCCCGTGGGGGGGACGGAGTACTTTCTTTCGACACCGCGGGCGGTGGGAGGGACGGACGCTGGTGACTGCCAGATGGTAGTGGCATTTTTCTGGATAGTGCGGATGAATGGCAAGGCCACCCGCACTGGAGCCTCCGCTCCAATCACATTTGTCACCGGGTCCTCGTCCTCAGTGACCTCCGCTACCGGTAGGTCGATAGCCTTCGCCACCCAGCGAAGAAGGTCCTGGTGGGCCCGTAAGTCAATAGGCGGAGGGTCTGCCGTAGAAGCCCCCGCCACCGCCTCGTCTGGTGAAGATGACGAGGACAGACCTTGGACCACCGCCTCCGCAGGTGGGTCCTCAATGGGGTGGGCAGCTGACTCGGACGTGGATGCTCCGCGGGATCAGGCGGTAACTGGGCCTCACCCGGTGATGGGGGTGGCCTGCTGACAGTGGCCTCCGGCACTCTGCGCTCGGAGGCTGGGGTCCGCTGGGGGCAAGGTAGCCCTTGAGCTTCGTATTGGGCCCAGGGGACCCAAAAACCCCACTGCTGTGCCCCGTGGACTTGGCCGTGCAGGGCCGCCTGGAGATGGCCATAGCTGTCCGCCCGCGAAGCTACTGATGAGTGACGGGATGGCCACAGAGGTGCGGAGGCGCTGACGGACTGCGCCGTCGAAGCTGGCAGCCTGTCCCCGGACGGTGCCGAGGGTCGGTGCCGGTCGTCGCGGTACCGAGATGGCGAGCGAGACCATCGACTGCCGCGGTGCCGGGAGCTCGACCGGTGCCGGGAGCTCTACCGGGATCTCGACCTGCGGTGCCGGGAGCGGCTTCTGGAGTCACGGTGCCGGGACCGGTGCCGGGACTCGGACTTCCTGCGGTGCCGACGGGACGGTGATCGGGACCGTGAGCGTCTCCGGGAGTGCGACCGGTACCGCGATGTTGAGCGGTACCGGGACTGCGACCGGCGTCGAGAGGGTGAACGGTACCGCGATGGAGAGCGGTGCCGGGACCTGGAGCGGCGCGACGGTGACCGTCTTCGGGACCGGGAGCGAGACCGAGTCCTGGAGCGCCGTCTATCCCGTCCGTCAGGGGAAGGGGGCCGCATCATGGCCGGCTTGCCCGCTGACTGAACAGCCCGCACCGGCGGTGCCGGGGGCCGGAGGCTCGGTGCCTCTGTGAGCTCGATGAGCTCTCTCGCCATCGAGAATGTCTCGGGCGTGGACGGGAGATGCAGCTCGACCGTGGTTGGCACCGGGGAGCAGGGAGGTACCGGACTCGACGGCTCTTGAGGTGCCGGAGTCAACGGGACCGTGCACGGTTTGTGCACTACCACAGCCGGTGCCGGAGGTGCCGGTGATGGCTGGGTAAGCTGTCCCGAAGCAGGAGGCTTAGGAGCCGAGTGCGCCATCTTCCGCTTCCTCGGTGGAGAGAGGGAACGGTGCCGGGACTTCGGTGCCGTCTGCGAAGATCTAGCAGTATCGGTACCGGGGCGGCTCGGTGCCGCTGGTGCGCTGCGCGCCGAGGA
Organism: Mauremys mutica; assembly: GCF_020497125.1. NCBI lineage: Eukaryota > Metazoa > Chordata > Testudines > Geoemydidae > Mauremys > Mauremys mutica. Next base: position 5,522,152 of record NC_059076.1, on the reverse strand, counting down.
CGGTTTCGGTGCCGCCGGGGACGGCGCGGGAGGCTGAAGTGCCGACTCTGTAAGGTGCTGCTTGAGGCGAGAGTCTCGCTCCTTTCTGGTGCGCGGCTTAAACGCCGTGCAGATCGGGCACTTATCTGTCCTGTGAGATTCCCCGAGGCAGCGCAGGCAGGAGTCATGTGGGTCGCCCACGGGCATGTGCCGCTGGCAAGCCGCACAGGGCTTAAACCCCGGTGCCTTGGGCATGAGCCCGCACCGGTTGTGGAAGAAGAGGGGCGAACCCCTCTAATTCCCCTACTATACTATAACTAACTAAACTTATTCAACTAATCTAACTACTAAACTAAGTTAACCAACTATGTACAGAGAAGAATGGAGAAACGCTAGGGCTGTGGAGGTAAAAGAGCACTCCACTGTTCCAACTGGCCGTCACGGGCGGTAAGAAGGAACTGAGGAGCGGACGGGCCGGCTGGGGTATATATCCAGCGCCATGGCGGCGCCACTCCAGGGGGCGCCCAGCCGGCCCGCCAGAGTTGCTAGGGTAAAAATGTTCCGAAGAGCCGTGCACGCACGGCGCGCACACCTGACTGGAATGCATAGGAGCAATCACTCGAAGAAGAATACCCACTTGCATCCGACGAAGTGGGTATTCACCCACGAAAGCTCATGCTGCAGAACGTCTGTTAGTCTATAAGGTGCCACTGAGGATAGAGAATCCAGCCTCACACTCCAAACTATCACTGAGGACAATGGGAGCTGCTGGGTGCTGAACACTTTGAAACTCTGGCCTTTTGGACTGTAGGTGCTACTGAAAAACAGACAGCAGCCACCATGGACAGCCCAGGGAACCACCTTTTCCCATCTTTATACAAGTACTTGCACCATTTCAGGCATTTAGGATAGGATCTTCCAAAAAGTGCTAGGCGCTGGCCTAGCTCCGCTCCCATTGTAGTCTGTGGCTGTTTTACCACTGTCTTCAGTGGGAACACAGTTAGGGGCAATGCGAAGTGCTAGAAAGTTGCCCATGGAACCTGCCTTGCTTTGGGCTTCAGGCTCCTATGAGGTCCCAGTTGCCTAATAAGTCTACACTACGGGGTTAGGTCGAATTTAGCCGTGTTAGGTGGATTTAAAAATGACTGCGTCCACACAACCAACCCCGTTCCATCGACCTAAAGGGCTCTTAAAATCAACTTCTGTACTGCTCCCCGACAAGGGGAGTAGCGCTAAAATCGACTTTGCTGGGTCGAATTTGGGGTAGTGCGGATGCAAATCGACGGTATTGGCCTCCAGGAGCTATCCCAGAGTGCTCCATTGTGGCCGCTCTGGACAGCACTTTGAACTCCGATGCACTAGCCAGGTACACAGGAAAAGCCCCAGGAACTTTTGAATTTCGTTTCCTGTTTGGTCAGCGTGGCGAGCTCAGCAGCACAGGTGACCATGCCGTCCCCTCAGAACCGTAGAGCGTAGACTGTTTCTACGCTCCCCTATCATCTCCATCCCTGACGTTATTGCAGATTAGAAGGCGAGAAAAACGCACTCGCGATGACAAGTTTTCCAAGCTCATACAGTCCACCCGCACCGATAGGGCACAGCTTAATGCATGGAGGCATTCAGTGGCAGAGGCCAGGAAAGAATTAAGTGAGTGCGAAGAGCGGAGGCAGGACGTGATGCTGAGGCTAATGGGGGAGCAAACGGACATGATGAAGCATGTGTAGGAGCTGCAGGAAAGCCAAGAGCACAAACCCCCACTGTATAACCGCCTACCCTCCTCCCCATGTTCCATAGCCTCCTCACCCAGACACCCAAGAACGCAGGAGGAGGCTCCGGGCACCCAGCCACTCCACTCCAGAGGATGGCCCAAGCAACAGAGGGCTGTCATTCAAGCAGTTTGATTTGTAGTGTGGCTACAATAAAGAATGTGGCCTTGTCCTTCCCTCCTCCCCCACCCCACCCGGGCTACCTTGTCCGTTATCTCATTTTTTTTTAATTATTAAAGAAAGAATGCACGGTTTCAAACCAATAGCTACTTTATTTTGAAGAGGGGAGGGTGGTTGGCTTACAGAGAATTAAAATCAACAAAGAGGGCAGGTTTGCATCCAGGAGAAACACACACAACAGTCACACCGAAGCCTGGCCAGTCATGAAACTGGTTTTCAAAGCCTCTCTGATGCGCAGCGCGCCTAGCTGTGCTCTTCTAATCGCCCTGATGTCTGGCTGCTCATATTCAGACGCCAGGCGATTTGCCTCAACCTCCCACCCTGCCATAAACATCTCCCCCTCACTCTCACAGATATTATGGAGCACACAGCAAGCAGCAATAGCAATGGGAATGTTGGTTGTGCTGAGGTCTGACCAACAGCGCCAGCTTTTAAACGTCCAAAGGCACATTCTACCACCATTCTGCACTTGTTCAGCCTATAGTTGAACTGCTCCTTACTACTGTCCAGGCTTCATGAACGGATCCCCCGAGCAGGAGAGCAGAGTTGCAGCAGAAGCAGTGGACGAGGATGGTTAACAGTCCAACTGCACCATCTGCTGCCAGCAGCACCCAGGAGGACCAGAACGGATCCCCCGAGCTCGTCACTGGGGAGCAGGAGAGCAGAGTTGCAGCGGAAGCAGTGGAGCCGTACACCAGGCCCTGGAGTTTTCTAGGAGCTGAGCAGGGAAGACGTTCCCAGAACCCCCGGCCAAGCTACATGTCCGACGAGGACGGTTAGCAGTCCTACTGCACGGTCTGCTGTGAAGGCAAGGAGCTGCTGCTGTGTAGCAATGCCAGCTGCTGCAGGTGCATCTGTATCGAATGCTCAGAGGTCTGGGTAGGGCAAGGTACCTCGGCCAAGGCAAAAGAGCAAGAGCCCTGGAGCTGTTACACGTGTCAACCACAGAAGTGCTATGGGGTGTTACAGCGCCGACCAGACTGGAATGTATGGCTGGAAGACTTCTTCACCAGCGACAAAGACAGGAATATGATGCATCTAAAATCTGAAAAGACCCGCACGTTTCCCAGAGTCACTACCCTTGATAACAGAACGTCAGTGATTGCATTGGCTACTTGGATCACAGCAGCCCCCACAGTAGACTTGCCCACAACAGCAGAGGTGACGATGAGCTGAGCGGGCTCCACGCTTGCCATGCTATGGCATCTGCACGGGTAACCCAGGAAAAAAGGCGCAAAACGATTGTCTGCTGTTGCTTTCACGGAGGGAGGGGTGACTGATGACATGTACCCAAAACCACCCGCGACAATGTTTTTTCCCCATCAGGTATTGGGAGCTTAACCCAGAACTCCAATGGGCGGTGGAGACTGCGGGAACTGTGGGATAGCTACCCACAGTGCACTGCTCCGTAGGTTGATGCTAGCCAGGGTAGTGAGGACGCACTCCGCCGACTTAATGTGCTTAGTGGGGCCATATATACGGGGGGGATAGCTCAGTGGTTTGAGCATTGGCCTGCTAAACCCAGGGTTGTGAGCTCAATCCTTGAGGGGGCAATTTACAGATTTGGGGTTTGGTCCTGCTTTGAGCAGGGGGTTGGACTAGATGACCTCCTGAGGTCCCTTCCAACCCTGATATTCTATGATTCCCTATAGGAGTAACCATAGTGGTAGCAATCTCTTTAAATCAATGTAACCATGCCAAATGTACAGGCCTAGTTAAACCAGGACAGCTTTTGTGTGTAGACAAGGCTTTATGGGTTTGGGGGCTTAGGTATTGTAGGTACAGGAACTCCTCACTTAAAGTCATCCCGGTTAACGTTGTTTCGATGTTAAGTTGCTGATAAAATTAGGGAACATGCTTGTTTAAAGTTGTGCAATGCTCCCTTCTAATGTCATTTGGCAGCCGCCTGTTTTGTCCACTGCTTGCAGGAAGAGCAGCCCGTTGCAGCTAGCTGGTGAGTGGTTGGAACCAGGGTGGACCAGCAGCCCCCCATCAGCTCCCCACTCCCCTTAATTCCCTGTGCAACAGCTGTCCCTCCCCCCACTGCCATGTGCTGCTCCTGCCCTCGGCCTTGGAGCTGCTCCCAGAGACTCCTGCTTGCTGTATGGGGGGAGGGGGGAAAAGGGGGGCTAATGTCAGGGTGTCTCTCCCCGCTCCTGCACCCTGCTTACCCCATCTTCCATAGAGCAGGGGGGACACATGACAGAGGGAGGGAGCTTCTAGGCAGTAGCTGCGGGTCTCAGCAAGCTGATTTAATGAACAAGGCAGTGTACTTAAGCCTGGGGTCAGCTACTTAAAGGGGAAATGCACATTTTTTCCTCTCACACAGGGTATGTGTCTCTGTCTGCCCTCCCTCCTTTCCTGCTGCCTTGTAGAGTGCTGTGAGAGTTAACTCTTGAGGGCTCAGTCAATTGCTAGTTCATTTAGCAGTAAGGCATTTCCCGGAAATATCCCACCCACTGACCCACCATTGCAGGCAGTTCTTCCCCATTTCCCAGCACTCAGAGTCCGTGGGAACAAGGAACCGCGCACACCTTTTATTTGGGAAAAACACAGTCACTATATATTTACCTGCAATAAAATGGGCAAAACCCAAACTGTCCAATTCTGGTCACTGGTGTATAGAAAGGATGTGCAGAAACTGGAAAGGATCCAGAGACGAGCGACAAAGATGATCCAAGGGATGGAATGCAGCCATACGAGCAAAGGCTGAAGGAACTGGGTATGTTTAGTTTGGACAAGAGGAGATTAAGGGGGAGATATGAAAGCTGTCTTCAGATACTTGAAAGGCTGCCATAAAAAGATGGAGAGAAGTTGTTCTCTCTTGCCACAGAGGGCAGGACAAGAGGCAATGGGATCGAACTACAGCACAGCAGATTTAGATTAAAGCTCAGGAAAAGCTTGCCAATTGTCAGAACAGTAGGAGAATGGAACAGACGCCTAGGGAGGTTGTGGAAACTCCTTCACTGGAGGTTTTCAAAAGGAGGCTGGACAGAGCTACCTGTCTCGGATGGTTTAGACACAACAAATCCTCCACCTGAACCAAGCTTCACAATCATCATCGCTGTGTACTGCTTGTGTGTATGTATATATATATTCTTTTGTCTGGTGAAAAAATGTCCCTGGAACCTAACCCCCTCATTTACATTAATTCTTATGGGGAAATTGGATTAGCTGAACATCGTTTTGCTTAAAGTCGCATTTTTCAGGAACATAACTACAACGTTAAGTGAGGCGTTCTTGTATTTACAATGGCAATCTCATCAAACTACTGACAACTTGACTCTTAATATTCCTGCTCAGATAATAAGGGGACAATATGGTGTCCAGAGGCTGGAGCTCCTGCCTGGAGACCGCGACAACTTAGCTATCCAGACCCGTGGTGGCCCTGAGAAACATGAAGTGACTGGCTGGGTATTGGTAAGTACTTGTGCACATTCACATACAATTCTGATAACTTATCAGCAAGATCCAAGTTTCTATGCATAATACTGGGAAATTACAATGGAGTAGGTGCAGTATTTTTCTTGGTGTTGAAAATAAGAGTCCATGTGAATTTGAAGTTAAAAAGCAGTGACATGTATGACAAGGAGTAAGATTAAATGCATTCAGTTGGCCCAGTTCTTTGCTTTTATCTTTTGTAGTTACTTACACTCATGTAAAATGTGTGTGAAAACAATGAGGAAGAGCAGGATGTTTAAAAGCTTTCAGGAATAGGACCCGACTGAAATGACAGACCACCTCTCCTTCTGCACTGTCTGTAAAATACTGTGATCAACAGGTGCAGCACAGCAGATTGCTAGCACTGGAGACCAGTTATCTTTGGTGAAGGTCACATGGGAGTGGAACTCTCCATAGATCAGGGCACTACTGTCCTACCTTTTGTAGAGCATAGTGCAAGACTGAGCTCGACACCAGACTCCCTCTCCACAGAGACAGAGTTACTCTCATAATTTCATATGAGCCCCACAAACCCAAGCTAGAATCAGCCTGGCCTCTCTGAAGCAGTTTATATTTTGTACCTGTCTTGCTGGGGCACTCTTTCCAATCAAGTCTGTACAGCTCAAGAGACAGTCCCCTATAGTTACAAGCTTGACCAGATGAGATGCCCTCCTCAAAGAACTCTGACCTGCTAGGTATACATTTACTTAAGAGGAAAGAGGTAGAGACCTTTACTTCCACTTGATTCCATGTCCTACAGCTCAGACTGAGGATTGCTACATGAACATGGCAGGACTGGTCTGTCCTGGAGTTCACAGAAAACCCTCGCTCTTAGCATCTCTGATCTGTGTCCTTAAGGAATGTGAACTCTCAAGAATCTGCATCCCAGACATCTAAAACTTGAAGTTAAACGGTTGGTTTTTTAAAAAACTGTTCTCAGATAGGGAGTTACTCAAGTGGGAGTGTGACAACATCCTAGGGCCTGAGCTGTAATGCATGGAAATGGATTGGAGAGGGGAAAGAGCAGCAGCAGCAGGGAAGCCAGCGGAGAGGATGGCACCATAGGTCAGGGATGAGAGATTTGCTTTGGAAATAACAGACCACACTGTGCAATCTCTTCAGCTGCCAAATGAGGTGTGGCTGGGGAATAGAACTCAAAGGCATTAGCTTACACTGTACGCCAAAACAGAGGTGGAAGCTTGGGCAGAGAAAGCTTTGGAGTAGGGCAAATATGCTACTGAGCCAACAGAAATATGATGAATCCCCTTCCTGGAGAGGAGCATTAGGGCTACCACTTTTTTCCTGCCCCCCCTCTCCATGACAACAGGAAGTTCTAAAACATCACAGACACAAACCTAAGCAAGCACAAAAAAGGCTTGAAGTCTGGCTAAAGCAAATCCTAATGTGGAAGACAGAGTGAAATTAGGAGTGGATTGATTCACTGAGCTCCAGGACAGGTACCAGAGTGCTTGTTGTAGTATAGTTGGATACTGCCACCTATCTGATTTGGGAACCATGGCAAACCACTACTGACCAAGTCAGGCTGACTGAAGCCCTTCGACTCAGTTGAAAGAAGTCCGGATTGAGTTTTGTGCTCTCTTTGCTAATAGGGAATAAATTCTCATTTTTAAAAGTTCAGTTTATGATGCAATTTTTTTAAACAAACTATTGCATGTTCAGAAGAACATGTGCATTTTCCATACTGCTGGCCATGAGAATATTCTGGACATGTGCAGTCTCCAACTATTAGTTCCCACTCGATCAATTACCTGTATTGAGTCTGTTACTAGTTCTATTGTTTACTGCTGTTATACAACCCAACAGTAACACAAAGGAACTTGAGAACAAATCCTCTGTAGTAAACAAGGATACTTGCTGCTTGTTTTCATAGATATCTCCTTTGAGTAAAGAAGATGCTGGAGAGTACGAGTGTCATGCATCAAACTCCAAAGGAGAGGCTACAGCCTCTGCACGAATTACTGTTGTCAATGCCTTACATGAAATACCCATAACTAAAGGTAGGTAATATGTGCAAAGTTTTAACAGTTATATATGTGCAAAGATTTTTTTTAAAATGGGGTTTATGCCCTTTGGTTGTTTAGGATATAAGAGAACAACCTGAAAAGTTGCATTTAAAACTGTTAGCTGTAGCTTGCTGATATTTCTAATGTCAAAGCCAGTCTTTCTGGTTTTGGTGAAGCACTCATGGAGGTCTCTAGTGTAAGAGCTCACAAATAGCTGAGAATTGGGTTGTTGCATCTTTATTAAAGACATGCTTTTTCCAAAATATGTGTTAGGTATAGGTTAGCTAGGTAAAAGTTAAAACATCTGACTAAAAATCCCATCTGTTCCAAATAGCTCAGCTTTCAGGCTCTGGTTGTGATTTCATTGGTTCTTCAGCCACCATGATATCTGAAAAGACCTGAATTTCAAATTGTATAAAAGGCTTTAAAAACACTTCCAAAAACAGCAGGACTATTTTGCCAATATATGTAGTCCTAATAGCCTTGATCTTCCATCCTAGCAACCTTTAACATAATTAAGTCATGCCCTTTGCTAGTGTCCAACTTGACCCAATTGATGGTGGGATTCATTTTATACTCTTGCTTTACTGCTGGACAATATCTGATTTTTTTTAAAACAGCTTCCAGCTATTCATATGTGTCATTTAAAAGAGCTGAAGTCTAGAACCTAAATGAATGGATTACATACATTAACCTATACATGTGTGAGATAAATATAAAGGTGCTTGGTTTTGGCCATATAATACCTCTTTTTAGAAATCCATTATCACAAATGCAGGGGATAAATGATTTAGCTTTTTAAAGGACAACTGAAAACTGTCCAAAAGCAGGTCAGGGAAGTGATGGGCTTTTGCTGTTTGTTAATGGCAATGCTAGTACTAGACTGCAGCATGGTACAGGCTTGATAGTAAACCATAGCCACAAAGATACATATGAGGAGATATAAAAGTATGCCATGAATTATTGCAGCTCCTTCTCACCTTTAGGAAATGGCAAGAAAAGTGTTGATGCAACAGAAATTAATTTCCGTTGCAGCAAAGTTTGACGCATGCTTTAGCTAAGCAATAAGTGAAGGTGCAGACGATCTATAAAAGGAGTGTACCTCAGGGCTGTTAAAGGGGCATTGTGATAGGGCGACCCTGCTTCGAGTGCCATCCAATGCATGACAGTTGTGTCAAGCCTGGTTCCCTTTTGCTCACCCAAAGGTACACAGTCTGAGCTCAATTTATTCATCTACACCAGTGCCATAGTTCCTCAAAAGCCTGGTTGTAAAGCAGTAAAAATACATAGTATGTTTTTCCATTCCCCTCACCCATCCAAGAGTCTCCATCAGCACTGTGCTCTGTTCCTTATGCCTCCATTCAGGACCTCGGTCTCTAGACCTCTCTGCCTGAGTGACCAGTCCTCCCACAGCGCTTCATGGAGAGGGTTCTCCCTCAAACAGCGTTCCTCTCCCTGTCCTCCCTGCCTGCTTCCCCTCACCAAGCAGAATCTCCCCCTTTTTTCTAGAGGCCACTGCCCAAGCCTTCTGCTCATTAGGAGTTCTTGCTTTGGTCAGTCCCAGCTCTCATCCACATACAGCTGTCACTTCTGGGGCTCCTGAAGCTCTTGTCCAAGCAGCGTGCCAGCTCTGACTTGCTGTCTGACTGTCTCAGGCAGCGACAGCCACGAAGTCATCAGATGGCATCTCAGATGCATCAGTAATAAGTACAGTCTAAATGTCTATGTAGTTAGCCAACTACTGACAATGGACATGTTCCAGTGACCTTAGAGCAATGGGACTGGGACCTTTCACTAAGCTATCCAGTTCCCTCAGAAGAAAGAAAAAGAGGAAAAGGACTGATTGTTCTTAATTATCCACATTTAAGTCAAACAGAAAATTCACTTCATTCATTCGAGTATCTGTAGTGTTACCCTCTTGTAATTATGAACCCACATCCCTTTTTGTTTTTCTTCCACAGATGATGGTGCAGAGCTGTGATGTGAGGACTTTATCACTTATGCACAGTTTAAGTATTAAGTAGTATTTTGGAAAGCTGCAGCCACTGACTTCTAGGCTAGAGCCTGATAATCAGTTCCTTATCTGACTCATTCTTCCTTTTAGTAATGTTTTGCTTACATGCTTTTGGCAGACATACAAATAAATGTAATTCACATTTGACTACAAATCTTTATTTCTATTTACAAAAAGTAAGCTCAAGATCATTCATTTAAACAAAGTGTTCAGATGCAAAACATAACCTGACGTAAATGACATATATAACATTCTGCATTCAAAATCTTTTAAAATGGAACACTAGAACTGCGCAAGCAGATACGTAAAATCAGAACTAAAGCAAAGCCTTTTAAAGGCTAAACACTCATCATACGAGGTGCAATACTCATGGACATCAGTTCTTGAAAGAGAAGTTTACAGGCATATGGCATTCGCACCAAGGAAATCTGAAAGGGAGGTAAGAAAATTTAGTTCATGGTATCTTTTTAAAGATTAATTTCACTCTCCCTACCCACTAAGTAAATATGTTTGGGGGTCTAGTGCTTCATATGAAGTTATTTTTTTTGTTAGCCTTTTAGGGAAAGTCTTTACAATTCACCTTGAAGTGATGACTGATCCCACTCCATCCAGGGTGGCATTACTTTACTCAATAGTGTTGATATGTTTCTCTATGGGGTCCAGATCAACACAACACTCAGTTGGCAGAGCATCGGGCTTTTAATCTGAGGGTCCAGGGTTTGAGCCCCGTCCAGGCACTTAGCTTTATGGGCTCCAGTGGTGCAATGGGTTAGCACACAGTACTTATAGAGCCGTGCTGCATGGAGTGATGCTGAGGTTGTGAGTTCAAGCCTCACCTGGCGCATCAGTTTTTTTTGGGAGAGGGATAACTCAGTGGTTTGAGCATTGGTCTGCTAAACCCAGGGTTGAGAGTTCAGTCCTTGAGGGGACCATTTAGGGATCTAGGGCAAAAATCTGTCAAGGACAGAACTTGGTGCTGCTGTGAAGGCAGGGGACTTTAATATGGAGATAGAACTGGAAGGCACCTTGAAACACTATTTATAATTTATCATTTTAATACAGTAGACTTGTCCTTCAGTGGTCAAAAACTGTAGACAAAAGATTTCTCTTCTGCTCCTATTGGTCAAGATATTTTATTTGTGCATATTAACTATTACCAGACAATTAAGCTCCTTAGAGGTTGAAGGAGTAACTGAGTTATGGTAGAGAAAAACAATCCTATTTACAGTTTATACTTGAATATAAACTTCCGTATTAATTCAAAACCTGTGATTTCCTTCCCCCAGCACCTCAACTATGTGACATTTAAATTTATTCCTCTCCCAACCAAAACATAATATTCTGAAGAGTTAGAGAAGTGGCAAAGCCATCAAATCAATCCATGAGTTATACAGCATCAGTTTTCCCCCCAAAATTTAAGATTTAATGTTCACTTTTAGTTAAGTTCTCTGAAAACCCAGTATTATAAAATACATAAGTGAAACGTCCTGCCAAATGACAGCCAGAATTCTGGCAATTATAGGGAAACATGAGTGAACTCTGACACTTACTATATAACTTGTTTTTTCTAACTATTGGGTTAATTTTTGTGTTTCTTTTACCACTTGCTCTCTTCATCCTCACTCACCCTCATACTCCTTTAATCATTGTTTGTTCTTGACTGCAAACAGAAATACTTGCTGAGGAAATCCATACATACCTGTGTTTTATTACGGCACCCCCTGCACTCGTACGTGTGTGTCCTTGTGTTAGCTATTGCCATTATTCCGCAAAGATTGCAAACGTGAACTTGGTATGGGTCTGAAGCCTCAAACAATCTCTCTCTCAAAAACTGAGCTGCTCCATGAGCAATCTGACAGTCTCGCTCCATTTCTCCAAAACGAAGGCCACCATCGCTATGGGGGAGGGGGGGATATTTTATCATTAAGTCAGAAATGATGGTTCCAGCAGCTAAGATGGAGACCTAATTCTGTACAAATACATCAGCAGTACTACAAATAGGTGCCTCTGTACCCAGCAAGTTGTCATTATCTCTTCTCCTTCTCCCAAAAATAAGATCATTGGGAAGAAGTCAGCCAAATTATAAAACTGCTGCTCCCACTAACAGTCACATGACTAAGAAAATTTCTACAACAGAGGACAATATAGTGTTTGAACAGACAAAACCACAGCAAACTCTACTACAAATGACTACATCATGTTTTATCTGCCCAAACCTAAGCACATTACCATCAGCTCCAAAAGGGTGGGTAATTGGATGAGCCAGTTAAGATACTGCTGTACAGTTGAGGCAGCTAATTCTTCTCTACCTTAGCAAACTTAGTGAGACTTCAAGGACACTCATAAAAAAGAAAATCCACAAATATTCTTACCGAGATCTACCTTCCATTGGTTGCCTGTTAAGAATCTGAATTGGCCCTCTTGCACGGGAATGAATTTTGTCATCTACCATATGTTTCAACCTCTGGTAGTAAGTAGGACCAATGAAGATTTGTGATGTGATTTTGCGTCCTGTGAAGCCATTGTAGAGAACCTGAAGTAAAGAATACAATCTCTGAAGCACAAGCCTAAACTAGACATATTAACAAAATTTATCAAAACAAACCAATAACCTTTAGCTAGACTGGCATTTTGAACACTATACCTCATTTCCTCTCAGATGATAGCCATAATCTGATAGTAGATTGGAAATCTTCTGCACATTGACTGCATCATTAAAAGGTGTAGCATCACCAATTTCTCCCTTGTTTGCTGATACCTATAGAGAAAAAGGGTTTGCTGAATACCGTACATTTGTATAGACATAAGCTGTGCATTCTATATAAAGTAATCAGACAGAATGTGGGTAACTTGAAAAGGCTAACCTACTCCCGCTGTTAAGATATCAGACCCAATGCCCAGGACTGTATCCAACCTAAACTTTCTAATGCAATGGATATATTTCTGTTGAACAAAAAACTTAGACCCACAAGTTACAGGTGGGATTTTCAGAAGCACTTAAACACCAGCCTAACTCTGTTACTCCTTTCTTTTCCATAGATTAGGAGACTGCTTTTATAGTAATTCTGTCAATAAAAGCAGCAAAGAAATTCTGCTATAAACACATTGTGGTTTGACCCACTGAAGATAGCACTCTGGCTTCTCCCTAAGGAAATTAATATACCTTTTGTTTTGTTACTAGATCCTCAAATAGGAACTTGATCATCATTCTTTAGTGGATTAACAAATACCAGGAACTAGCAGATCAGCTTCTCCACAAGATAAAACAAATGCAGTTTAATTCTCAGATTTTAGCTACACAACACAAACTGTTCTCCTTACCTTCCCTTGAAGACATTCAATCAAGTGACCAATTGTCATACGGGAAGGGATGGCATGGGGGTTGATGATTATGTCAGGTGTGATGCCTTCACAGGTGAAAGGCATATCCTAAAGCAGGAAAGAGATTCTCATTATGCCTCGTGAGAAGCTAGGGAGTTCCAACAAAATAAAAATCCAATTCAACTTAAGTGACTCAAAGACATTTTAAATAAATGAAGAGAGGTTAAATTTAAATCAATATATTAAGGTAACTTATTTTGCAGGCAATCCACATTAATACGTAAGTTTCACTGTACAGTGAGATATACAAGAGAAAAAAAGTTGCTACCTCTTGCCTGTACTGGATACCACAGGTACCCTTCTGACCATGCCTGCTGGCAAATTTATCTCCAATTTGTGGGATTCTCACAGAGCGCACCTGGAGGCAACAGAAAACACTTTAGATCAGTGACTTTTTTTTTTTAATTTAAAGGGAATAAGTATAAACAACCCAGAAGCCATAGACACTGGTACTGACCCTAATTTTGCAAAACTTGTATCCTTCCTGGTTAAGGGTTACCATGACCTGGTCTACAATACCAGTCTCACTTGTTCTTAGGAAAGTGCTACAGTCCCTCTTTGTGTATCGTCTATTAGTGCTTTCCAGTTCATCTTCGTTCTCAGGCAGAGTTACTGTTTTCCCAATGATGACATCATCTCCTGACACACGTACACCAGGTGCTATCAAACCATCATCATCTAGTTTGTCATAGATGGCATGCCTCATACCTGAGATTAAAGACAAATGAATTCAGAGCCAAAAATCCTTCAAAGTATTTCTACAAAAACATTAAGGATCACGTTCTCAGAATAGCAGACACCATATTTGCATTCTGTGCCAGTACACTCCAGTATTGTGAATTCATGACATTTAGCAAATGCAGATTCTACTATAAATGTATGTGCTGCTAACATATCCAGAAAAGGAATATTTGTATTTTTACTCACCATACAAGTTTCTTTGTACCAAGAGCACAAAATGTATCATTACATGTTTACAGTTCAATACAGTCAAATATAGTAAGGTTAACATGAAGGACTCTGTCTGGCAAAGTCTGGCTACTATTTGCAAGGCTTTATTTCTTCCATCTGCCATCATCTCTTACCCTGACAAGTTTCACGTGTAGGTTTTTCAAAAACTTCTTCTTGGTCAAATCCTTTCTTGGACTCTTGTTCTTTATATGAGCGATAGAACACAGATCTGAAAGAAAATTTTAAAAGAAAAAACTTGTTTAGATATCAGTGTTCTTTAAGTTGTGTGCTATAACCCCATCTACATCACAACTGAGATGTTTCTGTTTTTATTGATTTGTCCAGAAAAATTCCTAGATTTTGCAAAAGCTGATTTTTTTTAAACTGATTTTCACGCAAAATTTGGATCATTCAAGTGAATGAAAATACAGATTATGTTAAAAAATAAAATCTGCTCTATTACATTAGATAGTGTTTGTTAATAAATTAGTCTATCTAAGTGTAAATGTGAGGCAATGTAGTAGAAGATATGCACATCCATGTTTGTATGTATACGAGTACAGAGTGTTAACGTGCAGTTCATGCAATAAGCCACAGCATTAACTTCTTTTACTTATAATACACTTATTTTCCTGTCTGTTGCTTTTTTCCTGTCCTTTTGTTCCCTCATAACAACCCTGGTATTTACCTAGAAAACTGGGGTTAGTTTTTGCACTGATTTTCACCCACTTTTAATTTAATTTTTTGTAATAAACTGAAGTTCCCAGGACATTTTGTTTTCAGTTTTTATTTTGTTTAAACTGCCCTGGCTCACAGCACAGTTGGGTTAGGGTTACCGGTAATGACAAGGCTGAAAGAATGCGCAGGTCCCACTCAAGAAGTTTTTACTTGGATACTACAGTACGACTTCTAGAGCAAATCAAGGAGAAACAATGAACCCCACAAGGACATTATGACAGTCACTTCTCACAGTTTTACTCTGAGATGTCTACAAATAAACTGCTGGTTAGTGACAGATGGTGGTGACTTTGGGATCTACTATACATCTTACAAAAAAGGGAATTGTGTTATCCCTGTGTTACAACCCAGATCACTTTACTCATATTTCACCCCTTTTCCCGCCTTTTAGCTTGCATGTTTTGATAGCACCCCATCACCCAAATGCTAATGTAAACAATGACACCACCCCGTACACATATACTAGAACATCACGTGTCCAGTGATGAGTAATTAAGAACACTTCTCCCCCCCCTCCCCACAGCATCTATTAAGCTGCACTCTGAAGTACACCTCCGATACAACAGTGCGCTTTGGTTTTATTCAGGTTTTTCAATTTTTCTCTTTTCTTTCTTTTTTTTTTTTAAATGCTGCCTTAAAGGCTGGCATATGCATCCACAGCCGTACTTGAAGTTTAAAATTTTTTTATTTTTAAAATGTGCCAGTGAACATAACCAATGCTCACTTTAAGCAATAATTATTAATGCGATTCATAAAAATCCAGCCCAGCTTCTCATTTCTTATTCTACATAAGTAACCAGATGTGAAGAGCGAACATGCCTCTAAGGTCTATCCAACCAAAAGTAGAACAGAATGTGGACCTAGATAGCCAAAAGACAACAATGAATGTGTCCATTATATCATTCAGGGGTAACTGCGGCCAAGTGGTGAAAGGTCCCATCAATGAATATTTGCACCAATAATGGCTATGTTTCTTAGGGCAGGTCTACACTAAGGGCGGGGGTCGAACTAGGGTACGAACTAGGGTACGTGAATAGCGTAGCTGAACTCGAAGTACCCTAGTTCGAACTACTTACCCGTCCAGACGCCGCGGGATCGAAGTCCGCGGCTCCAAGGTCGACTCCGCCACCGCCTTTTGCAGTGCTGGAGTACCGGAGTCGACCGCGGCGCTTCCGGAGTTCGAACTATCGTGTCTAGATCAGACGCGATAGTTCGAACTCCGAGAAGTCGAACTCACCGCATCGACCCGGACGGTAAGTGTAGGCTAGCCCTTATTCTAGAACACCTGCAAAAATTCTCTGTGCAAGCATTTACCACTTCCCTGGCTAACAATAGGATTATATTGGGAAGCTCAAATGCCTGGCATCAAGGGGCTCACATAACTGACAGTTCAAAAGAGAAGTCATCCAAATTCTATCAACATACAAATATGATTCAATGCAGTGAGCAAGAGCTAACTTTAAAGCAAGAGCAGGAAGAAGGTTGGTTGGGAAAGTGTGTGTCATGTTTTTAACTTTGGCCCTAGTTATTCACTGGAGCTGTTAGTTTTGCATCTTCTTGCTGTGGCAGTTGTAACTTTTATAAAATGACTTTTTTTTTTTTTAAACAAAAATAGGGTGAAAAAGAGCAACTGTACATTTTAACACACTAACAACAATAGGCAGTAATCAGCTGCTGGTAGTATTTTAAAATGTCTGACTGTAAGTTAAAATTTGTCTAGAGGCTTAGAAAAGGCATGTTATGTCCTTTAGACATCTGAATAAAGGCTGGGAAAGATTTAAATCTTCAAATGAGTAAAACCAACCATAAAATTTACATGAGCAATTTTCCACAGTTCAAAGTTCAGGAAAACCATACCTGAAAAAACCTCTATCGACAGCAGAACGGTTCATGATGACAGAGTCTTCCTGATTATAACCAGTGTATGACGCAATAGCCACAATTGAGTTGATACCTGTAATGCAAATCAGCAAATGTTTAAAGGATCTACAGCTCATATAAGCAAGGCTTCTTCATTCAAAATGAACTGCATTCCATATATTTACACTGCCTGGCCATTTATTAAAGCAAATCTCCACTACACACACACAAAACATAGGCCATGTGGTACTGAATAAATACAAAATCAGAATATACCATAGATTAGAACTTTCAATACAACAGTGACCCCTTGTGGAGATCTAACAAATGCTGATGAAAAATACACTATTTCCAACAATTTAATCTGGGGGTGGGGCGGGGGATTCTTTTTAACATACTGTATGCATGTTGTGGGCTCAGCAACTATGCTGAGAAAATCTCCTTATAGCTAGTGATGCCTAGATTACAAGGCACAATAATATGAATGACCAGAAGTTACTACTAAGCACAATCCTAGTTACTTTTCACCATAATGAATGGTCTTTAAATATTAGTATGTGTGTACATTTTATGCAATATATTTTAGGTTTGCTTATTAAGCCACAACATACCTGCTGGCAACTCTCTAAATCGCAAGTACTCCATAGAGCGTGTAGTCACAAGGGGTTTTTGAGGGTAATACAGCACATGGGCTAGTGTATCCATACGAACGTGAAAGTTTGTAATATAAACTCCCATAGCCTGTTTTCCCATAGCAGACTGGTATGTGTTCCTAGGAGACTATGAAGGCAAGAAAAGAAGCAGTGTCAACAGAACATCTATTAAACTCTTCATGCATATACATGTCTACATATGTTAAACATGATTTTAATTTTCCTTTTGTATTATATTCTCTCTTTTAAAGTTGATAAGAAGGAAAGAGAGGCTACTGACCTGGTTGTGATCAGGGAAAGGAATAATAGATGCACATACTCCTAGGATCATGGATGGGTGAATCTCACAATGCGTGTAAGTCGAACAGTATGCGACTCCTTTCTCTTGCAAGTCATCTGGAGTCATTGCCAGCATCACTGTCTCTTCTTCTAGCGTATCGATGTATTCTACTACACCACTGGCCACAAGATCCTGCCAACTAAACAATCAAACTGCCTCAGTGCCTTACCATTCAAAAGTAACATTTAATACAGATTTCATTAGCGATGTCAAAAAGCAAGACTTATCTTGTTTGAAATTAGGAAATACACCACTGCCTTGATTTGACACAATCACGCTCTATGGTGATAATAAGCAACACTGTGTAGAACACACTAAGTAGTCAAGTAACAAGTTCTTAAATACAACGGTGGCTTGCAGCTTCAGCTGACTTCAAACAAACCCTCAGAAGTGTACATCACATTTGGAAGAAAGAGCAAGACATTTCTCCTGTTCTGGGGAGATTTCTTACCTGTAGTTGTTATACTCTCGTTCTTTTAGTTGGTCAATATGCCTCTTCTTCAACAGCAGCTTTTGTTTTTCCACAATTAAAAGTGGCCTGCAGATTCTGCCAGCATCAGTATAGATGCGGATTTCTCGCTCCCTAATATCCCTGATCATGGAGACCTGAATATGCAAACAATGAGAATTAATGGGTACACACATTTGAGTCTTTGTATGACCCATGGAACAAGAGTCATGGTACACACAGCAGGAGCTATAACAAAGTGAAGTTCCCCAAAGTGGGAGCCTTTAAGCTACTGTCTACAGTATGCTGTGAGTATTAGTGCTCCACTGAACATGGTTCCAATTTGAAAAGGGCAGTTTTCAGCTAAATTCTCTTTAAAAATGGTTTTAGTCACTAAGCCTTTGAAAAGGCTTTCTGCTTGTACTCATACCTAGGAAAGGTGTGTTCTGCCTACTACATTCCATCCTTCGCAGCTAGAATTTACATGGTCGTTCATTCAGAAAATTTACCTCTGACACAATGATGTCCATCTGACGACGTAATTTTCTTAGTGTGTTCATCAGCTGTTCTGGATCTTTGTGTATTCCTACCCAGCAGCCATTAACAAAGATCTTGGTTGCACTATGCAAAGGAAAGCCAGAATTATTTTAAAAAATGGTTTTGAATTAAAAGTTTAAAATTATTCAGAGACAAACTCATTTATACATACTCTGCAATGGCTGCTGGAGATATTTCTTCTAGATTTTCCATACTCCATTCTTCTAAAAATTCCAGAATCGGAGATGGCTGAGACCCCACAGAAATGTAAGCCATCAAGGCTAAGTTCTTCACAAGTCCTACTGCATGGCCCTAACAAACAGATTTTAGTTTTGTTGTAAAAACCAACAAATCAATATGCCTTTGAAAAGGCTAGACAAATAGTTTCCAAGAAAACACACACACACAGAATTGATAGTGATTCAGACACAATCACTTTAGTTAAAAAACATCTTATGCCTTCACTGCAAATTTAACTTTAAATCTGAAATATTTTAAATTAAAATACCAAAAGTTAAAATGCAATTACATATTGCAACTAATCTGCAGATGTTATACCATAATACAAGCAAATATGCTTTTGAATACATTAGTTTCAATGCAATTTGTGTTACCTCTGGAGTCTCCGCAGGACAGACCATTCCCCACAAGGTATTGTGCAGCTGTCTGGGCTTTGCTAGTTTACCATCTCTACCAATTGGAGAATTCAAGCGTCTCAAGTGGGAAAGTGTGGATGCAAAGGTCAGGCGGTTTAACACCTACATGTAATTGTAAGATTTCAAAATTAGACACCCAAGCTGTCTTCTTCATTTCAAAATGCCTACTAGAAGGAAGTCACTTACCACGTAAACTGACAACTATCTTTATGCCTTTCAACAAAGTAATGATAAACAGAAACCAGTTCACCTCAACTCATCTTAGACTAGTGCGATGTCTTGCCCAGGTCACCCAGAACTGTGAGCCACTGTATTACCACTCTGCCTCAGCACGAGTTAGCTTTGCTGCTGCTAAGCTCTGTCAGGGTGCTGACACATCAGCTTGTCTGCCTTACCAGCAAACTCTTCAGGACTCTGCCAGTCCAAACCTTCCCTTGCAGGCAACAGTGAACCCAAGTTCCTCAGAGATGTATTTCTGCAGTGTCCAGTCCCTCTCACTGACCACTCACAGAAGTTAAGTTTGCTGCCTCCAAAGAGACAGAGCACACAAAAGCCTGTTAGATTAGCTAAAGTCCCACACTTCACTTCAATATAAAAATCACTGAGATGGTCTGTAATA
Organism: Mauremys mutica; assembly: GCF_020497125.1. Lineage (NCBI taxonomy): Eukaryota > Metazoa > Chordata > Testudines > Geoemydidae > Mauremys > Mauremys mutica. The sequence goes on along the minus strand of NC_059076.1, from coordinate 5,502,565 downwards.
AAACAAGAATGAGTTTATTAACAACCCACATAGACTTAAGTGATTTCAAGTAAGGGTGAAAGAGATGAAAGATTACAAACAAACCAAAACACACACATTCTACTGACTAAAACAACTTTAGCAAGTTACAATCTTTGTGTCAGCAGGTTTTTCACCTACAGTCAGTTCCCAGAGACTTCAACCCCTTTGGCTGAAGGATCCAACTCTCCCAGATTTAAGCACTCTGGCCTCTTTTGTCCCCAATTAATTAATCCCTGTTTCTGCTTGTATTTCATTAAAACCCATTGTCTGTTTAGCCAGAAAGGCTTCCTGGGGATAGAGCCTCCATCCCTTGTCATAATCGTTAAGTGGTCATCTCCCCCACTTGCTAGTTTAAGGGCTTCATTTACCAGATATGTAAATGTACTCTCCTGGTTTCTGGCCTCACCTGGCTCAATTTACATTGGAGAGACAGTCAAGCAGGCGAAACAACATTTGTTTGTCTTGGACCGGCTGGGCTTATGCACTGCTTGCCAAACACGTCTGGAACATATTTCCAGCACACACACCTATAATTCTTGTGGAAGCAGGGGAAGAATTAATAAGGATTTGAAGGGGATTTTAATGCATGTCAGTCAGTTAGCAAGAGTCAGGCCATACTGTAACCCTAATGACGTGAGACTTGTAGAAGCAAGGATAGTGCGAGGCGAGAGGACAAGAACTGTGTACAAAGTTATTACGACCTTGCAACAGTCTAACCAAATATGCAGGCTTGCTTTTCTTAGGAGTGAGACAAATAAGATAGCAGAAAGGCTTATGTATAAACAAAATGTATTTGTTGCTTTTTACCGTCTGTATTATTGCTAGAAATTGTCTGTAACAAAGGTATAAAGCTTGCTGTAATTGTTTACCAGTTGAGAGACCTGTCCGGGACTGGGGTGACCCTGTGTCCTAGGGCACTCTCTCCCTCCACTGTAATTACTGGAGAAATAATAAAAGTATTTGATTTTGCTGCACCCAAACAAAAAGCGAGAACTGAGTTTTTCTCCGACAATTTGGGGACTCGTCCGGGATGGCAATGCCCACGGACCCACAGACGGCTACTACGGATCATTCCCCTTCGAACCCCCTGGCGCCACATGAGAGGTATGAGACCTTTTGAAATCTCTATTGGGGTATCGGAGGACTGTCCGTGAGGACGTCTGTCTCTGTTGGGCTCACGCCATCTGAACTTATTGACTGTGCAGCAAGATCAGATGCAAGTGGTATTGGGGAAAGGCCCCAATAAGGTTAGTTTATAGCAGTATTGGGAACTGCTGAGTTGGCCAACAAGGTAATGCATAAGGTAATGCATAGGTAAATGCATTAGAATGCACCGGTGCTGAGGGGTTTTTACCGCCTCAAGAGGGGTTGTCATACCGCCTCATGGTATTGATCCGGACCAGGTAAAGATGCATCGTGGTAAAAAAAAAGGTAAAGAAAAAAAAAAAAAGGTTAAAAAGGAAAAAAAAAAGGCCTTGGTGTGTGTACACACACCAGTGTGAGTGGCTGTTACCGGAAGACGCCCAGAATACCCTATGAAGCGAATGCTCATGATCAGGACTACTCTAACGCAAGCCCAGTAACTAGTGGATCTTTAGGAGATCCGACCCACGGTGGGCTGACTCGGCCTGGCATAGTCCAGCGAGGAAACTGCCTGGGTCTAGGCGTGTGTGAACCCATCTTCCCTCCCCTTCCTTTCCGTGTGGGCTACTGACAGTCTGATCATCTCACTGGATGCAATCAGAGTAAGCGGCGCCGTCTCCCAGAGACTAGCCGACGCTCTTTGCTGAAGGGAGGTGTAGGAGAGTCGTAGTCTTCCTTGTGAGTCTCTCCTGTGTGAGTGCCCTGTAGGGAAAGATCCTTAGTTTCTGAGCCGCTAGCGCGGACAGGGCACCCTCTCTGTGTGTGTAAGTGGAAAATGGGTAAGGGACAGTCTAAACATTCCACCTTACCCCCTAAGGGTACCCCAGCATATTACATGTACGTACATTATGGTCCTAAAACCTGCAGGTATTTAGAGAATTGGAATCTTCACACGCGTGAAAATCCATCTAAACAATGCCCATTAGAAGGTACCTTCAATCTAGATAAGATCATATATCTCAGAGGAGCCTTTAATCACCAAAGAAAAGCCTCTGACACAGTGTGATCAATTTGTCTAGGAACGGGTTAATTTGAAATTCAGCTTAGCCCAGAGATAAAGGAGAAGTTGTTTTGTGTTCAAGGTCAAGAATCAGCGTGGACTATGCTAAGTGCAAAGAAAAACTGCTTTCAGCCTCAGCTGATGTGGAAAAATAGAGACAGAGGCAAACCAAAGGCAGTACAAGTTACGGAATTGGAATTATATTTGCAAAGCTTAACTTTCCAGTGAGACATGTGTGAGTATTAAAGTGGCTTAAGGCTTGGGGCATTCATATTTTTCCTGAGTGAGGTGGGAGCATTCCCAACACTCTCCATTGTTGTTTTATTATTTTTAATGAAGCTTTAAAATTTGGTTATATGGTGTGTTTTCTTCCCTCAACCTCCTGCAGTGTCAGTCTGATCACCTGACATGAGGGATAAATTGGTAACAGGAATTTGTCAGTTTGGTGAGCAACTAATAATGGGCAACTAATAATAATAATAGAAAAGCAAGCCTGCATATTTGGTTAGACTGTTGCAAGGTCGTAATAACTTTGTACACAGTTCTTGTCCTCTCACCTCGCACTATCCTTGCTTCTACAAGTCTCACGTCATTAGGGTTACAGTATGGCCTGACTCTTGCTAACTGACTGACATGCATTAAAATCCCCTTCAAATCCTTATTAATTCTTTCCCTGCTTCCACATTCTTTACACATATCATACAACAACATTAACAACCAGTTGTGTTACCAGTCTGGATAGGATACCTTACATGACACCTTTCAGATACAGATGATGACAACAGTTTGTTGGGGCAAGGAGTACATCAGGTGTTTTGCGTTACGGTATGGCATGCCCTTTGCCAGTTGGCACTGAAGAGCTCCCAGAATCACAGCTAGGTCTCCACTTGAGATATTACTCTACTGGCAGAACTTTTAACTGTGTGCATTTGGGCGTTCAGCAACTTCTATAGTAGGGCTGACCCTGAAAGAACTCTGTTCACCTTTAATATATACCAGGAATGCTCTGTAGTGACCGCCTAGCCAACATTAAGATTCTGTCACATCAGAGTTTTTAAGAGAGAGCTTTTAATATGAGCATTCTGGGTAGGTGGATAGCATCTTTTACAAGACTAAACCTATGCCTGGTCTAAGACTTATTTAGCTATGTTACCTGAGATACTCCTGCTCTGGCCTGATGAGCTTTCTTCTGATCACCCCAGTTTCCAGTAGCCAATGAGTACTTCAAACCATCTGATATAATCCTTGTTTTAATTGCCAGTTCCAAGTTAAAATCTTTCCCTCTGTCAATAAATTTCTGTGCGTATATTCTCACTTCTTTGAGCAAATTCTTAAACATTCTGTTAAAGAAAGCAGAAAATGTAATTGTTAGAAGCCAGGAAGGGTAATTGTAGTAACATTCTGTAGCAGGTCAATTTAATCAAACAGATTTATGGAGAGTTCTTGAAAACAGGACACAGAAAATAGAAGTGAAATGCTTCACAGGAGTCAAAATAGAATTACATTTTGGGTATGGCTACACTTGCAAATTTGCAGCGCTGCAGCAGGGTGTGAAAAAACACCCTCTGCAGCGCTGCAAATTGCGGCGCTACAAAGCGGCAGTGTAGTCAAAGCCCCAGCGCTGGGAGCGCGGCTCCCAGCGCTGTCCGTTATTCCCCACAGGGAGCTGGAGTACGGACAGCCCAGCGCTGGGGCTTTGACTACACTTAGCGCTTCAAAGCGCTGCCGCGGGAGCGCTGCCGCAGCAGCGCTTTGAAGCGCTAATGTAGCCATAGCCTTTTATATGGATAAGGATTCCATCCACAGTTACATTAGGCAGCATAAATATAAAGGCATATAAACGCCTCATCCTACAGCAGGGGTCGGCAACCTTTCAGAAGCGGTGTGCCAAGTCTTCATTTATTCACTTTAATTTAAGGTTTTAGGTGCCAGTAATAATACATTTTAATGTTTTTTAGAAGGTCTCTCTCAATAAGTCTATATATTATATAACTAAACTATTGTTGTATTGTAAAATAAACAAGGTTTTCAAAATGTTTAAGAAGCTTCATTTAAAGTTAAATTAAAATGTTGATCTTACGCCGCCAGCCCGCTGCTGGTCTGGGGTTCTGTTCACCTAGCCCGGCAGCGGGCTGAGTGGGTCTGCAGCCGGGACCCCGGCTGGCAAGGGTCCAGCAGGCAGAAGAGACGGTTACTCACCGTAGTAACTGTTGTTCTTCGAGATGTGTTGCTCCTATCCATTCCAGTCAGGTGTGCGCGCCGCGCGTGCACGGCATCTCGGAACTTTTTTACCCTAGCAACTCCGGCGGGCTGGCTGGCGCCCCCTGGAGTGGCGCCGCCATGGCGCCCGTTATATACCCCAGCCGGCCCGTCCACTCCTCAGTTCCTTCTTGCCGGCTACTCCGACAGTGGGGAAGGAGGACGGGTCTGGAATGGATAGGAGCAACACATCTCGAAGAACAACAGTTACTACGGTGAGTAACCGTCTCTTCTTCTTCGAGTGATTGCTCCTATGCTTTCCAGTCAGGTGATTCCCAAGCCTTACCTAGGCGGTGGGGTCGGAGTGAGACGTGGCGGAGTGTAATACCGCAGAGCCGAAGGCTGCGTCGTCTCGAGACTGCTGCACCAACGCGTAGTGGGAGGCGAAGGTTTGGACCGAAGACCAGGTGGCCGCTCAACAGATGTCCTGGATGGGAACATGGGCCAGGAAGGCGGCGGACGAGGCGTGCGCTCTCGTCGAGTGAGCAGTGAGGCGGCATGGTGGCACGCGAGCAAGCTCGTAGCAGGTCCGGATACATGCTGTGACCCAGGAGGAAATGCATTGGGAGGAGATCGGTTCGCCTTTCATGCGGTCAGCAACCGCTATGAACAGCTGGGGTGAACGCCGGAAGGGCTTCGTCCGCTCGATGTAAAAAGCGAGGGCCCTGCGGACGTCGAGGGTGTGAAGCTGTTGCTCCCGAGGCGAGGCATGCGGCTTCGGGAAGAAGACCGGGAGGAAGATCTCCTGGTTGAGGTGGAAGGCCGACACCATCTTGGGGAGGAAAGCCGGATGTGGTCGAAGCTGCACCTTGTCTCGATGGAAGACGGTGTATGGTGGACCAACCGTTAGAGCACGGAGCTCAGAGACTCGTCTTGCTGATGTAATGGCGACGAGAAAGGCTGTCTTCCAGGAGAGGTAGAGCAGGGAGCACGTGGCCAAGGGCTCGAAGGGGGGACCCATCAGCTTGGCCAGCACGAGGTTCAAATCCCAGGTCGGGGCAGGACGCCGCACCGGCGGGTACAAGCGGTCCAGGCCTTTAAGGAAGCGGGAAACCATTGGGTTGGAGAAGGTGGACCGACCTTCCACAGATGGACGAAAGGCGGACACGGCTGCCAGGTGAACTCTCAAGGAGGAGACCGCAAGACCTTGCTCCTTAAGGTACCAGAGGTAGTCCAGGATGGTAGGGACAGGGACTACAAAGGGATTGAGGCCTCGGTGGTCACACCAGAGCGCGAACCGCTTCCATTTCGCCAGATAGGTGGAGCGAGTGGAAGGCTTTCTGCTCTCTAGCAGGACTTGTTGTACTGCCGCCGAACAGTCCCTCTCTGCGTGGGTCAACCACTCAGGTACCAAGCTGTAAGATGGAGGGACTGCAGGTTCGGGTGGCAGAGTCTGCCGAAGTCCTGGGTGATGAGGTCCGGCCACAACGGAAGGGGGATGGGATCCCGAACGGAGAGCTCGAGCAGCAGGGTGTACCAGTGCTGCCTCGGCCAGGCCGGAGCCACGAGTATGACGCTGGCTCTGTCCCTCCGAAGCTTCTGTAGCACTCGGTGCACGAGCGGGAACGGAGGGAAGGCGTAAAGGAGGTGGTCCTTCCAGGAATACAGGAAGGCGTCCGACAGGGAGCCCGGCGAGTGACCCCGGAACGAGCAAAACAGGTGGCACTTCCTGTTCTCCTTGGACGCGAATAGGTCTACTTGGGGAAACCCCCCACCTCTGGAAGACTGTGTGTACTACATCGGGACGGAGAGACCACTCGTGGGAGAGGAACGACCTGCTGAGATGGTCGGCCAGCGTGTTCTGCACTCCCGGAAGAAAGGACGCTTCCAGGTGAATGGAGTGGGTGACGCAGAAGTCCCACAAGAGCATCGCTTCCTTGCAGAGGAGGGAACAGCGGGCTCTGCCCAGCTTGTTCACGTAGAACATTGCTGTTGTATTGTCCGTGAACACTGTCACACAGCGGCCTTGTAGGCGGGCGCGGAAGGTGCGACACGCCAAACGGATCGCTCGCAGCTCGCGGATATTGATGTGGAGAGCGAGCTCTTGGGGCGACCAAAGGCCTTGGGTGTGAAGGTCGCCGAGGTGAGCTCCCCAACCGAGCGCTGAGGCATCCGTGGTCAGAGTGGCGGATGGGCGAGGAGGGTGGAACGGGACTCCGGCACACACGACCTCCGGGTCGAGCCACCAGCTGAGGGACTCGAGGGTCGGCCTGGTGATCGTGACCACCATGTCGATGGGGTCTCGATGCGGCCGGTACACCGACGCGAGCCAAGACTGGAACGGGCGGAGGTGGAGCTGCGCGTACGCGGTGACATACGTGCATGATGCCATGTGGCCCAGGAGGCGGAGGCAGGAGCACACCGTCGTGGTCGGGAAGGTGACGAGGTCCCGGATGATGGAGACCATCGTCTGATGTCGAGATTGCGGTAGGCAGGCTCGGGCCAACAAGGAGTCGAGGACCGCTCCAATGAACTCCACCCGCTGTGACGGAATCAAAGTGGACTTCTCGGCGTTGATGAGAAGACCGAGTCGCTGAAAGAGGGACAGGATTTCTGTCATCTGGCCCATTACCAGCTGTCGAGACTGTCCGCGAACCAGCCAGTCGTCGAGATACGGGTAGACGTGTATCTGATGACGGCGGAGGGCTGCGGCAACCACTGCCATGCATTTGGTAAACACCCTCGGTGCGGTAGCGAGCCCGAATGGTAACACGGCGAACTGGTAGTGGGCATTGTTGACCACAAAACGGAGGTAACGTCGATGAGGAGGATAGATCGCGACATGGAAGTAGGCGTCCTTCATGTCGAGGACGGCAAACCAGTCTCCCGGATCCAGAGAGGGAATGATGGTCCCCAGGGTGACCATGCGAAACTTGGGCTTGAGCAGGTATTTGTTCAGCTCGCGAAGGTCCAGGATAGGACGTAGCCCTCCTTTCGCCTTGGGGATGAGAAAATAACAGGAATAGAATCCCCTGCCCCGCCTGTCTTGAGGCACTGCCTCTATGTCACCCACGCTCAACAGAGTCTGGACCTCTTGTAGGAGGAATTGCTCATGAGAGGGGTCCCTGAAGAGGGACAGGGAGGGTGGGTGGGAAGGGGGGGGCGAAACAAATTGAAGGCGGTATCCCGACTGGACTGTTTGAAGCACCCAGTTGTCCGTTGTTATTTGGGACCACGCCGAAAAGAAATAGGAGAGGCGGTTGTGGAAGAGAAGGGTAGGATCCGGTAGGGAGAGTGATGGGCCGTCCTCATGCGTCCCATCAAAAGGCCTGCTTGGACCCCTGAGGGGTCTTGGAAGAGGCCTGGCCCTGGTTACGCCTGTTGCCGGAAGGACGACGGCGATTTGGGCCCGGTCGCCTGCTATTGTATGGGCGGTAGCGTTGCTGATGGAAGGACCGGGGGGGTTGCTGCCGGAAGGACCTGCGCTGTGGAGCCGGCGTGTGCATCCCGAGGGTGCGGATGGCAATGCGACCGTCCTTCAGGGTCTGGATCCGGGAATCAGTCTTCTCAGAGAAGAGACCCTGCGTGTCAAAAGGCAGGTCCTGTAACGTATACTGCACCTCCGGTGGCAGGGTGGAGGACTGCAGCCAGGAGATGCGCCGCATCGTCACGCCGGAGGTTAAGGTCCGAGCTCCCGAGTCCGCGGCGTCAAGGGCGGCCGTGATGGAGGACCTGGACGATTTCTTTCCCTCGTCCAATATTGCTGAGAACTCCTGGCGGGAGGCTGTTGGCAGGAGTTCTGTAAACTTCGCCAGGGACATCATGATGTCAAAGACGTACCTGGCGAGGAGAACCATCTGGTTGGCGATGCGCATTTGCAGGCCGCCCGCCAAGTAGATTTTGCGGCCTAACAGGTCCATCCGCCGCGCGTCCTTCGACTTAGGCGCAGGGGCAGGTTGACCATGCCTCTCCCTGTCGTTGACCGACTGAACGACCAACGAGTCCGGGGTTGGGTGAGTATAGAGATACTCGTAGCCCGTGGGGGGGACTGAATATTTGCACTCGACCCCACGAGCCGTAGGAGGGATGGACGCTGGCGTCTGCCAGAGTGTGGTGGCGTTCTTTTGTATTGTCCGTACGAACAGTAACGCCACTCGCACTGGAGCCTCCGCTCTGACCACATTTGTGATAGGGTCCTCGTCCTCCTGAACCTCCGCCACGGGAAGATCCATGGCCGTCGCCACGCGGCGAAGCAGGTCTTGGTGAGCCTTCAGGTCTACAGGCGGAGGCTCCTTGGTAGAAGCTCCGGCCACCGCCTCGTCCGGTGAGGACGACGAGGACAAGCCCTGGACGACGACTTCAGTCGAAGGACCTGCGGACTGTTCGTCGACTGGTTCGGGCTGCATGGTCCTCTCGCGGTCAGGCTCGCGTAGTGGTGAAGGGGGCGGTCGGTTAACAGTCGCCTCTGGTACCCTGCGCTCGGAGGCAGGGGCTCTTGGGGGCAACGGCACCCCCTGAGACTCATACTGGGCCCATGGCACCCAGAATCCCCACTGCTGTGCCCCCTGAGGTTGACCGTGTGGGGTAGGCGGTAGGAGTCCATTGCTGTCCGCCGCGGAGGCGACCGACGCAGGGCGGCATGGCCATGGCGGTGCCGAGGCACTGATGGATTGGGCCGTTGACTGAGGCAGTCCGGCCCCGGACGGTGCCGAGGATCGGTGTCGGTCTTCACGGTACCGGGATGGTGACCGAGACCAACGTCTGTCGCGGTGCCGGGAGCTCGACCAGTGCCGGGAGCTCGACCGGGATCCAGATCTCCGCGAGTCGCGGTGCCGGGACGGAGACCTCCGTCGGTGCCGACGCGACGGCGATCGGAATCTGGTGCGATGCCGGGAGTGCGACTGGTACCGCGATGACGAACAGTACCGGGACTGCGACCGACGTCGAGACGGCGACCGGTACCGCGATGGCGAGCAGTGCCGAGATCGCGAGCGACGGGACGGTGACCTGCGGTGGGACCGGGAACGTGACTGGGACCGTCGTCCGTGCCGTCTGTCCGGAGAGGGCGGCCGTGTCATCATGGCCGGCTTTCCTGCAGACACGACAGCCCGCGCCGGTGGTGCCGGGGGCCGGAGGCTCGGTGCCTCTATGAGCTGTATAAGCTCCTGCGCCGAGGAGAATGTCTCCGGCGTAGATGGCAGCCGGGGCTCGACCACGGTCGGTGTCGGGGAGCGTGGCGGTGCCGGACTCGACGGCCCTTGCGGTGCCGGAGTCAACAGTCCGGTGCACGTCTTGTGCACGGCTACCGCGGGGGCCGCAGGTAGCGCCATCGTCATCGTTGCTGAGTCCTCCGCGCGGGACTTAGCAATCGCCTTCGCCAGTTTGCGCTTCTTAGAAGGCGAGAGCGAGCGGTCCCGGGTCTTCGGAGCCGCTGGCTGAGGCTGCGGAGCCACGGTGCCGGAGCGGCTCGGGGCCACCGGTGCGCTCTGCACCGATGAAGTTCTCGGTGCCGGCGCGGACGGTGCCGGGGGCTGGAGCGACGCCTCCATTAGGAGTTGTTTTAATCGAATGTCCCGCTCCTTACGAGTTCGCGGCTTAAAGGCGGAACAGAAAGAACACTTATCTGTTCAGTGACCTTCACCAAGGCAACGGAGGCGTCGTGCGGGTCCCCGATTGGCATAGGCCTCTGGCACGATGCGCAGGGTTTAAAGCCCGGTGCCTTGGGCATGAGCCCGCACCGGGGGAGGAAAGGGAGGGGATACCCCCCTTAACCTTATCCTAAAACCTAACTAACTATCAAAAACTATCTACACTAAGTACTACACGAACTATATACAGAGAACAGTAGCGAGAGCTAGGGTGGTGGAGGACAGAGAGCACTCCACAGTTCCAACTGGCCATCACGGGCGGTAAGAAAGAACTGAGGAGCGGACGGGCCAGCTGGGGTATATAACGGGCGCCATAGCGGCGCCACTCCAGGGGGCGCCAGCCGGCCCACCGGAGTTGCTAGGGTAAAAAAGTTCCGAGATGCCGTGCACACACGGCGCGCACACCTGACTGGAATGCATAGGAGCAATCACTCGAAGAAGAACCCCAGACCACCAGTGGTCTGTGCGGGGCCGGCGGCCGGGATCCCAGACCAGCAGTGGGCTGAGCGGCTCAGTCCACTGCCACTCAGGGGTTCCATCCGCCAGCTCCTGCCAGCTGAGATCCCGGTTGCCGGACCCACTCAGCCCGCTGCCGGTCTGGGGTCCCACCCCTGCCCACATACAGTGGGTACCTACCTTCTCCCTGGTTCTGGCCCATTCTCTTCCTCTCTCTGCACTGAGCTGAGGGTGGGAGTGGACCGAGCACAGGGCTGGGGGTGAAGGGTCTGGCCAAGAGCTAGAATGAGGGAGGGAGCTCAGGGTGGAGGCAGGTGGTTTGGGTGTGGGGCACCTACCTGGGCAGCTCCCATTTGATGTGAGGGGTGCAGGTGGGAATGGGGGGGGGGTCAGGAGCTCCCATTTGGTGCTCAGGGTGGGGATGTGGGGGGTGCAAGAGTCAGGGCAGAGGGCTGGGGGCACGTGAGGGGGTACAGGTGTCAGGGCAGGGGGGAGGCTAGGTATGTGTGGGGGTGCCAGAGTCAGGGCTGGGGTTGTGGGGGTGGTGAAGGAGTCAAGCAGAGGGCTGGGTATGTATAAGGGGGGTACAGGGCTCAGGGCAGGGGCCTGGGGTGTGTGCAAGGCTGTGAGGCTCAGGGCAGAGGGCTGTGGGGGGAGGGGGGCGGGGTGTCAGAGCAGAGCGCCCCCGCCCCCCCCTCCTCCTGCGGCCCCCAGCCGGCTCACCCACTCAGGGCACCGTGGCGCACTGCACCAGCGCAACTAGCGCCCCCCAGCGAGAGAGTCTCCTCTGGCTGTGCCTGGAGGAGCCGCTCTGGGCGGCGCATGACCCCACGGTATGCGAGCTCCTCGCCCCAGGGCTCTCTGCCCACCACCAATTCCCGCTCACCCACACCTGCTATGCGCTCAGCGCCGCCAGGCTGCGGGGCTCTCCGCTCCTCCCAACTCACGAACAGCAGGTACTGATCCATGGCCGCGGCCGGGCGCCTCCTCCCGGGGATGCTCAGCAGCCGGTGTTGCTGCCACCGCGGGCCTCTCCCACCTCCACCAACAACTATTACATGAAATCAGACCCTTTTTAACATTTGAATACCATTCAATAGCTACAATTCTGTTTATCATGCTTACCCTCTGAACAAGAATGCAAGCAATGGCCCTGCCAGATCAAGTCTTTTGTTGCCATAATGATCTCTGTCATCGAGTTCTCTTCTGCCCAGAGCTGCCAGTAGTAATCTATGAACCATGTACCTAATAAGATAAAAAGAGACAACTTACTTTGTATTTTAATTAGAACCAGACATTCATCACCAAGACCAGACAACTATTTACAGGACATATCCACTGGGGTGCCTATGAATTGTCAATCCTAAATCAAATGAAATTATTGCATTTCTAAACACAGACCTCTTTACCAGGTTAATAAGCACAAGTCCTAAAAACCCATTGCTTATTTAAGTCAATACAGACCCTAAAGGAGAATTATTTTTTAAATAATCTACCCCACTTTTGGATTGGACCGTCACCTGGCCAACCAGTGTGCTTTTCCTTGGTCTTGTATTGTCTAATTTAGGCCCCAGTTAAGTCAGCAAGGCTCTGCATGAGCATGGGGGCCACCAACTGACTGAACTGGGGCCCTGGGCTCCTGATGCAGGGACTGACAGCCTGTATACCATTAGGCACTGAGCAAGGTGATACCACCCAAATAATTTTAGATGGCCAAGAATACACTACATGGCCTTACAGTCAGTCATCAGCCTGCACCACAACTACACTATCAACTCAAGCAATAAATTAGCAACACAATAGAACCAAGTTATGAACACTAGAGTGATGAACTGACCAGTCAACCACACACCTCATTTGGAATCAGAAGTATGCAAACAGGCAGCAGCAGAGATTTAAAAAAAGCAAGTAGAGTAGAGTATTGTCTTAAATGTAAACTATTAAAAAAATAAAGGGAAAGTTTAAAGAAAGATTTGACATGGTAAGAAAACTTTCTGGGCTTATTTCGTTTAAATTAAGATGGCTAAAAGTATAGCCAACTTTTCTTCTGTATAGTAAAGTTTCAGAGCTGTACTAAGTCAATGTTCAATTGTAAACTTTCAAAAGAACACCCATAACATTTTGTTCAGTGTTATGAACAACCTCCATTCCAGAGATGTGCGTAACTATGAGGTTCTACTGTAGTGTCTTTATTTAGGTCACTAACACCACATTCAACTTAAAATCCAATTTCTCATTATTTCTGCCATTTCAGTGCCGCAAGGACTGGGTTGCAAACACTACAGTAGTATTATTTTGAAAATTGTGGAAACATTTCTACCAGTCTTACATTTCATAAATATCTAAACTAAATTTTGAATCAATTTTGAGTTGATAGTTTCCCTATCAGATGTATGACAGCTTTAAGACAAAAAACAGTCATACCCCAGAAAATAGGCCTTTTTGGTTTCACAGAAGTCACTGACACCAACATGTGGAAGCATTTCCTTCTGTAAGACTTCTTTCGCATACTTAATTCTTTTCTCTTTGGTAACACCAGGCTTTGCACCTCTTGATCCGATGAAGTTTAATGCAACATTCTGTTCCTGAATAACAAATGCTTCATCCAAGGAAGGTTTGACCTAATGCACAAAAGGAAGCAAAATCATTGCATCAGAGGAGGGGGGAAAATAGATGAAAACATCCATGGATGATTCAGGATTTCAGTTACGTAGCTGTTTAAAAAAAAACATATTTTCAGGACGTTCTAGTAATCAACTACATTTTACATAAATATTCAAAAAATAATTATTTTTTTCCAAACATAATTCTCTATTATATAGCAATAACTGATTTTTTTTTTAAAGGGGCAGCAAGAAACTTATTCAGATATTCTAGAATAAGACATGAATACAAAAGTGGCAGCGCACGTAGAATTATTTTCTGACGTTACAATTAAGCATGTTTCATTTAAAAGTAAAATTTAGTGGGTGATGACAGTTTAAATAAACCCTTCATATACTATGATATTAATACCAAATTAGCTAACATGATGGCAGTCACCACAGACAATGCACTTTCAAGTAAGAAATATTTCTAAACCAGCAAATGATGACTGGATCTTTAAAAGTAACTATGTTCACAGGATTGTATCATTAAACATGATTTCAAGCTACTTCGCAGCTAAGTAGTGGGATTTTTTTGTTTGTTTTTTAAAAAACAGTAAATACAGATCAGCTTTTTGTAAAAGACAACTGTGGATCAGGGTGGCATAGTAGGCAGTGCACTAAAAGATAGTTTAGACAGACATCAGTGGGATTTTTGCCACTGATTACAACGGGAGCCGGATCAGACCCTGTAACTGAATAGTAAACAGCGCTCTTCCATTCCCACACAAGCACTTCGGGTAAATGTACATTTACCATAATTGGTTTATTGCAGAGAACTTTTATTACTTTAACCAATGCAAAAAAACCCAAAAAACTAACATTTAAAATTCAAGTGGTACATGAGTCTTAAAATTACAACTGGGATATAGACAGGATACTTTGAATATAGTAGAAGTAGACAGACTTGACTTTAGCTCACTTAACATCATGACCCATACCATTATTTAATATACATTACCATTTCCATCATCTCAGGATCTTCAAAGTCATAAATTATGTGCTCCAAAATGTCTCTGTCAGATACAAAACCTAATGCACGGAAAACAATAATGATGGGCACTTCTTGTTTGATATATGGCAGAGTTGCTACAATACGCTGACCAATAGCGCTCTTCTTTGCACCCTAGAGGAGGGACAAGGTAGATGAGTCTCAAATGCATTTGATTTCAAACAAACCAACTTTTTCTGGACTTCAAAATGACTTGAATAAAAGTACTTAACTCTCTTGAATAAGTATGGTTTTTGAAACTGAAAAGAATTACCATCTACAAAAACCATAAATATAATTAGATTAGGTCTGTTCCATTTCTAATGCATCTGTTTTTAAACTATGAATGCCGCAGAGCAGCTACTGAATAACATTTTTCATCTTATTCAAGAGGTTACAATTACATACATTAGATTTGAAAATCTAATCACAAATACATATTTAATTACACTCTTCAAAGCCAAAACACAGTTTCTCCAAAAACTCTAAATTTAAATACCGAGATACAACATAAACAACGAACTCCAAAAAGTCTTAGAAAATTTCAGCCCAAACATAAGCCAAACATAAAATATCTACCATTATTAAATCATCAGTCATGCATACCTGCCCTCCTCTGGCCAACATGCTAACCCATATAGTACTAGTGGGTCGAGAGGAATTCTCCAGGCAGGATCTACATTCTCCTGTATAAGCATATTTCGAATCTTTCTTTGCAAACACATACACTGTGTTTGTAGCCATCTTCTCTTGAGCAATCAGAACCTATATTGGAAACAAAAGCATTGTAAATAACCAGGTAAGAGTATGTTTACAGTAAGTAAATATAAAACATGCAATACCTGTAGGATGTTTAGTTTTTAAATTGACTTCAAACCCATGACTATTTGTTGTCAATTTCCCAATCTTGTTCTTACCCAGCTATTAAAATCTAGCTTATACTGTACTATCCTTATTGGCAGTGCTGTACAATAGCATAATAGTACTTGTTAAGCTCTCCACATAACTATATGCACATTGTTATGTGGCTAAAGGCTGCTTGTTGTGCTGGTGTTTTTCACCTTTAGAAGAACAGAGTTCTAAGGAAATACCGTGTAACAGTATTACTTAATATAGCACACCAGAAACAAGGGACACTCCAAGATCACAGGGTTTTAGAACACATTTATTGCATTGTCTAGTAGTGATGCATTTAGATACTGCTCTGTAGAGGTCTTAGAATGCCTTAAGGGTTAGCATATTGTATCTGAAAAACTGTAAAAATGGCATCAGAAGATTGATTCCATGTTTGTTGTCTTAATTTCCATGTCAAATGTGCTCAGTGCACAAATAAATAAAATTTCAACAGCCAGCCCTGAGAGTCAAATTAGGTTGTTGGTTTTTTTTCTTATCACACCAACAGCAGAGATGCTAAGGGCCAAATTATGCCTTTATTGACAGCTGTGCAGTCATAGTGCCTTCAACGCATTTACACAGGTGCACATTAAATGAACTTGGCAAACAATTTAATTGATGAGGCACATGATGGAACAGAATTTACTACTTATGCTGGTTCTGCTGAATAAGAATAAAAGTAGCAAGTACCTATTTTGTCACTAAAACAAGTACATACAACTCTGAATAACAAGGAAAAGGTTTGTTGAGTTAGAAGGTGCCATTTTTATACTGCCACTTTTCAGAGTTAGACCAGCACTACAGTGTTGGAACTGGAAACAAAACTATCAAAAAATGTTTTAAGTAGTATTCCATAAAAAACAGTTTTCTGATTGGTAGAGAGGAACACGTGTCATAGTAGAGCCATTTCAATGTGTAATGTGGAATTTTCAGTATCAGTTAAAAAAACAACATTTCTTCATGTGAAATCTAATTCTTTACCTTTTCTGATCCATTAATAATGAAATAGCCACCAGGATCAAGAGGACATTCATTCAGTTCACAAAGATCACGATCAGTCAAGCCATTCAACAGGCAGTATGTTGAACGGAGCATGATAGGAATTTTTCCTATAAAGGTTTTCTGATGCTGTGTCTGTAACTGGTCCTCTCCTTCTTTAATAACTGTTTTAGTTATGTCCACATACAAGGGGGCAGAATATCTATGAAAAAGAAAATACTACATGACTATATTACAGGGGTGGCCAACCTCCAGAGCCACATGCAGCTCTTCAGAAGTTAATAAGCGGCTCCTTGTACAGGCACCGACTCCAGGGCTGGATCTACAGGCACCAACTTTCCAATGTGCCGGGAGGTGCTCACTGCTGAACCCCTGACTCTGCCACAGGCCCTGCCCCCACTCCACCCCTTCCCGCCCCCTCCCCTCAGCCTTCCATGCCCTTGCTCTCCCCCCCACCAGCCTCCTGCATGCCACGAAACAGCTGATTGGGAAGTGCAGGGAGGGAGCGGGAGGTGCTGATCTGCGAGGCTGCAGGTGGGTGGGAGGCACTGGGAGTGGGGTGGGGGAGCTGCTGTGGGGGCTGCTGATGCATTACTGTGGCTCTTTGGTAAATTCTGGCTCCTTCTCAGGCTCAGGTTGGCCACCCCTGCTATATTATAACATTAGAATCATAGAAGATTAGGGTTAGAAGATACCTCAGGAGGTCATCCAGTCCAAGCCCCTGCTCAAAGCAGGACCAATCCCCAACTAAATCATCCCAGCCAGGGATTTGTCAAGCCAGACCTTAAAAACCTCTAAGAATGGAGATTCCATCACCTCTCTAGGTAACCCATTCCAGTGCTTCACCACCCTCCAAGTGAAATAGTTTTTCCTAATATCCAACCTAGACCTCCTCCACTGCAACTTGAGACCATTGCTGCTTCTTCTGTTATCAGCCACCACTGAGAACAGCCGAGCTCCATCCTCTTTGGAACCCCTTCAGGTAGTTGAAGGCCGCTATCAAATCCCTCCTCACTCTTCTCTTCTGCAAACTAAATAAGCCCTAGTTCCCTCAGCCTCTTCTCGTAAATCATGTGCCCCAGCTCTCTAATCATTTTTGTTGCCCTCTGCTGGACTCTCTCCAATTTGTCCACATTCCTTCTGTAATGGGGGGGCCCAAAACTGGACGCAATACTCCAGATGTGGCCTCACCAATGCCCAATAAAGAGGAATAATCACTTCCCTCGATCTGCTGGCAGTGCTCCTACTAATGCAGCCCAATATGCCATTAGCCTTCTTGGCAACAAGGGCACACTGCTGACTCATATCCAGCTTCTCGCCCACTGTAATCCCCAGGTCCCTTTCTGCAGAACTGCCACTTAGCCAGTCTTGTCTTCAGCCTGTAGAAGTGCATGGGATACTTCTGTCCTAAGTGCATGACTCTGATGAGGTTCAGCAAGGACTTCTTTTGGCCCAATCCTCCAATTTGTCTAGGTCACTCTGGACCCTATTCCTACCCTCCAACGTATCTACCTCTCCCCCCAGCATAGTGTCATCTGCAAACTTGCTTAGGGTGCAATCCATCCCATCATCCAGATCATTAATGAAAATGCTGAACAAAACCGGCCCCAGGACAACGGCTACTAGTTGATTCCTCCAGCACTTCACCAGTAAGTTGTCCCCAACATTCTCCAAAAACTTCCTGAATTGTCTACACACTGCTGTATTGCTCTCCCAGCAGATGTCAGGGTGATTGAAGTCCTCCATGAGAACCACAGCCTGTGATCTGGAAACTTCTGTTAGTTCTCCAAAAAAAAGCCTCCTCTACCTCATCCTCCTGGTCTGGTGGATTATAGCAGACACCCACCATGACATCACCTTTGTTGCTCTCACCTCTAAACTTAACCCAAAGACTCAACAGGTTTTTCTCCAGTTTCATATTGGAGCTCTGAGCAATCAGACTGCTCTGACACACACTGCAACTCCTCCTTCTTTTCTCCGCCCCCCCCCCCGTCCTTCCTGAACAGTTTATACCCATCCATGACAATATCATTACAGTATGAAGATAATGCATTCTAAACTAGAGAAAGCATAAAATAAATGACTGAAAGTTATTCCAAGAAATTGTTGGTACTGTTAAATTATAATACTTGGTAATAAAGTGCCAATGATCTTTTGTACTTAATACTCAAGTAGTTTGTTTTAAATATAAGGAAGTAATTCTTTTTACAGGGCATAATTAAAATTAGAGAAAATCCTATTAATTTAGATTGCAGATTTATTCCTTCATGGTATCCAACAGCTGCTAAGGAGCTTTTTCTTACGTAAGATTTCTCAGCCTGGCTTCATTGGGCATCATGGGTGAAGGTGCGCCATCTCTTTCCCAATGCGTAGGCTTGGAGAGATAGATTTGTTCAAACTTCAACAGATATCGTGGCTGAAAATAACCCAAAATACCTAATTTTAATAATCAGAATGGCAAGTCACAATATGCATGAGAGAATTTAGAGCTTGTTTAAAATATATATATATATATACACACACACACACACACAGATCCCAGTTCACAGATTAGAGAGGTAATCCCCTTCTATATGTCTAAAGACAAACTGCACTTACAACACTTCACTGGATGCCTCATTAACGCAGATGTAGGATAAACTCAAGAGAATTCAGAAAAAAAAAAAAAGCAAATGATTAAGATCTGGACCCACGTGGAAAAGTCCTAAGTATGTACAGATTCTCTTAGCCATGACTAAAGATATTGGGCAGGAGGGGATGCAAAAAAAGAGAAACACAAGAGTCTCCAAGTAGTTTGAAGAGTTCGTAACACTAAAGAGGGAGAATAATTATTTAGCATGCTACAAGGGGTTATTCACTAGCAAGAGTGTGATAAAAACTAAGGAAAGGAAAGTTTTAGGAAGATTACCAGGAAAACTTTTCTGACAATGAAATCTATTAGTCTCAGGAGCAGTGATAGAAGCAGATTGTTTATTTACAAACCAGACAAATTATGAGAAAAAAAAATATTGTAAGGGACAATCCTGCACTGGCTTGGGTTGAGAAAGGTCATGGAGAAGCAGATTAAAATGCATATTTGTCTATGGATTTGCACAAATTTGCTGAACTAGATGTTTTATTGTCTAGTAAGATCAGATCACAATACAATATTATGTTGCCTTCAAGCTATAAGAGCATTAATATTTACTGGGTCAGCAAGGAAATATGTAAATATGAATTTATAATGGTATTAAAAATCTACTAAGATACAAGAACTTGAAGTCACAGTATTTATTTGAAAATATATCCTGTATATAGACTCCCAAAGCAGTCTAAATCAGAAGTACACAACAAAACAGTCCTGGAATTGCTCAATGGCACAAAGCCAGGACTATTTTATTTACATATATTTCTATTGTGCATATAATTGTAGCATCTCAATACATTAAACGCTACCAAGTGGTAGATGAGAATTTGACTCTCCATGACTTCTTGCAGGTGGTGGAAAGGGAAGACTAGGAGTTATGTGAAGATGACACAAAATTGCAGACAAAAGCTTTATGTCAGTGCAACAGCATCTTTTTCTGAAGTATCTGGCGATTTCCACATTGCATAAGCTCTGGTGGGAGCAATTCTATCCATCCATCCAGTAGTAAGGCATAAAAAGACCTCTTGGTAAGAGAACAGGGGAAAAAGAGAGAAAAACTTGGATTTCAGCAGGGTGCACATTCTCCTTATGGCCACTTCTTATGCCCCCAGTAAGAGTTTCCTTATTCAGCTGGCCAGGGCACCATCAGATATAGATGCACACTGAGCTGATCTGGTAATGGAGATGGATAATATAAAAAGGAGAAAACCTAATTATAGCTGCTTCAAGAGCTGTATTTCAGATCATAAGCTGTTCAAGTTTTCCCACTGTCATTGTCTGTTTCATGAATGAGTTCTGACAGTTTCTAATCTGTTAAATGTAATATGTTCAACAGTGGAATTCAAGTCATTCTTTTAATATACTTATTGTTTGCATTGGTTTACTATAGCCTAACATTAGCAACTTTATGACTGAAAAGGCACTTCCATTCCAATCCCTATTACGGATAGCTTACATTTTTTTCCAGTAAGTTGCACCCTATGATGAATTATTTCATACTTGGCTCTGAAGTTTGCTTTAGTTTTAGTATTTGTACTACCACAGCACCTAGGAACCCCAGTCATGGAGCAGGACCCCATTGTACTAGGCACTGTACAAACACAGAACTAAAAGACGGTTGCCCCACCTCAACGGGTTTACAATCTAACTAGAAATCTAGTTATTTTTCAGAAGTTGTTACTCTGTGAGGATAAGTATCTTTTGGTTACTAGATCTTGTATCAAGATCTTCAGTTCGCTCCAGCCAGCTTTTCTTTAAACTTGATATGAACTGTGTCCATAAGTGTAACATTCACTTGGCCTAGATTGAAAACAATGTTTTGAAATTAAGTTCCAAAAGTTTGAGAATGGCATTCTGATCACATGTAGCACATCATGCTTCTGGAGTTAAGGAATACAATTTGGTAACATGCCAAATGAGAATAATGAGAGCTAAGCCCTTTTAAATATCTGGCCCCAGATGTGGGTGCGAAAAGTTTTGAAAATCTAGCGGGAAATGAATAAAGGTTAAAAAAATGATATTTCTCGCCCTTGATAAAGTTAATTATGGTCATACCATTTTTGCCAAAAACGTTACAAGTTTCAATTGCTTTAATGACCCATTCATTCCCCCAAGTCCCCATTAGTAGCATATGCATTTCTTTTTAGCTATATCATGCACTAATTGACTGGATCTGCCTCTGCAGCCTTCAGCTGTTCAACTGAAATAAGAACTCCCAGCACAATTTTCATATCTGTACGATTAAAAGAATGAAATTCTGCAAAGATCCCTCTTACTGGCTCTTCAACTTCCCCTGTGGCATGCTGAGCTTCAGCTTGTAGATCAATAGGTGGGGCATCTTCTACAATTCTCTGCACAGACATCTGAATGAACTCATCAAAAGAATCCAGCTGTTGTCGGACCAACCCCTTCTCATCAAAATAGGAGCTTAAAAAAATAAGGCACATTCAATTAATCAACAAAATTCTACGTTTACATATTCATAAACTATGTTAATTATCAGGTAATGTTTAAAAATTCAAGATAAACATACTGTAAATAATCAAAGGATATTATTGCTCTCTGAAACAAAAATCTTTGCTTGTATTTCAACATTGTGCTGTGGGAAGAAAACAATTGTTCCAAATAAACTTTCAAAAAAAAAATAGACAGTAATATTTATGCCCAGATCCCGCAACTTTGTTCCCTATTGACCCACATGCAAGAAGCTGTGGGATCAGAGCCTTAACTTACCAATTCACTATGTTAGCATCATTCTTAGCAGTAATCGCATAAACGTAGCTCTGCACCCACAAGCAATAATGGAAAATATTGTGTTAGTGCTGAACTTGCTATGAAAAACCTTTTAGATTGTGTAGGAAGACAATGACTTACAAAATCATTGACCTTTGGCCATTTATACACAGGACCAGTGGTCTAAAATGTTATAGTCTCTCTTTGTAACAGTTCTTTCAGTCTTAAAGAGAAAGCATTTATGATTTTGGACATGAAATCTTGAAATTTCCATCACAAGTAGTTATCTAATACTAATAAATATTATATGCCGTTTTAGCTAAGGGTACACTTGCCTGATTACTTCACTATTTTTAACATTTCTTAGAAAGTTTGATAAAGTTACCTAATAACTATCCAGCATGCTTCTTGCCATAAATCTGGAGTGATTTCATCATCATCTTCATCATATTGCATATCTACCAAGAAAGCAGAACACTCAAATCAGTCTTTCTATTCATTCATGTTTTCTTTGGCTGTATATAGCTACTAAATACCCAACGGCTGTACACAAATCCATTATTTTTCTGCAATCTAGTGAACTTAATAAAAACTGTAAGTGGGATAACAGTAAGCTGTGTTCATAGCTTTCCTGTCATACTTGGACTGTAAGCTCTTTGGGCAGGGACCATCTTTCATTCTGTACAGTAACTCCTTGCTTAACGTTGTCATTATGTTCCTAGAAAATGTTACTTTAAATGAAACGGTGTTAAGCGAATCCAATTTCCCCATAAGAATTAATGTAAATGGAGGAAGGGGGTTAGGTTCCAGGGAAATTTGTTTCACCATACAAGAGACTGTGTGTGTGTTTAAAATTTATACACACACACACAGTAAAAGTTTTAAACAAACAATTTAATACTGTAAACAGAAATGATGATTGTGAAGCTTGGTTGAGCTGGTGGAGTCAGAGGGTGGAAGAGGGTGGGATATTTCCCAGGGAATGCCTTACTGCTAAATGATGAACTAGCACTCACTGAGCCCTCAAGGCTTATCACATTGTTATTAATGTAGCCTCATACTCTACATACAGCACGAATGGAGGGAGAGGAGACAACATGGCAGAGAGAGAGAGAGAGAGAGAGATGGGCATTGCCCCTTTAAGTACCCTGACCCCACTCTAAGCACACTGCCTTTTTAAATAGATCGGCACATTGAGACAGCAGCTGCTGCCAGCAAGCTCCCTCCACTCTGAGCCCTGTCATGTTGTTGTCTCTCCCCACAACACCCCTGCTGGAGCGTGGGGCAGGAGCATGGGGAGGGGGACACCCTGACATTAGGGCTCTCCCTCCCCCCACCACACACAGCAAGCAGGAGGCTCCTGGGAGCAGCTCCAAGGCAGAGGGCAGGAGCAGCACACAGCAGTGGGGGGAGGGACAGCTGAACTGCCTGGCAATTGCTAGCCTGCTGGGCAGCTGCCACAGAGGGAACTTAGGGGAGCAGAGAGCTGATGGGGGGCTGCCAGTCCACCCTGGTTCCAAGCCCCCACCAGCTAGCTCCAACGGGCTGCTCTTTCTGCAAGCAGTGGACAAAGCAGGCGGCTGCCAAACAATGTTATATGGTGTCAAGTATCAGAGGGGTAGCCGTGTTAGTCTGGTTCTGTAGAAGCAGCAAAGAATCCTGTGGCACCTTATAGACTAACAGACGTTTTGCAGCATGAGCTTTCGTGGGTGAATACCCACTTCTTCAGATGCCATCTGAAGAAGTGGGTATTCACCCACGAAAGCTCATGCTGCAAAACGTCTGTTAGTCTATAAGGTGCCACAGGATTCTTTGCTGCTTCTAATGTTATATGGAAGCACTGAGCAACTTTAAATGAGCATGTTCTCTAATTGATCAGCAACGTAACAACATTAACTGGGACAATTTTAAGTGAGGAGTTACTGTATTTGCTCAACACTTAACACAGTGGAGTCCTGGTCGATCTCTGGGGATCCTAAGCACTACAGTAACAAAAATAAATTACAATGTTTTTATCTGGAACACAGAAAAATTTTATAACTCCACTGGTCCTTGAGAAAAAGTAGGCAATCTATGAAGGCTTATTATAAAAAGAACTTTTATGGGAACAATAGGATTCAGTCTACTTTGTTTCCTAAGGTTAAGCATCTGTTTCTAACACTTCACCACCACTCAGCAGAATATGCACGACAGCACTCAACACTTGTGCTACCCTAGAGTACCAATTACTAAATCTGTCTGAATTCAACGCAAAGCTCATTAAAGTCAAAATAAAGATTTTTACTGAAGTCAGCAGGCTTTGGATGAGGCCCTTTATGCCTTTGGTAAAGATCAATTAACTTTCCATTGTATCTTAACAGATGTTTCAGTTTCCTGTTTATTTAGGAGCTATGGACAAGCTATTTCAATATCTAAGCATCTTTCAAAGTTTTTGTTATGCTAAAAACACATTTTTCACTTGTAGCATCAAGAACATTGGACACTCACGCAGATATTTAAGTTTTGCCCTCACACTTTTTAATTTACAGAAAATACTGAATATGGTCAAAGGTTGAAACGTTCAAAAACAGGAGCTCAGTACTAGGATCCTCAATACATACCTCCATTTTTTCAAAGCACCAGTTTCCCCATCAGCCACTTTTGATTCCAGTAGAAGCTGCTGCGTGCTCAGCACTTCTGAAAACTAGGTCACTTGTTGAAATGCCTAAGTCCAAGTCTACACTAGATTCACAGATTCCAAGGCCAGAGGGGATCGCTCTGATCATCTAGTCTGACCTCATCTAGTCATAGAACTTCCCCCACAATAATTCCAGGAGCATAAACAATCTTGAGCTAAAAATTGCCAGGGATGAAGAATCCACCACAACTCTTGGTAAATTGTTCATTGGTTAATTACTTTTACTGTTAAAACCAAATGCTTTATTTCCAATCTGAATTTGTCTAGCCTCAACTGTCAGCCTTACTGTTTGGCGGACGAGCATCTGCCGAAATGCCGCCAAGAAGCATCATCCTTAAGCGCCGCCGCCAAAATGCCACTGATTTTCGGCGGCACCGCCTCTGGATGATGCTGCTTGTTGGCAGCATTTTGGCAGCGATGCCTATTGACGTTGCCGCTTCTTGGCGGCATTTTGGCAGATGCTTGTCTGCCGGCCTCGGTCCTCAGTGGCTCATCGTCCGGTGCCTGCCAGACGAAAAAGGTTGGGAACCACTGCGTTAGACCTTACTCAGCTAGACTGAAGAACCTATTTTCAAATATTTGTTCGCACGTAGGTATTTACAGACTGCAATAAAAATCACCCTTTTGTTCAGCTAAATAGATTGAGCTCTTCGGCTCCATCACTATTAGGCTCGTTTTCCAATCGTTTTGATGGCTCTTCAGTTCTTCTTGAATTGTGGGCACCAGAAGTGGACACAGCCCAGCAGGAGTCACACCAATGCCAAACATAAAGGTGAAATAACCTCTCTACTCCAGATTCCCCCCTTGACGCATCCCAGGGTCGCATTATCTCTTAGCCACGGCCTGGAACTGGGCGCACTTGGTCAGCTGATTATTCACCGCATCCCCCCCAGTCCTTTTCAGGGTCGCTGCTGCCCAGGACGGAGCCCCCCAGCCGGTGCTCTTGGCTCGTGGCTATACGCGCTGGCGCTTGAGGAGGACTCGGGGTCCAGCGCTACAGATGCGGCTCCTCCAGCAACGCCTCCGCCCCCCCCCTTGCAGCCCCAGCCCCAGCCCCGCAAGCGCTTCTGCCGGCACAGCCCCGCCCCGCCCGCGGTGAGGCGCAGGGCGTCACTCGGCCCCCCTCGCCGCGGCACGGCCGCGCTCCCAGGGTCCGCAGGCCCGGCCCGACCGCCCCCCAGGTGCCCGCTGCGGAGGGAGGGAGCCTCCGGCCCCGGCCCCGAGCTCCCGGCTGAGGTGACGGCCCCGGCCCCCCCAGGGCAGGGCTCTGGCGCGCTCACCCTCGTCCGCGTCGTACATCTTGGCGGCGCGGGGTGGCCTCAACGGCAACTACCGAGCCCGGCCTGTCGCCGCGAGGGACGGGCTGCGAATGCGCAGGCGCAGGACAATAGGCCGGACTGCGGTTGCGCACGGTTTGTATCCCGCCTCCTTCTCGCAGTGCGGCTCCAGGAGCTCACCACGGCTGCGCACACTATGAGCTGGCCTCCCCCACTCCCGTTCGCACTGCGGCTGCGCGCCCACTTCGCGCTACGGTCCGCCTGAGCCGCCTCGTGACCAGTTCCTGGGGCGACTCGAGGAACGCGCGTGCGCGCGGCTCAGGTGAGAGGCGCCAATGAACTGCGGAATGCGCATGCGCCTTGGCACCCGGTCGCGCGGGGCCCATCTTTTTGAGGTGGGCTGGGAAGTACCATTCTCCCAAAATAGGGGGGAGCATAATAGCGCTGTTCTCTTCCCAGCCGAAGGTAGGGTAAAGAGTTGAACGTGCTGCCCTCATGGAGTGGGCTGAAGTCTTGCCCAGCTGTAGCACAGCGCCCCACCCCCTCCTCCAGGGTCAGCGCATCATGGCAGGGGCCCTGCCCGCTCGCACACGCGCACTGCCAGGCTTGCACTAGGGGGTGAATTACAGCGAGACCCAGCCCTTGGAGCCAGGGTGCCAATGCCAGCCCCTGCTTTGACTGCACAGGAGCGCCTCACTTAACGGTGCCGGTATCTGCCTGGGAAATGCCACTTTAAGCGAAATGATGTTAAGTGAATCCAATTTCCCCATAAGAATTAATGTGAATGGGGGGGTTAGGTTCCAGGCACATTTTTATCACCAGACAAAAGACTATATATATATATATATATATATATATATACACACACATGGTATAAGTTTTAAACAAACAATTTAATACCGGTACACAGCGATGATGATTGTGAAGCTTGGTTCAGGTGGAGGAGTCAGTGGGTGGGATATTTCCCAGGAAATGCCTTACTGCTAAATGAACTAGCAATTGACTGAGCCCTCAAGGGTTAACTCACAGCACTCTACAAGGCAGCAGGAAAGGAGGGAGGGCAGACAGAGACACACACCCTGTGTGTGAGAGAAAAAAATGTGCATTTCCCCTTTAAGTAGCTGACCCTTGTACAGTGCCTTGTTTATTAAATCAGCTTGCTGAGAGGGCAGCCTGCTCTATGGAAGATGGCGTAAGTGGGGTGCAGGAGCAAGGGGTAGGGGGAGACACCCTGACAGCCCCTCATTTTCCCCCCTCCCCCTGTACAGCAAGCAAGAATCTCTGGGAATAGTTCCAAGGCAGAGGGCAGGAGTAGCACATGGTAGTGGGGGGAGGGACAGCTGCTGCACAGGGAATTAAGGGGAGTGGGGAGCTGACAGGGGACTGCTGGTCCACCCTGGTTCCAACCATTCACCAGCTAGCTGCAACGGGCTGCTCTTCCTGCAAGCAGTGGACAAAATAGGCCGCTGCCAAATGACATTAGAAGGAAGCATTGCACAACTTTCAATGAGCATGTTCCCTAATTGATCAGCAACTTAACACTGAAACAACATTAACCGGGATGACTTTAAGCGAGGAGTTCCTGTACTTAAAAAAATGTTTCCAGACCTGGTGGAGAAAAGCTTGAAAGCATCACCCTGGGAGGCTGAGCCAGCAGAAGGCAATTAAACCCAATCCAAGAGCTAGTAACATCTCATGATTTTAAAATCAATCTGACTTTTGATTTTTTAATCCTTGAGGCTGGCAGTACCAGGTCAGTGGTTTGTGGGGTACTCATCTTGTTTTCCTGGACAGAGCCTCTTTTTTGAGCCTCCGTCTTCTGTCCTGGTGGATTTTTCAAGTAACAGGCAATCGGGCCTGTTTGCCCCAAGCACCAGCACACCAAGCGCATGCTTGGGGCGGCAAGCCACTGGGGGCGCTCTGCCGGTCGCTGCGAGGGAGATCCGCCGAATCCACAGGACCAGCGGACCCTCCGCAGGCAAGCCACCGAAGGCAACCTGCCTGCCATGCTTGGGGCAGCAAAATGCCTAGAGCCGCCCCTGCAGGCAATGTCTTGGATTCTTGCAGAGCATATGCTGTACCTCAGAAAGAGCCCTGATTGATCCGCTTCCAGTGGATTTCTGCCCTGAATCCACAGCTGATTGATCTGTTCCCTGCACCCACAGCGGCTGGATCCCTGCCCCCAGCTCTGGGGAAGGAGTCCTGCAGGGAGGGGGCTGCCTGACGGACATCACTGCGTCCTGAGCTTGTGCCAGCTCCACTGCCACCGTGACAGTGTTGGTGTCATTAGGCATGACTCTAGGTAACTCAGGAGGGTGGAAAACCATAAGTGTCAATAAAGCCTTTCTGTAGTAGGCCTGAATGAACTAAAGTCATTCCATGTCTGACCAAAGCGCTCCCATGTTTGAACTTTAATCAACCTAACAAGCTAGCAACAGAGAATGGAATGTGTAACAGCTAGTTATCAGGTGCAACCCCACTCACACCAGTACTAGGAAATAATAATGAGGCCTGTATGCCTCTGGCTAAGGGGCAGAATAACAGATCAAGGAAAATAAAACAAGATAACTGTTCACAGAAGAATTACTAACGAGCTAAAGTGATTGTTGCCAAGTATGACTTAACTGCTTAATGTAATTGCTACTTGCATGATGTATTTGCTATAGAAAAATAGACGGGAGGGGGAAGAAGGGGGGTAAGGAGGAGTGTGGGGGTGATGGGAATGCTTAGCTGAAGTTATGTATAAAGAGAGAAAAACCGCTTGTATCTGTGTGCAGGATTTGAGAATGCTTTTTCTCCCTGGCACCTTCTTGGGCTCAAATAAACTTTGTCTGCTTCTCCACCTTGGTGTGTTTGTTGGAGCGAAGCACACTGGGCAACGAACCACTATTGCTGCTGCCTCGGGCCGTCTGTGCCGGCAACAACAGGGAGTGACACTGTCCCCCACCTCCAGTGATTACCCCCACTCAGGGGTGAAAGTAAGGCAGTACGGCGTACTGGTAAAAAGTAGCCGCCAGTCAGGGGCGGCTCCAGGCCCCAGCACGCCAAGCACGTGCTTGGGCAGCAAGCCGCAGAGGGCGCTCTGCCGGCGCCGCGAGGGCAACAGGCAGGCTGCCTTCGGCGGCTTGCCTGCGGAGGGTCCGCTGGTCCCGCGGCTTCGGAGGACCCCCCCCTGCAGGCAGGCAAGCCGCTGAAGGCAGCCTGCCTACCATGCTTGGGGCAGCAAAATGCCTAGAGCCACCCCTGCCGCCAGTACTGGCCCGTACTGCTGACTTTAAAGCGCTACCGCAGCAGCACTTTAAGGACCCTGCCACAGCAGCGCTTTAATGTCGTTGCCCCTTTTGCCCCCACTGGCCGCTGATGGGGGGGGCAAAAGAAGTAGCTGCCCCGGGGCTGCAATTTAAAAGGGCCTGGGGCTCCAGCTGCTGCTACTGCCTCGGGCCCTTTAAATCATCGCTGGAGACCCAGGTGGCATGGGGTAGGCAGCGCAGATGGGCTGGGTGGGGATGCTGACCCCAGCCCTGCCCCTTCCTGGGGGGCCAGAGCTGGCCCCATACCAGTAAGAGCTCAATTTTACTTTCACCCCAGCCCCCACTGCATGTACCCCTTCCAGCAACCCCAACTGTACCTCCCCCAGCTCCTCCTCCCCCAAGTTTTCCAACTTGTACCCCAACACACATGCAGTGTCCTCTTCTGGGGAATCTGAAACACGGTAACCCACACATAGGACCTTTTGCACAGGGCATTGTAGATTCAGGCTCCAAGACTCTTCAGTCATTCAAGGAGGGCCCTTACTCAACATCTTGCCGAGTTGTTTGTATTTTGTTACAATTGAGTGAGTTACCAACACAGGCCCTGACTGAGCCATTTTGCAATGAGCTCCAGAAGCAGGCATGCTATTGCAGGTTTAGAGCCACACTTTAGCCAATCCTTCTCCTCCTTGCATAGTGCTTATGATTGAAAGCATGATTTTAAGATGATTGGGGCAGGGCGGGAGAAGGTTTGCACTGTTGTTGCTTGGGTTAAAACACTGTGATTGGTCACACACCAGCTTCTACTGGCCACCACACATTGAAATGCAGAAACAAGTGTTTAAGCCGCAGCGTTTCTCAGTTATAAAAACGGAGTTTCAGAAGCACCACTGTCTACCAGCATCTCTCAAATGCGGCCATCATGGCTACATAAAGCAGCCAGGGGCTTTTCTTGCGGCCACAACCGCCTGAGCAGTGATTGGGGGAGAGGGCGCACAAAGCAGCAGACCCTCCCCCGGGGAC
Source organism: Mauremys mutica (assembly GCF_020497125.1). Classification (NCBI taxonomy): domain Eukaryota; kingdom Metazoa; phylum Chordata; order Testudines; family Geoemydidae; genus Mauremys; species Mauremys mutica. The sequence continues at coordinate 5,472,982 of NC_059076.1, read as the reverse complement.
CGCCAGCAGTGGTTGGGCCCTGCCCTCTTCTGGAGACACGAAAGCTGGAGGAGCGGGCAGCAGGTGTGAGTTCCCCACTTTCCCTGGGGTGGTGGGGTTGGGCTTCAGCCCTGGGGTGGCAGGGAGCAGGCTCCAGCCACAGGGATTTGGGCTCCATTCCCTGTCTGCACAGTGATGGGCTCTGGCCCCAACCTCACCTGCCCATCACCCTCGGCCCCTGCTGCCTCCCCCAGTGCCTTTGGCCCCCACTGCCTCTGTACCGACCTCCCCATCCAGGACTTAATTTTCCAGGGCTGAGTAAGCCTGCTGTTAAAAGTAATATTTGCATGTTTGTTAATATCACTTTTCACAGCAAACTGAGTAGCCAACAAGTTTTTTTTTTAAACAACCAAAAAAGCAAAAGAAATAACAAGAACAAAGACAAGAATGTGTAAAGGACCTTATTTGTGTTTCTATTCTGTTTAGGTCCAGTAAAGAATAGAGAACTGTACATTATTTTTATTACTGAGGCTGCAAAAATAATCCTACATAAATAAATTACAATGATTCCTAGCGCTTTCCTGCTTCCCCAGCTGTGGTCTGGCCCAGTCAGCACCAGGGCCGGCTTTAGGGCGATTCCCAGGAATTGGGCCCCGCGGCTGCGCCTAAGAGGGCCCCGCACCCTCCGCCAAAATGCCGCCGGAAACAGCAGCAACCAATTGAGCTGCCGCCGAATTGCCACCGCTATCTTTGGCACCAGCTCAATCGCTGCCGCTGTCTTTGGCGGCAGCTCTTTCCAATCGGGCCCCGCAGGTCCTAAAGCTGGCCCTGGTCAGCACCCCACAGAGCAGCAGGCCCTGGGCCTTACATGCAGGGTCGGCTCCAGGCCCCAGCACGCCAAGCGCGTGCTTGGGGCGGCACGCCGCGGGGGGGCGCTCCGCCGGTCGGCAAGAGGGTGGCAGGCGGCTCCGGTGGACCTCCCGCAGGTGTGCCTGCGGATGCTCCACCGGAGCCGCGGGACCGGCGACCGCCAGAGCGTCCCCCGCAGAGTGCCGCCGTGCTAGAGCCGCCCCTGCTCACATGCCCCAATTTACAGCTGGGGGAGCAGGAGAGAGGCTAAGCCCCTTGGCCAGGCTCCCGCAGCGAGCCAGGCGCTGGCACCACTGGCACTGCCCGGCTGCCTGTGGGGTATGGCGGAGGCTGCCCCGGGCCCTGGGCAGGCGGGGAGGCGTTCGTTGCTAGGCAGCCCCTGGACTCCCCGCCAGGCCTGGCCCGCGTGCCCAGGCCCGCCCGGCAGGAGGCGCTGGCTCAGGCCCGGCTCTCCGCGTGGCCCAGGCCAGGGGAGCGGAGCCGCTGCCTCGCTTCTCTCATGCACCGACTGAGCCGCGCGCTGCTGCGGGCCCTGGCCCGGGCCCCGCTGCTCCGGCAGCCCCCGGGCCCCGGCCGGCTCCTGCCCGCTGCCCTGCGGCCGGGGAGCCCGGGCGGCCTCTCCACCCGGCCCCGGCGGGAGCCGCCCGCCGCCCCGCAGCGCCCTGCGGCCCAGGGGCCGGGCGGCGAGGAGGAGCAGTTCGTCTTCCCCGAGTACGTGCCCGAGCCGGGCCCGGCGCCGGCCAGGGAGCCGCCCGCCGCCCCGGGCCGCCCGGAGAGGAGGCCGCGGGAGAAGCGGCAGCACCGGGTGACGGGGCGGCCGGACCCGTCGGTGCCGCCCAGCGGGGTGAGCTGCTCGGGCTGCGGGGCGGAGCTGCACTGCCGGGACCCCGCCGTGCCCGGCTACCTGCCCAGCGAGAAGTACCGCAGCCTCATGGGCGGGCAGCCGGGGGGCTCGGAGGGGCAGGCGGCCTTGGGGGGCTCGGAAGGATTGGGGGTGCAGGTGGCCTTGGGGAGCACGGGGGCACAGGGGGCCCTGGGAGGCTTGGAAGGATTGGGGGTTCAGGGAGTCTTGGGGGGCTCGGAAGGATTGGGGGTGCAGGGAGTCTTGGGGGGCTCAGAAGGATTGGGGGTGCAGGGGGCCTTGGGGGGCTCGGAAGGATTGGGGGTGCAGGGAGCCGTGGGGGGCTTGGAAGGATTGGGGGTGCAGGGGGCCCTGGGGGGCTCGGAAGGATTGGGGGTTCAGGGAGTCTTGGGGGGCTCAGAAGGATTGGGGGTGCAGGGGGCCTTGGGGGGCTCAGAAGGATTGGGGCTGCAGGGAGCCTTGGGGGGCTTGGAAGGATTGGGGGTGCAGGGGGCCCTGGGGGGCTCGGAAGGATTGGGGGTTCAGGGAGTCTTGGGGGGCTCAGAAGGATTGGGGGTGCAGGGGGCCCTGGGGAGGTCAGAGGCACACCGGGCCCTGCAAGGGGTGGTGTGTCAGCGCTGCTGGCTCCTGGTCCATCACCAGCAGGCGCTGCACATGCAAGTGTCCCGGGAGCAATACCGCAATCTGGTGAGTGCTGCCCTGCGCAGCCCCCCACGCCACGGACGCCGCCCCCTGGTGCTATACATGGTAGACATGCTGGACCTGCCCGACTCGGTGCTACAGGACCTGCCTCAGCTGGTGGGTGCAGGGTCCAACATCCTGGTGGTGGGCAACAAGGTGGACCTGTTGCCTGGGGACTCTCCAGACTATCTGAAGCGCTTCCGAAAACAGCTGCTGAGGAGCTGTGCGCGTGTGGGCATCCTCCCTGCAGCCCAGGGCTCTGGGGGCCAGGTTGGCAGGCCTGGGAGCCAGAACTTGGTGGATGTGCACCTGATCAGTGCCAAGACAGGCTATGGAGTGGAGGAGCTGATCTCCAAATTGCAGCGCTCTTGGAAGTGCAATGGCGATGTGTATCTCGTAGGAGCTACCAACTCCGGCAAATCCACACTGTTCAATACTCTGCTGCAGTCTGACTATTGCAAGTCCAAAGCCCCGGAGGTGATCAACAGAGCAACAATCTCGCCCTGGCCAGGTGAGAGGGGCATGGATGGGGACTTTTATCAGTATCTGTTTGGACTAAGCTTTTCAGGGCAAGGAGCATCTCTTAGGCTTTTATATAGGGGCCTGTTCCTGACTCTGATCTCCTGGGGGGTGTTATGTATATAATAACTATTCCCCCAAAAAGTTGGTAAAAGAACTTTTAAGGTTGAAAAATCAAGCACTCCAAAGTTAAGCTTTCCCTTAGTCCGGTCTCCTTGTGCATTTGTATTATGATACAGGCTTATTAAATACAGGCATATTAAATGGCACAAACCTTTGTTAACATAGAGTTATGGTTGTCTGGTGGTAGCTCAGGCCTTTCAGAACTTCAAGTTCAGCAAAACTCAACACTTCTGAAAACCAGGAAACACAACCTTAACTCAGCCCTGTGAAGCTGGCAATAGCCATTGGAAATCATCTGCATACACTCTAAGCATTAGGTGTAGCTGTATTTAATGGGAGAGGAATGAGCTGGGATAGCTTGGAAGAGCTGGGATTGTGATATGAGGAGATTTGTGGCTGAGTACTCCCATGTGTGTTTTCAAAAGAAAGAGATGCAGGTTCCAGTCTGCGTCCATTCAGTACAGCATTGTGTAGGTTGTAGCAGGGCAGTAGAAGCTTCTTGGCATGGGCATTGTCAGTGGTGAGATGGTATATGAGAGCAGCTGGGTGTGGATTTAATGATGGGTTGGGGAAAGTCCAGGTTTGGGAAATATCCTGTGTGCAAGTGTCAAGGGATTGTAAAAGGGTATGAAGCAGTTGTTAAATTTCACAAGTGTGATATTCTGTCAAGGGAGTAGGCTCATGTTTGAGCATAGGGTAAGTGCAGCTAGCACCTGTCTAGTAGAGGAAAGGCAGAGGGCCAATATTTATGTTACTGGTGTGTTGGGGCAGAGTTAAGATTGTGTGGGGTTTTACCTTAACTCTGTATTTCCTGATTATCAGAAGTTTGAGTTTTGCTGAACTAAGCATTCTGGAGGGACACAAGCTATTTGCAGATAACCTTAATTCTGTGTTAACAAAGATTTTTGTCAGTGTATTTCCTAGTTTTTTAAACAGAACTCTTTGTTAGTAGGAGGCAGTGGTCATTTGGGCAGTTGTAGTTCTCACTTAGGTTTGCAGTTGATATGCTACTGTGGCTTAAAATGAAAAGACTTAGCTGTTATCTAGTGGTTTCATCAATAGATCTCAAAGAAGTTTCCATATTCCCATTTCACAGATGGGAAACTGAGGCACAGAGGTGAAGTGACTTGCCCAAGGTCACCCAGACAGCCAGTGGCAGAGCTAGTAATAGTCTCAGTCCAGTGGTCTTTCCACTAGGCCACTCAGTTGCCATGTGATTCCTCAGTGCTCCTCCCCGCTCCTGTACATTTTGTTGTACTGGAATGGGGATAATGGTCGTGCTTTGAAACGTCTGCAGTGTGTAGCGGCTAACAGGGCCAGCGAGAGAAATCTCATCCGTGTTCTATGTCCCAAAACCTTGACAGTTTTATGACATGGTAGTTATAGTAATTATAAGCATGTGAGGGAAGACGCGTGTGTCTCTCTCCTGCTCTGCCCCTTGCCACGGCATTCCCTGGCAACATACAGTGCCCACCCTCAACATTTCCAGCTCCCCCTCCCATCCCCATCCCATCGAGCCAGCAGATGGCACAGGCATGCCAGTTCTCAGGTCCTCACCTTTGTCTCCTCAGTATGTTCTTGGTGCTTACTCTCAGCCTGCCTTTTTAAAGCTCTCCACCCAGAGGGGCAGGGGGGCTTCCACAGATCCTGGCTCACATGGCAGGGCAGAGGGGCAAGAGAAAGGGGCCAGACACCCCCAGGAAGGTAAGAGGTCTCCAGAACCTGGTTCATGCGGGGAGGCAAAGAGAGGGGTCAGACCACCATAGATGGGCTGAGCCCCCAGATCCTGGTGCACACAGATAGGAGTAGGGAGAGCACCATTGTGGGGACAGGACATCCAGGTACCAGCTCCCATAGAATCATAGAATATCAGGGTTGGAAGAGACCTTAGGAGGTATCTAATCCAACCCCCTGCTCAAAGCAGGACCAACCCTCTGCCTCTATTCTTCCCCATCCCTCTGCCACTCATTCTCATGTCTCCTTCCCATTGTCCCTCTCCTGAGCCCTCCCAATCTCCCTCAATTCTTCTATCACCCATCCCCATTTATTCCCCCCCCGCTGCAGCCCCAAGCCCCTCACTCTTATTTCCCCTCAAATGCCCTTCTGCCTGCAACCATTCACATTTGTTTGTTTTTCTTTTTTTCTTTTTTTAACAAAACTGCTTTGATTACATTCTCCCAATATAAAAAACAACCAATTGTGCCTCTCTGGTGACGCAAAGCAGCTGTTAGACCTGGTTTAACTGGCCAGTTAAGTTAGCTTTGTATCTAGTTTGCGAGTGAAGCAAAGTAGCTGGAATGGGCTAGTGAACTTAGACTCATAGATTTTAAGGTCAGAAGGGACCATTATGATCATCTAGTCAGACCTCCTGCACAATGCAGGCCACAGAATCTCACCCACCCACTCCTGTAACAAACCCCTAGCCTATGTCTGAGTTATTGAAGTCCTCAAATCGTGGTTTGAAGACCTCAAGCTGCAGAGAATCCTCCAGCAAGTGACCCGTGCCCCCATGCTGCAGAGGAAGGCGAAAAATCTCCAGGGCCTCTGCCAATCTGCCCTGGAGGAAAATTCCTTCCCGACCCCAAATATGGCAATCAGTTAAACCCTGAGCATGTGAGCAAGACTCACCAGCCAGCACCCAGGAAAGAATTCTCTGTAGTAACTCAGATCCCACCCCATCTAACATCCCATCACAGACCACTGGGCATACTTACCTGCTGATAATCAAAGATCAGTTGCCAAATTAATTGCCAAAATTAGGCTATCCCATCATACCATCCCCTCTATAAACTTATCAAGCTTAGTCTTGAAGCCAGATATGTCTCTTGCCCCCACTACTCCCCTTGGAAGGCTGTTCCAGAACTTCACTCCTCTGATAGTTAGAAACCTTCGTCTAATTTCAAGTCTAAACTTCCTAGTGTCCAGTTTATGTTCTTGTGTCCACATTGGTACTAAGCTTAAATAATTCCTCTCCCTCCCTAATATTTATCCCTCTGATATATTTATAAAGAGCAATCATATCCCCCCTCAACCTTCTTTTGCTTAGGCTAAACAAGCCAAGCTATTCAAGTCTCCTTTCATAAGACAGGTTTTCCATTCCTCGGATCATCCTAGTAGGCCCTTCTCTGTACCTCTTCCAGTTTGAATTCATCCTTCTTAAACACGGGAGACCAGAACTGCACACAATATTCCAGATGAGGTCTCACCAGTGCCTGGTATAACGGTACTAACATCTCCTTATCTTTGCTGGAAATACCTCGCCTGATGCATCCTAAAACCGCATAAGCTTTTTTAATGGCCATATCACATTGGCGGCTCATAGTCATCCTGTGATCAACCAATACTCCGAGGTCCTTCTCCTCCTCTGTTACTTCCAACTGATGTGTCCCCAATTTATAACTAAAATTCTTGTTATTAATCCCCAAATGCATGACCTTGAACTTTTCACTATTAAATTTCATCCTATTACTATTACTCCAGTTTACAAGGTCATCCAGATCTTCCTGTATGATATCCCTGTCCTCCTCAGTGTTAGCAATACCTCCCAGCTTTGTGTCATCCGCAAACTTTATTAGCACATTCCCACTTTTTGTGCCAAGGTCAGTAATAAAAAGATTAAATAAGATTGGTCCCAAAACTGATCCCTGAGGAACGCCACTAGTAACCTCCTTCCAGCCTGACAGTTCAACTTTCAGTACGACCCGTTGTAGTCTCCCCTTTAACCAGTTCCTTATCCACCTTTCAATTTTCATATTGATCCCCATCTTTTCCAATTTAACTAATAATTCCCCATGTG